>NC_033628.1:1244014-1587663 GCF_001540865.1 Ananas comosus
GTGTAGGAGTGGAAAACGAGATCTCATGAACTCAACGATTGAGAGTTTGCATCAAGATATTTCAAAAGAACGGACTTTAATATGCTGTGGATGTGAGTGGTGATGGGACATGTAAAAAAGTTTGAAATGGCATATAAGGTGACTGGAATTGTGTGATCTTCTTGGTCAAATTACTTTCATTAAATTTTATGGCTTTGCTTGTTAGTTAAGATCAGAGTTGCTGGCGGAAAATTTAGCTTGGTCGTTCTTCGAAACCGTAGTCTTTCCAGTTTGAATTAATCTTATATATATAGAGTGTTAGGGCAAGTAGCATGGAGATTATTAATTATCGCCCTTTTCTGCTCATATTTAATAGTAATGACTAAAATGGGTGGTCAGATACCTCTATATATGTTTATCTATCTGATAATTAGATAATTAGCCTTATATATATATGATGGGAATGACATGTAGTTGCAATGGTTGTTTGAAAAGAATAGCCATTTGAGTCATGAGTTTTCAGTTGGAGTGCATGGCCATTTGCGTATTGAATAAGTAACAGATTCAAAGTGCAACTTTTGCTGGACTTTTTTATCACAACTTCCGGTACTCTTTTTGTTGTTGCAGCTGCTAATGGTGTCGTTATCGCAACCGAGAAGAAACTTCCTTCGATTTTGGTGGATGAGACATCTGTAAGCATGCTCTAAAACTCTCTCTGGTTCGCTTCAGTCGGTTGCTTCGTTTTCCGTAGCATGAATTTAGAGTTCTGTGTGGAATTGCATTGGAGAAATAATTTCCACTAATTAGTGTTATTGTTATTTTTCATTAATGATTCTATTTGCTTTTAATTCATACGAACCACATTGCGGAGGTGAAACTGTTCAGTAACTTACATGCACTTCATTTTTATATTATTGTCTAATTGCTTTCATAGCACATACTGTATGTTTCAATCACCATCATACGTTGCTATTGTATATTTAGTGCCAACCTATTTGTTGGAATCAAGTGACTAGTCCTTGCACTTTATTTTGTTTGTATTTTGTATACATATTTTGTATGTGAATAATTCCTATTTTGTTGACCTCAGGTGCAAAAGATTCAACTTATGACTACAAATATTGGAGTTGTATACAGGTAATTTGCTTTATGTCTTCATCGTTTATTATAGATGACTGATATTTTTTCTCAATGCCATGCATGTTACTCATCTTTAACCATGTAGATGACCTTTTTGTTTTTCTTTCTTTTTCTTTTCATACAGTGGGATGGGGCCAGATTCACGTGTCCTGGTAAGGAAAAGCAGAAAGCAAGCGCAGCAGTATTATCGACTATACAAGGTATTCTATTAATATCTCACTCTTGTAATCACTTGCCCATCATCCTTTGTGTCATTGAATGTGTGCTTATTATATATGTTAGACAACACGAGGAATTCTTGATGATTTATTTTCCCGTAAGCTGTGTCTTTGGAGTTATTTAAGATATGCTGTTATTTTCTCCTTAAATATTTGATTATCCAGATGGAATTTGATGTGCTTGTTCTGTAAGGAATGTCTTTCTTTAGATATGAAAATAAAAACAGACTGCCTGCTAGCAGAATCCCATGACAATCTTGACTTGCTAGTCTAATCTATATTCTTGATTAGAACTAGTAATTTTTTTTTGGGCCTTATCTTCTAATTTATGATTTGGTTGTATACTTCACATTTACTTGTGTTAACTCTTTTCTGCAATTTCTTTGTTATTAATATTTTGTGAGTGAGCTACTATACTTCTGCGGTTGAGGTCAGTGATTGGATAGATCAGGTTCAGTGGCATATGCCTGAATGCTGTTCTTAGGATAGTATGGTTGAGCCTCATTTTAGAGAACATTTGTTTATATAAACTATGAGTTTTGTTTTCATAGTTGGCGTTAGATTTCCTCATCTAGAGATATTATTTCAACTCCTTGAGTAGCTTCAGAGCCATGTCCATCGCTACTGTACATATTAGTAACGGCATTCTTCTTCAGTTGAAAATTGTTAGTAGTACTGATAGTATTATACTTTTTTGAGTGCAGGAGCCTATTCCTGTTACTCAACTCGTCAGAGAGACTGCAGCTGTCATGCAGGAGTTCACGCAGTCTGGGTATTTTCTTGCTATGTCTAAATGTTTAACATTCTTTAATTTTCTCCCTTTTCCAGCGACCGTTCCTCTCTTCTTCTTCTTCTTCTTTCTCCCCAAACTTGCCATATATCTGGCCTTTCCCTCTTCTTAGTTTGGAATGTCAAAAACATTGGCATGCCTCTAAATGTTTGATTGCAAACTGAAATATTATCCATACCCATGGTTAAACTAGTTTTAAAAGTTATTTCTTGACATGGGGTATATGGTTAAATACAATTATACCAGTGCTATTATAAAGATGTGGACTTACATATTGCTACTTGCAGTGGTGTAAGGCCATTTGGAGTTTCTTTACTCGTTGCTGGATATGATGACAATGGGCCACAGCTGTATCAGGTATGCCCCCTATCTGGTTTTCTTAATCTTGACTATTATTAAGTAGATGGCTATTGTAGTTGTTAGTTTATTTATGTCATTTTCTCTATGACTATTACGTAAAGTGCATTTTTACTTTCGGAAGCCACAATTATTAATATTTGCCAGACCTTTTCTAGTTCTCTTGCTTTACTAGTATACATTGTCTTATGCCAGTTGACAATTTTCTAAACCTGTATGGCGCTACATTCTAATTACTTTCTCTACTACTATATGTTGGTCCCTTTCCTTGTGAGCTATTGTCTACTTGTTCTTAAGCTTTTAGGATCTCACACGTGCCTTTCGCTTGTTTTAAAATCCTTTATAACAGGTCGACCCATCAGGATCTTACTTTTCCTGGAAAGCTTCAGCAATGGGGAAAAATGTCTCTAACGCGAAGACTTTTCTCGAGAAAAGGTAACTTAAAGCGTCCGAAACACAATTTCAATGCTATTTCTGCATGCTTGAAGTTGTTATCGTGAGTTATCACAGCCATTACATCCATTGATTAAAGAATTTTTATCATAACAAAAAATTTTCATTCTTATTTAGATACACTGAGGATATGGAGCTTGAGGATGCTGTGCACACTGCTATTCTAACTCTTAAAGAAGGGTATTATTGTGTTTTTGCTATTAAGTTGTATAAGTTACTCTCTTCTCATATCCTTCTTGTTTATTATATTACGAATCATTTTGTCCACTACCCGTAGATTTGAAGGACAAATTTCTGGGAAGAACATTGAGATCGGAGTAATTAGCTCTGATCGCAAATTCAGGTAATTCCCCTCCATTTCAGTTTTGGGTTCTGTGGAAACTTATAGCACACGTTGTCTATACTTTATTTGCTACCATTTGGATTTCTTCTTTTTCGGTTGTTATGTTGATGTATATGCAGTTCTCTTGGAATTGGATGGTGCATTTATTTATATTATTTTCTTTGTAGTGCACATTAAGTTGTATTTGAAATCTCTGACCTCTTTTTTTCCTTTTTCTTTTTATTGCATGCATGAAATTGCAGAGTTCTGAGCGCTGCTGAAATTGACGATTATTTAGCAGAAGTTGAGTAATTCAAATGCACACGCAGCTTTGAGCAGGAGAATTAGAGAAATGAATCCAGCATTATATCCCTGCTTGTTGCTTGAAGATTCTCTTGATGTTAATCATATGTATTTGGAATTTGGAATTTAAGAGTGACATCATGAATTTATCCATTCTCTTACAGAGACCTGCTTTACTGAGAAATTCTCCACCTCATGTTAACTTAAACCTTTTAAATTTACATTTGCAAGTTGATTCTGACCATGCGAATAGCAGGGCTTGGAATTATTAACCTTTTCTGTCATGATATTCTTCGGCCCTTTTTTGAACTTTTACAGGCCGTATTGCATTGAATGCACAGTTGATTAGTCAGTTTTTTTAAATTGATTTGTTAGATTTTTCTTTTTAATGATATCAGGGACATAAATTTGCATTCTTCTTTTTAGCAACATAAATTTGCATGTGGCTTTATCTTGCGCAATGGGCATGTAGTTTCGCGGAGGTATATAGATAATTGTACCTATATTTTACCATGAAGGCAACTTCTTGTATTGTTTTTTATTTTTTTGTATTTTTTATTTTGTTGCATTAGAATTCAAAGCAGCACGAGAACGCGGGGAAAACCCGAGGCAGTGCTCTCTCCGAGGAACCTGTACTGTTGCACATCCCAAATCAGACAATCCAACGTACTTATATCATCAATTCCTTTTCCACTTCCCCAACGTTTTATATTTTTTTAATCATTTGCTTGCGCCTCCAAAAAAAGCGTTTAAATTTTTTTCCCCAGGACCCAAGGTCAGTTGCTCCACCCTGTCCCACACTTTCTCCCCCTTGTAAAGCTCTTCCCCTTATTAATTAGTCGTTCATAGTGAAAACGAAGGAAACATGGCGTTGCGTTCGTCCTCGTCACCGTCGTGGGCAGTGGAAATGGCACTGCAAGAGCTCCAGAAACTGGAGTCCGAGCACCCCGACCGCTTCGACTACCTCAAAAGGGAGCTCAAATCGCTCATTGCTGAGCCCCTCTTCACTTCCCGCGACCCCACCATCCCTACTCTTCTACCCGCTTCCTCCGCTGCCACCCAAGGTGAATATCGCACAGTGGTGGTAAAACTCTCTGACACTTTTTTTTTTTTATGTTTTTAAGCATAATATTTATTTCACATTGTTTAAGATATTTTCTCCCTTTTTTCTTTTGCGAACGTAACAACAATCGCGCGTATTCACATTGTTTATATGAATAAAAGTTATTTCCTTGAATCATCATCATCATCAGTATTCAGATTGGTGACAATCTCTGTACCAATTATCATTCATAAGGTATATCGTTAACCGATCATAGTATGTCATGCAAATTTTGTCTTTTTTTGTATATTTATTACAATGCGAAGATATTTGAGTGAATCTTATTACTTTTATGTTTGTTGGAAATATTAGGCAGCGAAAACTTACACCCGCCAATATGGACACACCATATGGCTACAATGTTGAATAGCTACGACAAAGATAAATAAAATAAAAAAATATAAAAAAACTCTGATTTTACGTGAAACAATTATTTTTTTTTCCCTAAAAATTTACAGAAAAAAACACAACAATGTACTAATATTCGTTTTTTGCCAAATTTATTTGATTTTACCTGTGTACAGTTTCCTCCAATCGGAAGAGAAAGTTTGATGGCCACATGGAAGAACATGGGAAGATCCGGAAAAGAGTAGAAGGGAAAAAGCGAGAGTGTTTGGGTGGGTCGAAATGCGGGGTGGAGCGGGCCATTCAACGTGCCGAGGCATGCTTGAAGAGGATACAGCAGCTTAAGCACAGCCTTTTCCCGTTTTGAGTTTAGTTACTGGTAATAGATAGATTTTGGAAAAAAAATTGTATCAATGTGTTCGTACATATATCGAAATGAGTCGATTTAGGATGATGATTCGGAGAGTGTAGGGATAAAAAAGTTCAACCTGAACGAATGGCCCGATCAATTCTATACTTATGTAATTTATAATGAAAAATCAAAATTGAATTCAGAATAGTTTTTTTTTTTTTTTTTTTTTTTTTTTTTTTTTCTAAATAGGTGTAGTATAATGGTAAAGAAATAATAATCTCATGTTTGGTGTTATTATATAATAAAGCTTGAGTATTTTTCCTTTGCCTCGGCAGTAAATATATAAAAATTTACATATAATAATTCTATTCAAAATTTCATTGTAAATATTTTTTTTTTAAATACAGCAGTAATCCAAATATCCTATTTTTTTATTAGAAAATATTTTAATATATTTTTACCTAAAAAATTGTTTTTAATATATTTTGTCTATCCTTTTAGGCAAAGGACCAAGCGCATCGAAAACCCAGATTAAGCATTACGAATTACCAACAAAAAAAAAAAAAGAAAAAAATATAAGAAATATAAAATAAAGGAAATGCACCACCCCAAAATATTATTATTTATTATCGCCATTAAAACCCTTCTAAAACCTAACTCTTCTTCATCTTCCGCAAATATAATAAACGCGAGTCCGAATTGTTTCCTCGTCCCTCCTCTCTCTCTCTCTCTCTCCTCCCCTCCGAGCTAGGGTTTCTCCTGTTTCCTCTTCTCTCCTCTCGACTCGGCATCGATGTACGGAGGCGGTGAGTTAGAGCTTGATCGCAAACCCCTCTCTCTTTCTCTCCTTTTTTTTCTTATATTCCTGTAGCATAGTCTGAATCAAGAAGCCCTCTTCAATCCCTCACCCATGCCCTTTTTTTTTTTTTTTTGGCGATCAATGCAGATGAAGTATCGGCCATAGTTCTTGATCTGGGTTCCTACAGTTGTAAGGCCGGGTACGCCGGCGAAGATGCTCCGAAAGCCGTATTTCCGTCCGTAAGTGTTCTCGTTATCGCCGCAAATCTGTAATTTTTCAGGAATTTAGAATATTAGAGTAGTACTAAAATTTTTCAGAAGTTTCTTAGCTTCTTGGTTGCCCTAATAACTGATATCAAACAGTATCAGAGAAGATACGAGTCCTCTTGACTAAAATAATGACCGAAAGACCTTCTTGATTAAATCTTGCAATCAATTGATTTTCGGTAGATAAATTAGGTTTTTGTTATATTGCCCTAAAAAAGTGTGGTTTTGTTTGCTACATGTCCATGTAAGTTGAAATTGGCGAGGCCCGGGAGTAGCAAAAGCTAGACGGAAAAGGATCACAAGGGTTTTTGGCCTCAATATAGCTAGAATTTAGAATCTGCGAACAAAGTCATGAAAGAGAAATAGATCAAAGAAGTTCTGGAACTGCCGGCTGTTCTGTTTTGGAAAGGATAAATCCACTTGTAGGTAGGAGCCAAACATTATAGTTTTTCTATATCATAATCTTGAAACTTAAAAATGTTGGTAAAGGAGAATTTACATTTATTTGATGTTTTACTTAATGCAACTTGATGGTGAGGCTGATCTGAAAGGAGTGGGGCTATCCATCTTGACTTGTGGAACTTGCGTATCAGAATGATGTCAGTGGAATAGATTTCTATGTTCAAGCGAACAATTAGGGTGGACAACTGTACGAAGGGAAATCGTTATTGACGTAACCTAAACCTTTGAATTCCTCTTATACCTTTGAATTTCTGTTGTAGTCATAATGCATACATTTCTGACCCTCCGCTTTCTGCTGAAGATATATGTTGCGACCTTTAGCCTAATGTGTTATTTGATATTTAAGGTTGTTGGATCAATCGACCAAACAGGGGCTAATGATGAAATCAAGCCCGAGAGAGACTCTGAATCTATGTCGGATTCTAAAACCGGAGTCAAGGCACTTGATTCAGATAAAACTAAACCAAAGCGTAAGTTGTATGTTGGTACACAAGCTTTAGACTACAGGCGCGATCACATGGAGGTCAGTTTACTTTTGAAGTTTGGACGTTCTCTTGGTCGCCATCTTCTGCATGTTGATCTATAAGTAATCTTTTCTTTATTACAGGTCATCTCACCCTTGAAGGATGGTGTTGTTGTTGATTGGGATATTGTCGACAATATATGGAACTATGCTTTCAGGTAAGAACTATATTAGCAGTTAGTGTCACTTCATTTAGATGTGAATTATTTGAGAAATTTGTTTCCCTGATGCCTATTATTTTTAATTGTTATTTGTAAATTCTCTATGTTTCAGAAATTGACATTTCAAGATATCTAGCAATAGCGAATAAAAAATGTCTACCAGACTGACCTTTTTGTTCTTCTTCTGATTCAATTGTAAATAATTTGATTGGCACTATTGAACAAATCTTCCTTAGATGAGAGTTAATGGCCTTGCCTATGGATGCAACATTCTCGCTCAAATAAAAACACCACAGAAGTGTTCGTACTAAAGGAAACTTAGAAAAAATACCTTGACTCTTTTGTGGACAAGAAAAGGAAATTCAAATGGAAGAAGAGTCAGAAGTGTTGGATGATGAACTTCATTTTTTTGGTCCAACCAACATATCATGATGATTAGATTTCTTTCTTTCATCTCGCTTGGGTCTTTTCCTCCCAAATCTTGAGCAATGCAAGAGAATTGAAAATTTTTCTTTAAAAGTTATTTAACAAAGATGTTTTTTTGTTTCTTCTTTTTTTGTGATATATCTTTATTTATCTATCCTGGATGTTGCATATATCTTGATGATCGACAAGCATCTATATAACTTAATTAGTACAGTCTGATGCATCTGTGCATATTGGTTGGCATTTGCTTCTTGTACTGCACATATTATATACTTCATACCTGCCAGAGGGATTGGTATAGTCGAGTTAATTATCCCTTTTGCATTAGTATGACAGCTCTTTATCTGACTTCTGTTGTTTAGTTTTACCAATTTGCTGGTAACTCTATATAACGGTTGAGAGCACTGGGTGATGGTAAAATAGTCCTTTTTTCTTGGTTGTAACGACATAGTGCTATTATTAAGTTTGTTAGATCTGTTGTAATATTGTATGAAATTTATTTTTCCATCTCTTAAGAGGTTGCTTCGCTCCTTTTGTTTTGTTTTTCTCTTCAGGCAACGACTGTTGATTGATCCCAAAGAGCATCCTATACTACTTGCAGAACCCTCTACAAATAGTCCACTGCAAAGGGAGAAGTATGTTTCTACCAGTGATTTCAGTTAAATGATAAATACCAAAGCTTTTAGTTGCTTTTGAGTTTTTATACACAATCTAACTTACAGCACCATATATTTTCTACATTATTAATGCCCCACTAGTTATTTTAGAATGGTTGCATGCTGATGTCTAGTTGATTTTTGGAAGTTCATAATCTACCTCTGAATCAAATCTTTGCAATTTCTTCTTATCAAATCATGTAAAAACTATACATTCCATTTAATTATATTGATATGTAAAATGGTTCAGCCAATCTTTATGCATGTACATAATATTTGTTGTACTTTGTCTTTTGTTCATGACAGAGCTCTTTATTTTTGATCTCTTCTTTATTATAGAGCAGCAGAGCTACTGTTCGAGAACTACAAAGTTCCTGCACTGTTCTTGGCCAAAAATGCTGTATGGTTTCACGACCTCTTAAAGGATCGCTTACTTTTCTCATTTACATAATGGATAAAGTAAGTTTTCCTGTAATGCCTACAGTGATCTTTTGTATTGACCTTGTGTTTCAATTACCAGGTGCTCACATCTTTTGCTTCTGGACGAGCTACTTCCTTGGTTGTTGATAGGTGAGAGCTTTCATTTTGTTGAACTCATTTGCTTTGTCTCCCCATTTCCTTTTTTGTATATGTTTGTTCACAAGTAAAGCTTTTGCATTTGTAGGCCGAACTGTTTCATTTTATTCATATTTGATAAACAATTGGTTAGCTGGGAGACATGTAATAGTAGTATAGATTCCTCTACCAATCTTGTCTCACTGTTGAAATTTTCCTTCTACTTATTCAATATACTGTAGAAGTACATTAGCCTTGGTGATCATCAAGGCAGAATATGTGGAACATATGGTTAGTTTTAGCATTAGGCTACTGCTGGCAAAATATTAATTGACCAAAAATTTGTGACTAAAATTCCTTCTGTCAATATTCATTGCCACACTAATCAAGTACTAGATACATTTTCAAGCAAATAGTTTCCTACTTTCTTTAATAGTTTGTTGACAAATTTATAAATGCATACATATGGTTATTTCATAGTTTTAGCATATCTTGAAACTTCACTTTGGGATCATTTGCACCATCTACACCGATCTGGAAGATAATTGTGTCTTTAATTATTCATTTGCTGATAATTTGTTGAGTAAACTTTTGTTCGCAGTACTCTTAAATCTTCCAGATTGCTTCACCTTTTTGGTTAATTGCGACTTAAAAAGTTTTAGCATCGAAATCGCCTGTCATAACATTACTTCTCATTTATCTTTTTAGTGGTGGTGGATCTACTGTAGTCGCAGCTGTACATGATGGCTATGTCCTCCAAAAGGTATTTTCCTGCTACTGGAAGCAGGAAGAATATTCTATAATTTATTTTCGAGAAGATTACATTTTTTTTGTCCTTTTTGGTACTGAGTTCTTGTCAGAGTTCTTTCAGTAAAGGAACCTGCCTTTTAGTTTTCTTGCTATAGATTCTTGTTTGCTAAAAGCTTATGAATGTAATGGTTTATGAAATAAAATAACATTTGACATACTCTGAATGGATATGATTTTGGGCTGTAATGAAATGATAAACACGAATGTTTACGTCTAGCGTTTCTTTTTCAATTTTACTAATTTCTGGTGCACTTCGTTATGAATCTATAATAGCTGCAAACTTTGGCAAGCATGCCCCTTAATAAGTCCTGTCATCTGATACAGCATTCATTTGAAAACATGTAGAGCAGATAGACTACACTCTTTCATTTCAAGTATCACTGATCTTCTATTTTTCAATCTCTAGCCTATGCATTCTCTTGTTGACATGTGTTATTGTTATCATAGGCTGTGGCAACTTCTCCAATTGGAGGCGAGTTTCTCACCGACTGCATGATGAAAAGCTTAGAAAGCAAGGGCATTGTTGTAAGTCTGTTTCTTGTCTAAGTTTCTATTTTCTGATTTCATGCAAAAATGAATTTTGACCTAGCCTGTTATTAACTTCTGTCAAAATTTTCAGCTGAAACCAAGATATTCATTTAAGAAGAAGGAAATCAGCCCAGGAGAATATCAGGTAGCACCCATGTGCCTGGATAAATGTGGTGTGGAGTCTCATCCTAACCGGTTCTTGTCTTTTGAGTTATTGGAAGCATAAAGAAGTAATACCAAAATTCTACATGAAATGATCTTCTTAATCTTTTTCATTTTATTATTGTTCCATATGAGCAGATTGTAGATCTTGATTTTCCGAATACTACAGAATCTTACAAGTTGTACTCTACGGTAATGTCCAGCCATGAATCCTCTGTACTTGTTAGTCATACTAGCTTATTGTCTCTTTATCATTTCTGCGACAATTTTAATGGCAGAGAGCTATTGCCGGTGACATAAAGGAATCGGTATGTCGAGTCCCTGATACTCCATTTGAAGGTAAACACAAATACACACTAATTTATTGGGATAACTTGTTAGTTCTTGTTCTTATTGGTGCATCTAATTGTTAGTTTAAAAGATGCCTGTATATTGTCAAAGTAAGCAGTAGATGTGGTGAATAGTGAATCTGGTTGGTATGTGATGTTTTTATGTTTGTTGGTTTATTGAACTTATACGAAATATGTTGATTTGAATTTTTCCTTTTTCTTTTCTTTAACAGAAGCGGCATATGCAAATGTTCCTATGACTCCATACGAGCTTCCTGATGGCCAGTAAGTTTAAAATTATTGTTGTGTTATATTTTTGAATTGCTTACTAATTTACCTGGATGTTCATTGGCATAGCTGCTAAATTTGACTAGTGACATTTTCATGCAACCTTTTTTGTCCTTGTATATTCATGTTAGTAGAGGATTCATAATCTATTAGTACCTCTCTAAGTAAAATTGTGCTATCTGATTCTTGAACAGAACTATTGAAATTGGTGCTGATAGATTCAAGGTTCCTGATGTTCTATTTAATCCATCCTTATCTCAGGTAAGATATGCTAACATTTAATCTGTTTGTTTCTTCTATTGCCATCTCTGTATATTTCCACTGCTTAACTTAATAAGGTCAGGATTGTTTCTATTTCTGTCTTAATAGTTGTTCCTGTGAGCTATTGCTGCTTACTGATAGCTTCTTGTTCCAAAATTTCTTTAGTGTTGATGTCAATTTCGATAGTAAGAACACAATGAATATTTGTAGCAAGAAGAAAGTCCTGATGCTATTCATTATTTGTTTCATACTTTTACTTGTGCTACAGCAAATGTTCTTAGCTCTTTTTTTTTCCCCTATGTGCTAAATTACAAAGTTTGACTTCTAAATGATGGACTGACTATCTATGGCACAGCCGTGGTTTGTAAGTTTTTTCAGTATGATCTAGTGAATAAATAATGTGGACACCTAAATTATACTACATTTGTTCAGCATTGCATGCAGCAGCAGCATGATTTCTCAGAGAATTATTACTTCCTTCTCTAAGTTTTTATTATAGCAAACTTTTACCAGTCTGCTTCTTTTTGAAAGTTTCAAGATAATAATCCTAGTAGTTCTGGGTAATACACTGCCATAAACAACTATATTATTGACTTTGAGTCTCAGGGCATTCTTACAGAACCTCTCTTCGCAGCATGAGACAAATCTCAGATATAAAATTTTTTTTGTGCATTTGTTCTATTTAAATCATGAGTTTGGACTTTATATCATTTTACATGGGTAAAACTTCTACTTCTGAGTTACACTATGTGACATTTGCTTTTATTATCCAAATATGAATAAATAGACTATTCCTGGGATGGAGAGTATTGCTGATTCTACTTCGCTTCGCGGCCTACCGCAAATGGTGAGTTGCTTTCCTATGCATGCTTGTTGAACAGGTTTCTCTATTCATTCAACACATTCTGCTGAGGTTTCTGTGGTTTTGTTTTTTTATTACTTGCAGGTTATTGAGAGCATAAATAAGTGTGATGTTGACATCCGCAGGGAACTATTCAGCAGTATCTTGGTAAGATGTCAGGCCCATTCGTCAAACATGTGGATTCATTTTTCACGTATAGACCATGTGTGAAAAAGTAGCTACAGTGCTAAATTGTTGGATTTCTTAACAGCTTGCTGGTGGCACGTCATCAATGCAGCAATTAAAAGAACGGCTTGAAAAAGACTTAATGGAGGTAAAGTGCTGGCTGAATTGAAAATGTCGGTCGACATTTTGTTTACCTGACTTCAGTACGTTGCAAATGGCGAGGATAATTGCTGAATTTATATCAACTTCTTGCTGTTCTGGTTTATTGACATTATATCATATCTTAATATAATGAAAATTCTGTTTGATAAGCCTTGCTCTTATTTTATCTTTATCTTTTCATTCTGATAATTTCTTTGTCTATCGTAAGATGATGCTTCTTAGGGATTCTTGTTCACTAGTTTACGTCAATAGTTTCTTTCAATTATAATTGTTATTAAAGGAGTAAAAAAGAAGCATTATCTATAGCACTTTGTATGATATATGTAAATTTTTTTAACCTTTCATACTGAACCTTCGTTACTTTATCTTAGGTTTTCTATTTGTTGATAATAACCTTTTTAGAAGGTCTATTACATGGTAAACCTTTTCTTGATAGAATAAAATTCTTAACGAGTTAAACTGATAGCTGAACAATCCTTTGGTGAGTTAGGGGCTTAATTGTGCTTACACTCATCTAGTCCATAAATCGGGTGCTCAGAAAAGTATTTTCAGTGTTGACCGACTAAAGTAGAATAATTTGATACTAACTTGGAAATGCCATACTATCTCTCTCATTCCCATTCCACAAATTTGTGTTCAGGAGGCTCCTCAAGCTGCACGGGTCAAGGTTTTAGCCAGCGGGAACTCAACAGAGAGGAGATTCAGGTCAGGTTTCTGGCCTAAGCAACCATTGATTCTTATTATGTTTTGTCTGTGTCCTTGAGATGTCCTTTTGGCTTCCCCTGAAAACATTTCTGTGATCTTGGATCAGGATAGTCAGATTACACAGTGTAGATGTGCAAGTGTTTGTTATTTCCGATGACTAGGAATTTTTTTATAAAAAAAAAAGAATATCTATGCTAATGATTATATGTATCGTGTATTGTTAATTATGAGAAGTAAGTTATCAGATCGAAGAGTCTGAGGCTGCATTATTTATACCATATCAGTTGATTCTTACCACAACCTGCTTTTACTTTTATAATGGTATTAAGTTGTATGTGTGTAGGTCTAAAGAAGGTTGTCATAGTAGATGATAGGTCATATTTTCTTCTTGAAACGCTACTTATAGCCTTTTCCAGAAAACAACTAACCCACGAAACTTTACGACAGTGTGTGGATAGGAGGGAGCATTCTAGCATCTCTTGGGTCGTTTCAGCAAATGTGGTTCTCCAAAGCGGAGTAAGTTCGATTGCAACTATCATGTGTTTCTTTTTTCTTTTTTTCTCTAAATTTTGTCATTTTGTTGGGAGTTCATTCTTTTTTTTGGACTAAAGTTCATTCCTTTTTATAATAATACTTTTGTGGCAGGTATGAGGAGCATGGAGTTTCCTATATCCAAAGAAAGTGTCCTTGAGGGGTATTGTCACATTCCTTTATATAAGATGGCATTTTATCTTTATATTGCCAAATAGTAGGTGTGACTACACATATTTAACCGGAAAGAGGTTCCATATATGAGGACATAATGTTCTTTATCAGGCGTGGGCTTGTTACTGTTTTTTTTTAAAATAGATAGGTTCATCGAAAACTTCTTAAGTGCAATATGATGATAATAGGCTGTTTGTATTAGTGTGTAATTTAAAATTCCATTCTATGTTTTGAGTCTTTTGTTGTACCATACAAGGCCATCTTGCTAATTGAGGTTCTTTTGTTTGAGGCTATTTGTTGAAAATGGGTAGAGCATTATTAGCTCTCTCTTTTTTCTTTTTTATGCTATATCGGTTTTCCATTCTTGAAGGCTCTTTATTGGGTCCAAGAGAATGAAAAGCCTGTCCCTAAAACTCCTAGAATTGTATTCTTAAACTTTTTATTTATTTATTTATTTTTAACAATTTGTTGTTATTGGGTCACCAAACTTAAAAACTCTACTTTGAGTGGATTATTTTGTCGAACTATCTTTTTAGTTTTCAAATAGAAAGATGGCGGCTAATTTAACTTTTAGGGTGCGTTTGGTTCGCATTATAAAAGATTACTAGGAATAAAAGATATCCGAGAATCTTATTAATATTCATCTTATTACTAAGAATGTAGAATTCCTGTGTTTGGTTTACACAGTAATATTAATTAGCCATGTTATTTAATATTACAAAAATTATACAATTAATTAATTTATTTATTTAATTAATTTTAGATAATGTTACCAAAAGTTTCAACATCTTTTTAGAAAAAAGGGAGAGAAAGTATAAGTTAGAGAGAGAGAGCATAATTAAAAAAATAGAAAGAAAAATATAGTCAAAATTAGAGGGAGTGAGAGAGTTGAAATTTTAAAAAGAGAGAGAGAGAGAGAAAGCTTAGTTTAGAGAGAGAAAAAAAATTTGAATTTTAGAGAGAAAAATAAGTTTAGAGAGAGATATAAGGTTAGAGTGTAAAGAAAAATAATATCAATTAGCCGGCGGATAGGAAGAAAGAAAGAGATTAGACATATTATGATTATCCCAATCCATTAATATGAGGATACCCACCCTCCCTCAAGGGAATGAGATTAGTACTTTGGGGTGAATCTTATTCCCAAGTGAATCCAATATTACCAACTAGATTACTTAGTGCGTTTAGCCAAACACCGTCATATTTTTTTATTCCCATTGGATTACTAGGAATCTTTAAAATATAGCGCGAACCAAACGCACCCTTATGTCATCTGAAAAAGATGGTATAATGCTGATCTGAATGCACAGCATTTTTTGAACTGGAAATGTATTATTAAATTTATAAAATCAAAAGTTTTCCGCATAATTCAGGATAATATATCAGCAGTTTATACAATTAACATGTGTGGAGGCCTACTGTCGGTAGCAATTCTTGATATGCATTAGTAGTAACATCTTCAGCATACCATCTTTCGGACCCAAGTGATTCGTCCAAAGCAGAAAATTAAAATTTAATAATTCAAAGAAGTTAAAATTTGGTAAAATGGTACAGATTTTGCGTGAACTATTAGACTATTTTGAGTTAGCTATGTAGTCTTTCAAACTAATTATTTTACTATCCAAATTTTAAATTTGTCTGAATTGAGTCAATCAATAGTATTTCAGACTTCAAAGTTTAACTTAATTATTTATTTTAATAAATTTATATGTGGGAGAACTGTATAAAATATATTAACTAAACTTGTAAAAATAAATGACGAATTCAAGGTGTTAAAGTGATAGTGTAGTTGTCTGACTCAAATTATATAAATTAAAAAATAAGATAGCAGAATTAAAATTTTGATAGATTTAATAGTTTATTCAAAATATTTTGTAATTCAGATAAATATATCCCCAAATGCCTCTCCTATTAATTGTCGTGGTTAAAGGCGCGCCCCATGGCACGCTTTCTCCCGCCAAATGTTCCCGCCATCCTTCAACCACCGCCACCGTGGCTTCACCTCCCTCCTCCGCCGCTGCGACTCCACCATCCAACTACAGCAAATCCACGCCCAATTCGACCCCCACCTCTTCCTCTCCTCCCCCCACCTCGACCTCGACTCCTCCTACCTCCTCCTCCTCCTCCTCCGCTCCCTCCCCTCCCCCACCTCCGCCTACAACGCCCTCATCCGCGCCTCCTCCGCCTCCCGAAACCCTAGCCGCTCCTTCTCCCTCTACGCCCGCATGCTCCGCGCCGCCGCCAGGCCCGACCACCTCACCTTCCCCTTCCTCGCCAAGTCCTGCGCCCGCCTCGCACTCCCCCGCCTCGGCCTCTCCCTCCACTCCCACGTCGCGAAGGCCGGGCTCGCTTCCGATCGGTTCGTCCAAAACTCCATGGTTCATATGTACGCCGCGTGCGGCGATATGCGCCTCGCGCGCAGGGTGTTCGACGAAATCTCCCAACCGAATGTCGTCTCCTGGAATTCTTTGCTGGACGGGTACGCGAAGTGCGGCGACTTGGCGGCTGCTCGCGAGGTGTTCGGCCGAATGCCCGAACGGGATGTCGTTTCTTGGAGCGCGATGATTGACGGGTACGTCAAGGGCGGGGAGTGTAACGAGGCTATTGAGCTATTCGATTCTATGGAAGCTCTACAATTCGGGCCTAAGGCGAATGAGGTAACGATGGTGAGCTTGCTGTGTGCGTGCGCCCACTTAGGGTCTCTCGAGCAAGGGAGGAGGATGCATCGGTACTTGGAGCAAAATGGTTTCCGCTTGAATCTCACTCTTGCTACTTCCTTGATCGACATGTACGCCAAGTGCGGATCTATTCATGACGCTCTTCTAGTGTTTTGTGCGGTACCGGCTGAGAAAACCGATGTCTTGATATGGAACGCCATGATTGGAGGGCTTGCACTGCATGGGCTGGGCAAAGAATCAGTTGAGATGTTTGAAAAGATGCAGGAATTGCATGTTATGCCGGATGAGATTACATACTTAGGTTTGCTTACAGCGTGCGTTCATGGGGGTTTGGTAGATGAGGCTTGGAGTTTCTTTAAATTGCTCGAAGCCCAAGGAATGAGACCGCATGTCGAGCATTATGCTTGCTTGGTTGATGTTCTTGGTCGAGCAGGTCAGATACGAGATGCTTTTGAGTTGGTCGAGAAGATGCCTATGCCACCGAGTGCTTCTGTCTTAGGTGCTCTCCTTAATAGCTGCCGTATGCATGGGTGGGTTGAGATGGGAGAGATTGTAGGGAAGAGGCTTGTGGAATTGGAACCCTATCATGATGGGAGGTATATTGGATTGTCGAATATCTATGCCGTCGGTAGAAGGTGGGATGAGGCCAAGAGTATGAGGGAAGTGATGGAGA
Source organism: Ananas comosus (assembly GCF_001540865.1). Lineage (NCBI taxonomy): Eukaryota > Viridiplantae > Streptophyta > Magnoliopsida > Poales > Bromeliaceae > Ananas > Ananas comosus. The sequence goes on from NC_033628.1 coordinate 1,261,549, forward strand.
AGAGAGGGGTGAGGAAGGTTCCTGGATTTAGTGAGATCGATGTGGGGGGAAAACTCCATAGGTTCATTGCTCATGATAAGATTCATCCCCAGTCGACGGAGATTTACTTTATATTAGGTCTTCTAACCTGGCAGATGAAAATGGAAGATGGCAGCATCAATTGTAAGGCATTAATAGAAGAAGATTGAGGATGTGACTTCTTCAAGAATGGACTACAGGGAGTGCTGTCAAACAAGACTTAAAAGGAAAATTGACATTGTTCGTGTGATTGGCACTCAAGAATGCATGCGATTGTTCGAGAAGGATCATACCTTTGAAGTTTTATTGCCCAGGGAAGGTGTATCTGATCTCGAGAAGGAACTTATGTGAAGGCTAAACCATTGCTATCACAGAAGCCCTGAAGCAAGAGTGCCCCTTAATGGCGTACGGACTTTCTGGCTTTCAGTTTGAACTTGCTTTCAAACAGTTTATTCTCCGAATTTCAGATTTCATCTTTATCCATCGTCTGATAAGCGATAAATAAATTACTGTTGAGTGAATGCAAAATTAGTTATAGCAAGGAGCGCAAATAGTTTTGAGATCCTTTAATGCAAAACCATTCCCTATCAATTTTGCTAATAAAGCAAGAATACTCAAGTGGAATACAGAGCTAAAACAGTAAGCAATGTGTGGATTTGGTACAGCAAGAATCAGGAGGAAGTGCAATGATACAGGCTAATAATTCCCAGTGGACGGGGCACTTCAACTGCCGTGGCAACCACCATCAAAAAAGCATGTGCCTGCTGAGGTGAAAATTTTCAAAACGTTTCTTTTGCCAAAACATTAGCTATTGAGGTAGTGTGAATGCCGAAGAAGGTTAGATGTTGTGCAGATTAAGATTTATTGAAAATTTGAAGCATTTGTATGAATACATAAAGTGAAGTGAGTGGCCTTTGTATTCAAATTGAAATCATTTCTGATAAAACAAATTGCCCATTTGGTGCATTTTAAATTATTCGGATGTAATACTGAGATAATATACTTCAACATGTTATTTCTTCTAAATGGCATATTCAAGGATTCGAGCTTTTATTCGAACTATATATAGATAGAGCAAGATGTATCGAAGTCCCTTGAATACACCATGATAAACAAAGTTGTAAGATTACCACCCAATAGTGGTTGTAGGGCTAGCATTGCATTCCTTTTTCTTTTTTACTGTAATTAATAGATTTGAAGACCAATCTGCTCAAAAAGAGAAAAATAAAAATGAAGCAAAAAATATTGCTAGAACAACTCCAAGAAGTATTACAAATAAAAGATAAGTGGAGTGTTTTCCTTTTAAATTCACCCCAAGTACCTTGTATATATTAATCTGAAGTCGGGGTTGGGAACAAGTTCTAAAATTTAAGCTCACATGGATAATTTACCCTCATGTTAATTGACAAGTGGAAAGTGTAAAATATGCTATGAACTTTATTCTCCTGTAAAATATGCTATGAACTTTATTCTCCCGTAACTTTAAAAGATGAAAAAGGGTGCTGTTGCAGTACAATTGTTTACTTTTCAATGACTCACATTTTGTATGTTCATTCTTATCCAACGTAGAAAGATAAAAGGTGTGAAATTGCCTTGCAGCATTGCCAGGTACAGCATGAAGGATGCCAAAATTAGGGTTTGGTTGTTTTTTGTGTTTGTCCTCCATTCACCTCATTCTACTTAACCAAATTGGTCGGAACCTCTTACTCAACACTCTGAACCACATTGGTGGAATCACCGTCCATTTATTGTAGCTCGCGGTTTATGTTTCTCCTTTACATGAGTTGAACCCTTTCCCTCTTTTAAGTTCCAGGGTGTCATATTATATTTTCTCCTCATTGCTGTTTTTAGTTGTTCTCTATTTCATTCATTAGTAAGTGGTTTTTTTTTTCGCGAATCAAAGGTGGCTGGGGTTTAGCTCGATTTGGTAATCTGCACTTGCATATTCATTTGATTTTTCTTTTTCTTCGCCTGTCAAAATGTTGTAATTGATCTTATTTATGATCATTAAACGAGGTTAACTGTTTTTAATGTTTCTTCCCATTAAGTAGCTCATACAATTGAGACTGTTCCAGTGCTTCAAAGAAGTGAGCTATGCATCAACTTCTGTTACCAATATTGTTTTGTATATGCAGCTGCTGCTGATTCTAGTATAGATATTGATTTTCAAGTTGCTTTTGCTTTTGCCTCCTGAGAAAATTGTTGTGTTTGGTTAAATTCTGTAGCAGATTTTTAATTATCATTAACTTTTCAGGTCAATTTCCAAAGATGACGACACGATCTGGGCAAGCTAATAAAGGAAAATCTGACACTTTCCCTGAAGAACTAGCAAAAGTGAAGCAGGAAAATGACGATTTTAAGTACATAATTTGCTACAAAGAGGCAATTGAAAAGAAATTAGTGCCACCTACTGTTGATTATAGATTACCTCCTACATGTTCTAAGGTGAGAACACCTCTTTCTTCATTTGCACTAAAAGCATAGTAAATCGAGCTTTTATTGTTATTCTGATGGATGAATTTACCAGACCTTAGAAGGCACCTAGTGACTTTCTTGAATCGTAAACATCTCCTTCCAAATCACTTGCCCTGTTAGTTTTTGAACTCATCCTATTAGGCAATTTTGAGCAGAAACTACCCCATTTTAGTAGAAGTGCTTCAGTTGGTCTGATGAACTGCTTCTTCCTTGAATGCATAGATACTGTTTTACTAGAATTGATCATTCATTTGGGTTTTCTCTATTGCCATCCGATTAAGCAAACTAACACATTTTTTTCTCCCTCTCTGTGGAACAGCCCCCAAGACCAACTCTCACAGGAACAAAGAGGCAGCCCGCCAGTGTGCCTCCTGGATTTGAATCTCGACAACCGCCACCAAAAAGACCTCATTCTCAACAACAGAAGTGGCAGCAATCACCACCCCGAGAACCTACATCACAGTCGAACACACCGCACAACCTATCTCTCCCTAAAGAAGAAGAGTATCATCCGAATCACATGCAACAGCCAATTCTACAGCATTCGAGCATGCCGCAATCCACATTGAATCACAAGGAGCTCAGGTGTATCATATGTGACATCCCCTGCACGAGCGCTTTCAATCTCAACCAACACCTTCAGGGGAAGAAGCATAAGGCAAAGATGGATGTGCTGAGTGGTAGAAAGAAGAAGTCGGGGTTGGACGGGAATATGGACTTATGGTGCAGCCTCTGCAATGTTCCCTGTATGAATGATTTCTCATTGGCTCAACACCGTGCTGGGAAGAACCACGCAGTTCGACTCATTCGCAGCAGTATAAAGTTTGAAGCTTGATGAGTTTACTCGGTATACACTGAACTCGTGTGAATTAAGACCAACTCATGTAAACTACGACTAAAGATATTACTCTTAAGCCACGAAATGGCTGAGCTATCTATTGCAACACTACTATATTGGTTTACATTTAAGGGACATGTTAGAATCTTGTTTAAATTAGGTTTAGTTGCATGCATCGATCACACGACTTAATTTGGTTGAATAGCTTTTCAATTTACCCTACATATGGTTGAATTGAATCGGCACACGTTTTAATTGGAATGGACTCAACTTAGGGGCTGTTTGCGCAGAAGCACCGACAACAAAGGTAACAAGAGATAACAAAATTTATACCATTAAATGGCGGATATAGGAATTTGAAGGCATAACATAAACATCTGATACCATGTTGTTCAAAAGATTGACACTATAAAACAGAAGTTGCGGCATGGTTATTCTAAAATACTCCGACTCGAACTCCTGACCCGATCATAATAAAGCTCAAGATTTGCGAGTGAAGGCGGCCTTGAGCCGGTCGCAGTCGACGAGGTAGGCGAATCCGTAAGCCATGTTCTTGAGCGTGGCCTCGTGAAGCTCCCTGTTCGCCGTCGCTGTGGCGTCGGCGGAGAAGAAGACGCGGAACCCCCTTACGAAAGCCTCCCGGGCCGTAGTCTCACAGCAGAGGTTTGTCATCACCCCTGTCACCACCACCTCCTCCACCCCCATTCCCCTCAGCATCTCCTCAAGACCTGTTAAACAACAATCAATCTAAATCTTAAGCTACTAGAGATTGTCTAACATAGCTCAAGACATGAACTCAAATTAAATGTGAGAAATTTAAACGATAGTTTGGTGCGCCGCAGTTTTAAGCCACAATATAAGTGTAAATTCAGGATTGATTTGCCTCGAAATTGAAGATAGTTGAATTTGCAATTGGAGATATACGATAAAATAACAAAAAAACTAGTTGTAATCAACCAAACAAAAAAAAAAACTAGTTGTAATTACCCAAACAAAAAAACTATAATAGCAAAACTAGTTGTAATCAACCAAACAAAAAAAAGAACTACTTGTAATTATTACATTCAAATTCAAAATCTTCTGTTCTAAAGAATATAATAGCAGTAAAACGATGCCTGAATAAGTACACGAATCCCGGTGCCGATATAATTTCCTTCCGACTCCGGACTCGGGACCTCATGCTCTACTATACATGAGAAAAGCTTGCTTAAACTACTAGAGTGTTGGCTATTTATTATTAGACTAAAATAGGTTCAAAATTCTGCCCCGTGAAAATAGACTCCGGAGACTAATATGTTAGGTGAGTCTAATAAGTTGATTGAAGGTGCAGTTCATAATAAATCTAACGGTAAGAGGTCCAACAATAGACCCAACATCTAAGTGGACTGAGCTGGGTCGAAGCTCGCGAGCGCTTTAGCTGAGCCCTTAAGCGGATGGATGCGCCCTTCCTATCTACACATATTTTTGGAATAGTTGGATTAATGCTTACGATCTACGCGGAAGAACAGTATTGTATTTTGATAGACCTGTGCCGGCGAAGGCGCTGTAGGTGGACTTGTCGACGACAGGGTCGTGGGGGAGGCGGGCGATGTCGGGGAGGAGGGCGGCGTCGGGGGTGCCGTCGAGGATGAGGTCGCCGGGCCACCACTCGCCGAGCATGCCGTAGTCGGCGGGGGAGCGGTGGCGGTGGCGCGTGTACACCACGCGCATCCCCGCGCCCCGGCACAGCCCCACGGTGGCGCGCAGCGCCGGCAGCATCGGCGCCGCCACGCCCGCGAAGTGCTGCTGCGCGTCGATCACCAGCACCGCCGCCGCCCGCGGGTTCGGGTCCCGCCGCCGCGTCTCGTACTTCGCCACCGACGGCGGAACGCCGGCGGCGGCCATAGATCGAGAGGATATCGGCGGTCGCGAGAAGCGTTGAGATGGCCTGCAATTGACGAAAGCAGCAACGGTTCTGCAGAAGAAGGGAAAAATGCTGTCCGTCGCTGGAAGACTCCGGATGCGTAGATATGGAAAAATTTTAAAAAAATCTCTACGATTCAGATAATGCCGTATAAATATTAGGGAAAACTTAAAAAACCCGTGTGTTTCGACTTTTTCATTTTAGTACCATATGATTTAAAGTGCGTCAGGTTAGTATCCCGTAGTTTTACATTTTCGCACTTTAGTACCGTGTGGTTTAAAGTGTATCAAGTTAGTACTGTGTGATTTTATTTTTGTATCAAATTAGTACCCTGCGGTTTTATTTTTGTATCAAGTTAGTACCCTATGATTTATTTTTCTCTTAATAAAATATTAAACCACAGGGTGCTAAAATAAGAAAGTGCGAAACCACATGGTACTAATTTGATGCACTTTAAAATTTAAATCATAGGGTACTAAAGTGAAAAAGTATGAAATCACAGGGTACTAATTTGATACATTTTAAATCACAGAATATTAAAGTGAAAAAAAGAGAAACCACAATGGGGGTATTTGATGTTTTCCTAAATATTATTTATATAGTTTACTTCATAACAGATAGATAGTCCTCGACAAGCATGCATAAATAAAATAGAGTTGGATTACTATACTTATATGAATGTTGACTCTTTTGTACTCTACAAAATCACTATCATTCTAATCAAAATTCACTATCATCTATGAAAAAACCTAAACTCGCGAATAGTATAGTAGTTTTACTTACAATAATAATATAATGATAAGACAGGCGGAGCCCACCTCACATACATATATTTCCGGTTGTTGGATGGATCCGCAAGTTTCCCATTAAAATTAATAACTTATTGAATCTAAAATATTTTGAGTCTGATTATTAATTATATAATGCCTGTCATACATAAACCCCTACACTCTGCCATATCTAACAATACAGATAAGATTACTTTATTAAAAAAAATTAGTAAATTGAACTCGAATATCTTATCTAATATACTTAAAAATAGGGAAACTCATACTTCACCCATTCTAAGATTTATAAATTCCGTCCGAAATTTGTAGTATTGCAGAAAAATTGGCAAGACTGGTAAAACAACACCAGTCTTGTACAATTTACATCCTATACATAGGTGTACGGACGGCGTTGCTATACAAGAACCAGAGAAGTGATCATAGCGATGCATTAAACCTTCCAATACTTTCTCCTTGATCAATCACAAGCGAACTTCATCCAATCGATCTTCAACCAAACATATATCATATTACATATATATCTTGCGTTTGATGCGTCGTATCGACTTGAGTGAGACATACATGTTGGTCATGAAGAGTTATACAAAGTAGATCACTAATAGAAAAAAACTGTTCAGTTGCTATTTCTGACTCTTTTCAATCTCTCCCACATAAAAATAGATAGCTGATTATACGAACCAAAGTACTTCATCATACTTTGTGATCTTAATTATATTGAGAGAAAACAATAATGTTGTTTCAAACTGCCTGTGGTCTCTTACTGCCAGTTTGCTGCTCGCATGACGTGCAACTATTATTGCCCCACCTACAGTTTTATGCTGCTTATAACAAGAAGTAAAAGCTTGCATCTTCAGATGATTTAACCATAAAAGCATACCTATAAGACAAAAAGAAAAAGATATTCATAAAGATTACTCCCGAAATTAATGCTACTGAATAACACTGCATGCATACGCTGTGCGCAATAAACAGGTAAGCATCAAGATCTTTTCCAAGTGACCAGATCAGGGTAACTAAAATATTTCATGCGTTCATCAGGAAACCAGATCATGGTACACAATTACACATAACCAAAATATCTTGTGTATGAAATGTACGAATGATAGATAGTGATCTTACTGTCGAAATTCGCTACTAACAAATGAAGTTATCAGAAGCTTATTCCTTTCTCTAAGGACTTCACATCATAAACAGTATGTCATCTAGTGACCATAGATGCGAAGAAATGAAATGATATTTTATGATGATTTCCTGGTTTCTGGAGACATTCCTGATTGTTTTGAATCTTTGATTAGAAAACAAGATGCTGACACCAACATCTACATGATATAATCATATACGAAGAATGAAATGGCCGCTAAGTTTGTCTTACATACTAGAGGTAAAATGTCCTCGTACGTACTTAAAAAGTTTCAGTATTAGTTTGCGTATGGAAAAGATAGCCAAATTTTGTCTTAAAAATAGAAACCTCAACAAGCATACAGAGAACAACAAGTATGTGCTTGTATACTAATGAATACAGGGAAGACTACCTGAGAGTTAAGCTCTGCCGCTCCATTCTTCATAGAATTCTGTTAAGAAATCTTGCATGAACTGGTGCCTCTTGATTGCTCTCCTTTTACCAGCCTAAGATTTTTGAACGAAACTCAGGTGTCTCAGTAAGTTAAAAATAAATTAAGAAGCAATAATTTAGTGCGTATGAAATGTCCAAGATGTTCGGCAGTAATCCTGCAAAATTCTAAGTATCCTTCAAAGATATGAAATACAGAAGCATCATCTTAAGTTCAGTTCGTACATTTGTCTTCATCAAATCCTTCAGCTTGAAGAGTTTCTCATGGAAATGGTTGATTGTAGTCTGTTTCTCATCTTTACCCATATACTTTTCTTTCGATAAATCCTGCCGTGGTAATATTTCAGGGTCATAGAGAATGTGTCCCTTGCTGCCGCCATAGATGAAGCACCGTGCGATCCCTGAAGACCAAAAAGTACAAGACTGGCAGCATTAGTTATTTATGCAGAATCAATTTCTTGAAGATACGAGTAAACGTAAAATAACAGGCATAAGCACAAAATGAAAGCATGTTCTAGGTTATTGCTGCAACATGATTCTTGTCCAATCATTCAAAATATTTGAAGCTTTAATACTCCATATTTAAAGTTGACTGATCTAAGATATAGGAAACTTAAAGGCACTCGCTGGTTTAGTATATGCTGACGATTTGAAAGCTCAATTTCAGTTTAATGATGAAAAAGCTGCTAAAGAAGGATAGCCAACTTCTGATGAAATGTATCGGTGATGTCACATTTGATTTTAGTTGTAAGGTATAATGAGGACTAAACTTCTAGAGCAACTTAGTTTCTTACCAATTGCACCAATTGCATCAAGGCGGTCAGCATCTTGCACAATCCCAAATTCGAGGGAGGAATCAGCAAGTTGTACTCGAGAAACTTCATTCTTGAATCCTGCGAGTTACCTCAACAACATTAGACATTGAAAGCATGATTCACAATCTACTTTTTCAAACATTGCTATAAACGAAGCTCAAAATATGACAGGGAGAAAAAAAAAAAAAAAAAAACTTAATTAGCCTCACCCATTCCTTTAATAATTGTCAGTATCTTATCCCTTTTGGCCTCCTCCAAACCCTCCTCCTCAAGAAATTTCTCAACGACAGTCGTATCCTCAACACCATTTCTGTATAAGCATAAAAACTTAAACATGAATTCGAAAGAACGAAAAAACAGAATGTTTATTAAAAATTCGCAATAAGAACTGTACGTTAAGCTAGAAAAATAACAATAGGAAAAGCACAAGCAGTTAATTACATACTTGGTAGCAGCCTAAATTTTGTTTGATCAAATAGACAAACAAAAATAGAAAAGAAAAAGGGCGATTAAACATCATTCATGAATAGGTTGAGATTTCAAAGAATGTTACTCACTTGGTATACTTGTAATCACCTGTAAAGATCCCAATAAGAGAAAAGTAAATAAGATCATATACATAATAACTTTAAAAGCCAAACAAGCTCTAAACATAGCAAGCCAGAATAATTACCAATGTCATGGAGGAGAGCAGCCAATTCTACCTAATAGATAGATACACACGAAAACAGAGATTTAGAGTTCCAGAAATAATACGAATTGAAAAACAAGGCTTCAAATACCATATTGCTAATTCTCAACAGAATAAGGATTTGTTGAATTTTGCTGTAGTAGGGTGCAGTGTTGTTTGATGAAGTACTGTTTTAAAAGTGCTATTAGAAGAAGTAATTTATTAAAGTTTCGCCACCAGCTTCTCTCTATAGTGAAAATCTTTTACTTCCAACTGAAAGATTTTTTCACTTTTTAGGTCTTAAAGCTCTCGACCTTTCTTAATTATCAAAGATTCTCGTTTTATAGCATTAGGGCACAAGAAATTGATTAAAACTTCTAAAACATTAAAAAAAAATTTAAAAAAACAGGTTTCAGCAGGTCTAACAGTAGGAATAATAAAATAGTAATAATTAAATAGAAAGCGCAAAAGAGAGATCAGATGAGAATGGAGTAAAAAAAACGAGAACTCGTCACTTACAATCTCCAAACTGATGCTGCTGCTGTTGTTGTTTTCTTCTTCGCGGGCGAGGGAGAGGGCGAGGTCGCGGACACGGAAGGCGTGGGCGGCGTCGTGGGAGGCGTCGCGCCCCGCCATGGCCGACGCCACCAACTCCTCCGCCTTCCTCACCACCGCCCGACATCTTTCTTCCGTCTCCGCCGCCGTCATTTCCCCTCCCAACTCCCGACCCCCTACCCCGCGCTGGACATTTTTATAAAACAACCCTCTAGAATTTTAAAATTTGCGAAAATAACCCTCTCAAAATTTTATTTAGAAAACTAACCCTTCTTTTGCCACATCGGTGCCACGTCAGAATTTTTTTTAAAGACGCTGAATCATTCTCCGCTTTCTTCCATTTCTTTTAAAAGCGGTGAATCATTTCTTGCTTTTTCTCATTTCTCTTAAAGGCGGTGAATCTTTTACTTATTTATTATTTAAAAGAAATAGAAGATAGCGAGGAACGATTCACTGCTTTTAAAAGAAATAGGAGAAAACGAAGAACGATTCATCGCCTTTAAAAAAAATGGGAGCAAACGGAAAACGATTCAACGTCTTTAAAAGAAATTCTGATATGGCACCGACGTGGCGAAAGGAGAATTAGTTTTTCAAATAAAATTTTGACCGGATAATTTTGTAAATTTTAAATTTTTACTGAATTATTTTATAAAAAAGTCCCCGCGCTGCCTGCTATCTTCCTACGCCAAGCGTCGTGCTGTCTGGACGAGCCTGACTTTGTCAACACTGTCTAGTCGGCGGATTGAGATCCCTGCTAATTCGGTATAAAATTGTCTGCAATCTTTGGGGGCGTTTGTATAAAATTTATCTGATCTGTGTCCTATTTTTAATAAATTACATAATTTTTTAATTTATTTAATTTGAGTGAGTAAATGATATTTTAATTTTAAAAATTTGAAATGAGTCGTTTATATTTATTAGTTTAGTTCGTATATTTTTTATAATTTTTTATAATTTTTTATACTAAAAATTTATTAAAATAAATAATTAGTTTAAATTTTGAAGTTAAAATTTTCTTGACTTACTCACATTAAATAAATTTAAAAATTAGATAATAAAATTAAATTTTAAAAGATTGGATAGCCGACTTAAAGTGATTTATAGTTCAAATAAGTTATGTGTATTTTTTTATTGAATAATGCATGTTCGTCGAAAAAATTGATAACTCAATAAAATATTTTAGGGAATAACCTAAATTATTTTGGAGATTAAATATATTATTCTATTAAATTATGAATATTAGGATTTTTCAGTTTCGTTCGAATGCATAAAAATTTAATTCCGTATGTATTTTTTATTTATTCAAAAAATATATAGTATTAGGTAAATAAAAAGGGTGATCATATGGCTCGAATGGATACAATATTCAACCTTCCTAAAAAAATTGGGAAGAAATAAATAATTTTGTAAGTAAACTTTGTTATTTGATCGAATTATAAATGCCAAAAGTTCTTATTTTTAATTACACAAAAAAAATTTCTTACTAAATAAATTATGGAATAATAACTTTTATATAGGGACATCTAAACAGGACTTTTAACAAAGAAAAATACTATCCCTACATATCACTTTTTGGATCTAAATCACATGCCCCAGTCATCCTCCTGGTGGGGGCTTTTCATTAATCATAGTAATTAATGTAATTAATAAAAACTTTAGTTCATAAAATAAATAGAATATATAATTTACATTCATTTTTGGATGTACAAAAAATGTTGTTCTTTCACCAGAAAGAATTTAGAAAATCTTCTGAGCTTTTTTAGCAATCTAAATTAGGAATTGAAAAAATTGGCTTCCACGTCGAATATAATTAGGAATTGAAAAAATTATGCGATTTTTCAATATTATTTGCTTAGTGAACGAAAGGGCTCAAAATCAACGGCTGAAAATAAAAATCTTACAAAACGTGATAATATGACATTAAAATTTTAGTTCAAAGATATTGATCTTGTTTTATATAATATAAAGAATTTTCTATCAAAATTTCACATGATTTGAATATTTTTATACCGTTAAACTTGCAAACGACTCACTACGGCTATTAAAATTATTAATTTTGAGCCCCTTCGATCACTAGGCAAATAATATTAAAAAATTATAAAATTTATTTTCTAGATACTTCAAATACTCTAGATCAAGTTTAACGGAGCCATCGACGATTTGAAAGTCGTAACATCAAAAATGACCCGGAAGCACGGAAGGCTCTCTGCTTCCAAAAGTATAGTAGCCTCACTCTCTCTCTCTATATATATATATATTTGAGAGATAAGTAGCACGTTATCCGTTTTGTTTATTTTATTTAGAAATAAACTTAGCTGGAAATGTGAATCAATTAGGATTCAAATTTAAAATCTCAGGTACCAATCATCAAATTCTTTGTCATTTGCTCTAGGGACGATCGGTTGTTTGATGCGAGTGTTATACATTGCGTTTTTACCGTAAGTAACAGTGCATAAAAAATGTGAGAAAAATGTACATAGAGAATCCTATTTACACGAGCGTATGTGACCTGTACAAGAAACAAAGGACAACTCATTGTAAACAAGTTTCTCGATGTTAAATGTTTATTATTTTCCACAGACACGTACGTCGCTCTCTTTAGCTGGGGGGTCTAAACTAAATCCACTGGCTAATGCTAAACAAGCCGAGACAAAATTTACTTTGTCATCATCTAGAAACGCAGAAACCGAAGTTAAATTGTCGTAAACAATACAATAACAGCAAATTTATTAGGATATGTGCATAGAAATAGCAGATGATAGAAGTACGTACTATTCCTTACGGTCCTTTCTCAGAAAAGCTTGATTGAGAGATTGAGACGAGCTCAGCTTTTTTATGAATGCTACTGAAAAAGAAAGCTGTTCCAGAAACTCTTGTTACAGGAAGGGACGATTTTGCGCTGTTTTATTGTGTTTCGGGGGCTCAAACGTAGAGCATACAGGCGGCATGGAGCGATACGGGGAGCGGTTATGGCAACTGAGGAAGAGGAAGAAGAGAATGATTGTGCCGGAGACGGCAGAGGACGCAGAATGCCATGGTGAGATGCGCGTTGGTGATGCGCGGAAGAAAGGAAGATCTGATAGTTGGAAGCGCTTCTTTGAGAAGTTTCGTATGGTAAGCAAACTCGCCACCTTTATGGGGTTTATATATATATATATATATTTTTTCCTCTTCTCGAAGGATGATTAGATTGCTTTTGAGAAGGAGATGATAGATCATGTAGAATGTAACAAATTAGTTCGCTACTTGTGTGAATTTTCATTTCAACATTGAACAGAAGGCTTGAGATCATTTCATACTCTGCGGCGGCCTCAGTTCTAAGTCAAGTTTAGGAAAGAGAAAAGGAAAAAAAAAGAAAGAAAATCAAAAGCAGATTAGCTCTTAATAGAAAACCATTATTAGGACTCTTCCTATATATCTTTTTTGTTTGTAATTTAAGGGAAATTGGCCATTTATTTATTTATTTTTTTTTTTTCCTATGGAGCAGAACAAGAACAAGAAAAAGAACAAGGGAGACTGCATTGAGCCTAACTATAAACAACAACTACAAAAGCAACATCCAAAACCACAGCTACAAGTTGAGCCCACTATCGAGCCCATAGAGAGCCCAATATGTCACGTCGCAGAGTCTAAAGTTCGGACTGAACCTGCAAAACTATATCGGAGGATTGATGCGGTTCAGACCAGGTCACCGACTCGAACCAACCATCGCTACTCACCAACAGAGGCATCGACCGGCGGGGAGAAAGTGATGAAAGATTTAAACCCTTCAAAGGGACTCTCCATGCTAACTTTGGCACTAGGAATGATGCTTCTCGGCGGCAGAGCTTGCGCCGTCCTTTGTATATGCGCGTGGTTTTATCTCTCACGTTGCTTCACGTCAAAGACGATGGCCCAGAAAACTACTGAGTAAGAAAAGTGATGAAGAGATTGATACAGAATGAACGATGAAATTGGCGTAGCTTTATATACTACGCACAAATTATTCTGATTCAATCGGCAACTAATGATCAGGTTTAACGTATCTCCATCACAATAGTAATATCAATTTTGTTGATATCACTATCGACAAAAATGAGGGCATAACGCATTCTCTTTCTTCTTTTTCCTTACTAGTTTACTTAGAATTTGTTTATTTTTTTTTGTGGGAGGATTTCATTGTTAATTGTAGTGCTTTGTATTGCAATGTTAATAAAATGTCACAAATGTGAGGGGTGTGATTAGCTATTATAAGCACCATTTGGGAGGCTAAATTGTCTCCCCACATCTAAGAAGATGATTGATATATACTTAAATATGTAGGGAGGTCATAAAAGTTCCAATAATATTTAATCATTCCTTGCAGCAAAAGTCGTTTACCTCACTTTTTTCTTTCAATTAGTTGAGAATTCGATGAGCATATTATTGAAATATAAAATATTAAACGCTTAGTGTGAGATTTTAGAGAAACTAGTTATTTCACATTCTCTAACATGGTATCAAAATTGAAGATCATGAGTAAATACAAGAAAAGGCCAAATAAGATAATAAGGGGAAAAAAAAATAAAAACTTGTGATTCTATTTTCTTTGTGATGAGATTTAGATCAATTAATATCTCGCTATAGTTATTAAGATATGCTAAAAAATTGTCTACTAATAATAAGGAGAAATAAGAAAAAAAAGATTAAACAGTGGTTAGCGCGTTACTTAGCCGTGAGGCAAAGTGTAATACCTAAGAAAATTGAGTTCACTAGGTATTAGATTCTGTGGATGAAACCACAGTAGAATTATGTATTAGGAATGATGTTATCTAATACTAAATTCATCATGAGCTTTGTGTAGGATTATTTAAAGCAAAAATTATTTTCATTTATAGGAAACAAAAACCACTAAAAACAAAGCCAAATATATAATAACGCGAAGAATTCGTCAAAAGTTTGAACATTTGATGGACAAGTATTTGAAAAAGGAATTAAAAAAATAGTGATACTGATTTGTGGCGTAAGTGATAGGAAAATTGCAGTAGTAGTGTTTTAATAGCTATAACAATTTCTAGGCTTCAGCGCTAAATGGTGGGCCTGGATAGAACAATGTATTTGCAATGCCAAAGTCGCCATCTTAGTGAATGACATCCCAACCCCGTGGTTGAAAGCAAGAAAAGGGCTTAGACAGGGCGACCCCCTATCCCCGTATCTTTTCTTATTGGTGGCTGACTGTCTGGCCAGGCTGATCGAAACTGCGCGGGGAAACAACATGATTTGTGGTATTGGACCCTCCGACGATTGCCAGATGGTGCTCATCCAATACGCTGATGACACAATCTTCTTTTGTGAGCCAAGAAAACGCTTTATGCATAATCTGCTATTCCTTTGGAATATCTTTGAATAGGCCTCTGGCCTCAGGATCAACATGGGAAAATCGGAACTCTACTACTTAGGGTCTAACCCTCGTAAAGCTGTTAGACTCGCAAATATCTTACGATGCAAAGTGGGTAAGCTACCTTTCCGTTACCTGGGACTACCCCTCCACAACTCGACACTTCGAAAGGAGGACTGGTCCGTGGTTATCAACCGCATAGAGGCCAAAATCGAGGGTTGGAAAGCTAAACTTCTCTCCCTAGGGGGTAGACTAACCCTGGTCAATTCGGTACTCACCAACCTGCCGCTTTTCTATTTCTCGATTTTCAAAGCACCGCAATGGGTATTGCACCGGATAGAAAGTCTCAGGAGAGCATTCTTCTGGAAAGGATGTTCAAAAGTTACTGGTGGGGAATGTCTCGTCAATTGGAAATCTATCTGTACAAGTAAAAGGGAAGGAGGATTAGGGATTCTTGATATGGAATGCATGAACTCGGCTCTTCTAACCAAATGGTGGTGGCGATACTTTTCTGACCCCAACCTACTCTGGTGCAGATTAGTCAGATCACTCTACTACACCAGAAGAAGGCCATTACTTGAGGGCAGAGCTCTCTATTCGCAGTGGTGGAAAGGAGTGGTCCGGTGCCGAGAGATGTTTGCCTGTGGAGTGACTTACGAGCTTGGTGACGGAAGAAACATTAGGATATGGAACGACATCTGGATAGGGGAAACCCCCCTTCGTACTCGTTTTTCGGATATCTTTTGGATGTCTACGAACAAGGAGGCCCGTGTTTTTCAGTGCTGGAACCATGGCGGCTGGAGATGGCGCTTTATATGCCGCGGCTTCTCGGTGTCACAGTCCACTGAAAGCCGCAGACAGTTAACGACGTTCAAAGACTTGCTCCGAGGCTATCACCCCTGCGACAGCCCAGACGCTATTAAGTAGAGATGGACATCCAATCAACTATTCACCGTCAAATCCCTCTACCAGTTCATCACTGACGCGGGACAGCGTGCCCCAACGAACCGGTACATTTGGAAACTTAGAATTCCAGTCAAAATCAAAGTTTTCATTTGGTTGCTGCTACGGAAGAGATTACTTACTGCCGATAGACTACTCAAACGCGGAATGCCTGTTGATCAGCACTGCGTTTTATGTGCAGCACTAACGGAAAGTTGTGATCATCTATTTTGCACATGCGTTTATGTAAGATACATGCTCCTCAGTATGGAAGGAGGGGGTACAAATGATGACAGCATGGGCGACGTCAACACTCTATGGAATGGATTGTGCGACATCCCGGTTCACTCTTCGAGGACACAAGGCCTGACCCTCTTGGCCGCGACTTGGTGGGTGATATGGACAGATAGAAACAACATCATTTTCCGAGGAAGCACGCACAACGCTACCCGGTCTCTGGAACGTGTCAAACTTTTGCTAAACGACTGGAACTCGTTGCGGTGATGTGCCGATTGGGCTTCAGCCCCTATCCCTACTCTCCTTATTAACACCCCTCTTCTCTCTCTCTTCTTTTGTTTTGTTTTGTTTTTCGCTTTTTGCTTGTTTTCTGGGAGGCCCTGGCTGCTTCCATATTGTACGCTTAGTTCATTTTACCTAATGAATGAAGCAGGTAGCTGGCTACCTATTTCTCAAAAAAAAAAAAATAATTTCTGTTTCTCTAGAGCAAGTGGCAAAGGGTTTGGTGGTTGGTATCCGAGGTCCCAAGTTCGAATCCTAGTTGATTTACATTTCTAGTTAAGTTTATTTATAAATGAAGTAAACGAAGCGGATAGCATGCTATCTATCTCTCAAAAAAAAAAAAAAAAATTCCTGTTTTGTCAAAAAAAAAAAAAGTTACTTATTCAAATAATGTAAAAACTTGATGAATTATTTATTCTCAAATTAAGTAGTTATTTGTTATCTAGTGATTTTTTTTTCCACCATGTAAAAAATGGGAGATAAAGAGTATTGCTCAATTTTTTTTAGAATAATTATTGTAATGATTGTACTTATTTGTAAGATAAGAGCAATGACAAAAAAAAAAAAAAAAATTCAAAGGCAAAAGAATAAAAAATAAAAAATAAAAAGCCACAAGAAGCTTGAATAAACCACCTTCTAGAAATGCTAGTTGGAGCAAAATAAATAAATGCTTTCAATTTTTTTTTCTCTCTCTCTCTCAAAAAAAAAAAAAAGTCCAAAGGCCAGCTAATGTTCAATTGTGCAAGCTGCATATTTTTTACATACTTGCTCTCATGCATTGAGTTTAGATGCCCCCCACCACTTATTGGCTCATAACTCTTAATTTGGGACTTAAAATTTTGATTTTCTACTCCTCGGCATGTTCACTGTGCTTAGTTACTTACTTATGTGACGTGTAGAGAATTTTGACTCAATATTAATTAACTTAAATAGGAAAAACTTCAAAAAAAAAAACCCGTGGTTTCACACTTTTTCATTTTAGTACCCTATGGTTTAAATTGTATCAAGTAAGTACCCTATAGTTTCTCACTTTATCACTTTAGTACCCTGTGGTTTGAAGTGTATCAAGTTAGTACCTTGTCGTTTTGCACTTTATCACTTTAGTATCCTGTGGTTTCACACTTTATCACTTTAGTATCCTATAGTTTAAAAAATCACAGAATACTAATTTGATACAAAATTAAAACCACAGGGTACTAAAGTGATAAAGTGCAAAACCACAGGGTACTAACTTGATACACTTTAAACCACAGGGTAGTAAAGTGATAAAGTGAAAAACCACAGGGTGCTAACTTGATACATTTTAAACCACAGGGTACTAAAGTGAAAAAAAATTAAAACCACAAGAGAGATTTTTGAAGTTTTCCCTAAATAAAAGGTAAATTACATCAATTGTTATGACACCCTATTTTTCAGAGAGTCACCGATCTTAGAATTATTCTATTCCTACCCCGCTTAACTCTCTTAACTTTTTGGTCTTAATCACCGTCCAAAATGGTATAACCGAATTAAAAAATTTAGTCCTATTATATTTTTTATATATAATTATTTTAAATTCTGAGGTCTTACAGTTGTTAACCTTTTATTTCTTGTTAGAAACGATAATACGTAAATAATTACCACACAAGTCAAGTTCCAAATCTTGTGAACTTAGAAACAGGAGCTTAGCATGTCATGTTAAATAAATAGCAATAAGTTAAATTTTGTAGCCCAGATTAAGTAGAATGCGTGATGGATACAATTTTTTTCCTAAAAAAGAATGTATGCAAATTTCCAATTGGAAGCGTGTTAGATGCGTCTTGGGCCAATGAAAATTCCCATGAATTCAGTTCCTCTTAACTATTAAAACCTTCCTTCTCTTATTAATAGTCAACTAAGAAGTCATTGCATAAAAACCGGAATATGGGGAATTTTTTTAATTAATTTAATTGGGAGGTAAAATCCTTAAAGCTGAGGGTGTTATTGATAAAAATCATTACGACCTGCTACATTGCGACAGGAAAAAAAAAACAAACAACAAAAAATATATCACGAGTAGGAATGTGGGAGCCAATCTCTCATCATTTGTTATGTATAAATATAAATATAAATATAAATATAAATATAAATATAAATATAAATATAACATAACTTGTCAAAGAAGGCCACGAGACTTCGTGTGAGTCTCGGACTAAATTCCTTATACCACATTTTATTTCCACCCCCTCCTCTCTACGTGGCTATTTGAACTGCTCTAAAGATCTCTTCTATATATCTCCTATTCTCTTTTACAGTTCCTATCGAATTGCGGCGATGTCCGTGGAGGCGGCGACGGCAATCGCAACGAAACCGCGGAGGGAGAGAAAGAGAACCCCCCTCTTCCTCTCCTGCTTCTGGGGGTCCTCCTCGGTGTTGTTCTCCGACGAGCTGCAGTCCAGCCGCCGCATCAAGAAGAAGCAGCAGAAGAAGAAGAAGAAGCAGAAGCCGCCTTGGCTCTCGTGGTGGCACGTCAAGAAGAAGAAGAGGAAGAAGGCGAAGATGGTCCCTTTCGAAAGTTCGAACACCACCACCACCACCACCACCTCCTCCCCCTCCTCCTCCTCCTCAGAAGCGCTTCTGGAAAAGTGCTTTCATAAGAAGCAGACTTCGAGAGTACGTATTAATTTTTTTTTTTTTATTATATATACCTTCTCAGAAGTGAACTCAGATAGAATTATGAAGCAACTAAGATTCGAATTTGAGATTTCGAATATCAATTATTAAATTTTTGATCAGCTGCGGTAGATACGATCGGTAACTAAGTAGTGAATGATTTGTTTGCTCATTTTGCTGGATTTGTGATGATACGTGTGATCTTTTTTGGACGGTTGTCATTACTTATGTGATCGGTTTGTAGACTTGTAGTCCTCGCCCCCTGTATCCGCAACCCTCCATAATGTCAGGTGACAAGGACGTGATAGCTATTCGAGCAATGCTACTGTAAAAATAAATATAAATCTTATATTCTGATCAACTACCTATATTTTATATTTATTTTATTAATCTTTAATAGCAATTTTAAAAAAAAAAAATTTGATTAAGTAATTAATTGAGAGGTGTAAACTGTACATTTATTTTTACATATACAAGTAATGTTTCTTTGAGGATATTGGACATAATGTAGATCTTTGGATAAAAAAAGTATGGAAAGCCTCTCAACTATAGGCTAACTTTTTTTTTTTTTAATCAAGACCTCTTAGTTCCCATTTTTTATTTAAATCTTTACACTTCGCTACAATTTTTATCCAACTATAAAAAAGAATTTTTTTAAATTGCGCAATCATTATAACTATAATTATTTGAATGGAATTTATGAAAGTTTCAATCAAAAGAATAGAGCTTGAGGATGTCAATTTAAAATCGCATATAGTTGAGGGAGTGTCATGCATATGCACAAGAAGTTCGTCAGCGAGGGCCAAAAAGAAACAGGGCGGCGCTAACGGCATCGGACTAACGGCGGGAGCCGCTTCAAAGCGTACACGTCGGAAGCTTCTACGGCCCCACTGCCCTAAGACCTTTTTTTTTTTCTTTTTTAAAAAAATATAAAACACCAGCCTGAGGCGTCGATAGCTAACGCCGTGTTGCACGTGTTTGTCCGGATCTTATTTCTCGTCAAAATTTTAGGATAGAAATTGATAATAATTTGTATACATATTACTCTTAAGTCTTAACTCTTAACCAAAAACATCCTATGTGAAACTGAAACGCAGAACCCTGCACACCCGGTCTCTTGCACGCTTTATTACTGAAATGAAAATAATTTCAGTCTACGTTCTAAGGACTTGCTAAGGTTTTTCTTAATTATCGCGTCCGATATCAGGCTCGAGATAACAAAATCGATAGCGACGCACAGCAGACGAACACGGCGACTCCCCAACTCCGAGAAGATGTCGCCGCCAACTCTCCGCCTCAGCCGCTGCTCCCATCAACCTCCACCAAGCCAACCGCTGCTCAGACCAGCCAGAGTCCCGACCCAATCCAAACCAGAATATCGGCGGTCCAACCAGGCCTGCCGAGACGCAGCGTCTGCAGCACCGCACCGAACCACGGCCCGGCCCGAACTGGCCGGGTAGAACCGCTCGCCGGGCTATGGGTCATGGCGACCACGTTGGGGGTGATGGTCCTCTTCGGCCGCGCCAGCGCGGTGGTTTTCCTTTGCTCATGCATGTACATTATGCCGGTAGTAAGGGCGGCGGCAGGGGACAGCGGCGCCCCCGGCAATCGGACGGATCACAAAGGAGTCGATTTGGATTCGGAGGAGTACAAGAAGAGGGTGATAATGGAAGGGTTGCTGGAGAGAAACGGCCGGAGGCCTTCGTATGCTTTGTAACGAGCTAGACCAGAGCGTGCTTTGTAACGACTAACGAGCTAAGGATTTTTAAGCTCACCAAAAAAAAAAAAAATGCATTCTTTCATTTTTTTTTCCTTTTTATAATGAAAAAGGAGATACATAGTAAATTTGTAAATTTATCATGGTATTGAAATGAATTCCAACCGATGGAGATTACAATTTTGGCCTAATTATGTCTGTAACTTCGAGCATGCGTGTCTCCTATGCATATGCGAACTATAAAGTATTTAATAGTATCCGGTTGTCACTGTACGCCAGTGAGTTTTTTTTTTTTTTTTTGGTGACTATGAGACGCACGTTTTGTAGCTTTTCGGTTAAAATGTTTGGTCTTTTATCGTACTGTTCAAAGCAGACGAGCTTTTTTTAAAAAAAAAAATTACCGAAGCAAGTAAATATCATGAAGAATTATGGAGGTCATCGAATTCTAAATAACATACTTTTTAAGTAAATTTCATGAAGAATTATATAGTTTATGATGAAGAAGTACAGAAAATTACAGTAGGCATTAGTCGCTCTTAACGTTTAATTTGCTTGTGAAATGTACATGAGGATTTGCTGAGAGATGGTAATTAATTTTTATGTAGGCTATATCGCGGCAGTGAAAAGGTAAACAATGTTTCAGTGTAAAACTTAAAGCGGATTTTTTCTGAGTTTCTTTAAATACATGATTTAAAGTGTTGTCAAACCACTTTTAATTAATCACAAAAGCATACTACGAGATGCAGCATCCTATATCAGTGCAGTAAACGGAATAGCGGTAATAAATTTGGAGAGTGACGAGGGTTTATCAACCGCTCACCTTTTGGCTTGAAAAAGATGGTATCCTTCACAAGGATCTTCTACAGTTTCTCGAGTACACAGACTCCAAGTTGTTGAAGCTTGAGAAGCATGGCGAGTGCAGCTGAATCTTTCGCGGCGTTCTTATCGGTTCGGTCCTCCCCCAGCAGTGTAACAACCTTGGAGTTGGGTATGTGCAGCGTGATAGCGGAGGTGAAACTATTGAAATTTGGTGTGGCTACCCCATCGATAATGATAGGAGTTCTGTTAAAATAGCCAGAAATAAAGTTTAAACATCGAAACAACATGAGATTTTGGAAATTGCTGAACATTTTTATGTTTTGGAACCTTAATATAGTTTATGGAGGCAAATAACTACGACTGAGGAGAATAACATCGGCTGCTGAGTTTCATTCATGTGAAGTGAAGGCTAACTGGGGCACAGTTAAGCTCCTATTCCCTGAGGCTTTTGGAAGCAGTTAGATGTCCGCCAAAAAGAATCGTAGAGCTTTTGATGTGGTGAGAAGCTAAAATAAAGCTTCAGAACCCCTAGAGCTCAAGCTCCAATTCAAAGCTGCTGCTAGTACAAGTACTATTATAGCAGGAAGCCGTTGAATAGATTCTAATTAAAAACCTGTTGACTGCTTTGCAAATAGCTCTGCCTCAAATAGAATTTCTGGAAAGCACTAGCTGGACCAAACAGGTCCTAAATCCTGATATAAGTAGACATACCTGAACCTCCGTTCTGTGAATTCAAATTTTGGCATTGGCCACTGAAATATCTTGCAAAGCTGAAATAGAGCAGTTCGCGAACCTCCCTTCTCCATTTTAAGTGAAAGATTAACTGAAAAGAGATTATATAGCACGAAAATTCTTATTATACAACAATACCTTATTTCAGGATTCTCTCATTAGACAAGTGTACGAGGCCAACCTACTAAATTAATAAAATGCGCTCTGTACTCAGCATGTAAATCCTTAGTAGAAATGTTTTAAATGCTGTACATGTTAAGTGGATATAAAGGGAGTTCAATAACGAAATGTGCAATTTAAGGATCACATATTGAACTATAAAGCTGATTGTTGATGATCAAAAGGAAAAGTAGTATGAAAACCAGAGAAGATATGTTATAAGAAGCATGTGAACTATATAAAATAATAGGTGCAATGAAAAGAGATGGATGCAGCATAAGAATCAGATGAGAATTCCTTGGTGTTTCTGAGGGCTAGAGATAAGAAGCATATTTCATGATATAGGCTTCTTGGAGATAATGTAGATCCAATGATGTTCTATGAGCAACTCTAACACATGAATTATAATTTATTAGAACACATAAAAGCTGCGTAAGAAGGAATTAAACTCTAATCAAGATCTCTTTAGTTTAGTAATTTTCCTTTTCATTTTGGTACCGAACTTAGATTGCAAGATTATTCTCATCATGAGAAAAGATTATTCTTTCGTAGCTTTGGGTAATTATCCAGTCATACTGATTGAGCTACTTGGCTTAATCAGTCAAAAGAATAGATTACTTATCAAGTTTGTACATCCACATATTATGTAGAACTGAAGAATAAACAAGTAAAAACAACCAGGAAATTATTCATCCTTCAAAAAACAAAGAAATATAAGTGAGGACACATATCAGAAGTCTCAATATTAAAAGGTACATTCAAAGCTACAAGTTATTCTGTCAAAAAAAAAAAGAGTTATTTTAAAAAGCCTAATTGCCCTGTTCCAAAGTGATAAATTGCAACAAAAAATAGGAAGTGCATACCTCGCTGTTTCTGCCTGGAATAGTCATCTAACAAACAATTGTTCTCGGCAAAGGAATAATCTGGAGATGGCCCTAACTGCGGAAAGCATCACAAGATCATTTTCCTTTCAAAAATAATCATCTATCAAACTACTGCTGCAAGGTGTAGACTGTAGCATACACTTATATTTGAGATCAGATTACAGGATAGATCACTAGAGATATCCGCCTTTTGCATCCTTTCATGCACATTATGAGTATGTGATATTCCCTTTTTCTGCTTGAAGATTAATCCTCTCATTATCCAAAACAGACAAAGTAGAAATATGAAATAACCAAACAGCAACGAATAATACATAGAAATACATAATTGATAGGAAAAAAAAAAACCTTATCAAAGAGATAACTTACATGTTAAAAGAAAAAGATCGAGAAAGAAAGTAAACTCACTTCCAGGTCCCTCAGAATATGGAGGGCTGCTTTTGCTTTTGCGCCCTTTCTATTTTTGTCATGTCCATGTGCTATCAACAGATCATCCCCCAATTGCACTGAAATTTCAGCAACAACCTCTTCTCCAGTTTTGCATTGTGTATTTATAAAAAAGCCGAGATGACTGCAAAGCTCAATCAATTCACGCCAAGGGGGCAGCACAAGCTTATCAGGGGTGATGATAGGGGAAAGCAGCGGTTTGAATATCTGCCATACCATATCGAGATTAAGATCAGCGTCAATAAATATTGCCCCAGCTATACTCTCCATAATATCTCCAAGAACCTGATGAAGAGAAAACAATTTAATGGAGGGCCTTCACGCAGAACAGGATTAAAAAAAAACAATATATCGATGAGCAAACAATTTAATGGAGGGGTTTCATGCAGAACAGGATTTAAAAAAAAAACAATATATCTATGAGCCATGCAATCAACATTATCCCAAAACTTGAGATCATTCTGAAACCTGAAAATTTAGGTCTGAAGGAAGAAATCCAGAAGCATAGTTTAATATGTTTAATAACAAACCTTGGGAGCTTTATGAGTAGAAAGTGGTAGAAGCACATCCTCATTTCCATCATATTCCAAACTGGACTTAACATATTCTGTTATTTGATCCAAGAGTATTCCAGAACCATGTTGAAGATGGTGGTGAAAGTTATTTCGTACAGCAGCTTGTGCAAAATTTACATTACTAACTGCGGCCGAACGCATGTCAGTCAACTCACCAGGATCTATATTCTTGTAGCTTATAAAAAGATGCCATGTGATGAGCAAGTCCAGTACAGAGTCGCCCAGAAATTCAAAGCGCTGAGAAAGAAATTACATGAAAAAAATGTACATCTTTATACAACCAGGGAATGATTGTTTACTGAAATAAGCAGTGAATTTTAAGAAGTCAGATACATAGAGAAAAATATGAAACAGTTAGAAGAACTAGAGTTTTTGTGACATCACCTGGTAACAGTAGTCAATCCCTAGCTCTTGCAGAGACGGATGTGTTATTGCTTCCAACAGCAGGCCCTTAACTGAAAATCTGTAATTAAGTTTTGATTCCAGTTCCTCAATGTCATTTTTTTTCAAAAAGTAAGGCAGATGAGATGCACTGAACTTGGCATCCTGCACTAATTTAGTGGTAAATGTGACGTTGAATCCCAGCCAGCTCATCAGAGATAGTGCAGCACTTAAACCACCACCAACATAATATGCTCCTACCAAAGCCTCGACACAATCTGCGATTGTCTTAGAGCACATCCATCTATGGCCCTTATCACATGGCTTTCCCAGCACGACAGAACTATCTTCTGTGATATACCTTCTTTCCATAGGCACGCACATAAGGTCAACTCCACAGTTGCAAGGGAAAGGACGCAATGAAATCTGCCCAGGAGCAACCCAACGCCGTGGATCAAATGCACTATCTCGTATATAACCCTGCAAATGAAAGCTACTTATAGTATGCGCAATGAAAAGAAAATGAAACAAAGACAACTTCAAATTTAATACAATGTCGCAAAACAGGAAGTTGCAAACAAAACTTCAAAAGACAGATTGTTTGAAGAAGCAGGTTAACACCCTGAAGAACCGATGGATATATGTTACCAGAACAAAATGGGCAAACAATTAATGCTTGTGAGCACCTTAAATGGCTTGAGTCTTCCTTGAAAAAGAAAGCCTTTTTTGAAGTCCATAACCCTTGATATATATACTGATGATATGAAGCTTCTAACGGATGACATTTGATGCATACATTGTTGGTCACATATTCAACATGTGTTGCTTAGGTAGTAGACATTTAAATGTAACTGCGTACCATATCATGAACTTTGAGTGGAAAAGACAGAAGATAATATGTATATCATTGAATTTTGGTTCTTTGAGAAGCATTGAACGAACATATGCAATGCATATACTCTACATAAAAGAGCATGTTTAAAAATTCAGTCTCCTACATATTGATTCCACGTCCTGCAACTTAGCTCGAGTGTATCAAATCTGAAGAGCATCCCCTTAGGGAAAGAGTATAATCTTAAACTAGGAGAGAAAATAATTGTGTTAAGATCAGCAAGTCAGCTGAGAGCTAGCTATACGCAATATCGTAGATCCATGGCTAACTACAGAGTATTAGAATGGGAGGATAGCATCACATATTCTGATTTATAAGTAATTATCCGTTTCTTTCTAATTCAGGATAAAGTGCCTCAATAAAATTGCAGATAATTTAATTCCTAGTAAGTTAATTAGTTATATTAGTTTTATGAGGAAAAAAATCTGACCGACAGGAATCAAGTGCATCTACCTGTAAGCCGCGGCTTGTTCCAAGTTTATGAAGTGTTGAGTTGCAAACTGCCCGAGATCTATGATCAGAAAGTTGCCCTTCATGCTTCTTAGGATATTTAAGAAACAAATTGCAACCCATTACATATTTTAGCACCGAGTCCCCCAACAGTTCCAACCGCTCCAGAGAGAAATTTTCACAACATCTTAAAGTAGTAATTGCTTCCAAGATCTACAATTAAAAAAGAATGTAAAGATTGGCATACACAGCCATCACTAGAAAATATACAATATGGCACAAAACAACTAACCAGAGAACTTGATATATTTGTGTTGTTATCACTGCAACCAATATCTAGACGAAGCTGACTGGCCAGCATCAAGGACTCCAGTCGATGCATTACAGAAGGTAATAAGTAAAATGACTTCAAAATATCAACTGACATATCAATGTGGACCAACAGTTCAGGTGGTATACGGGCATGAACCTGTTCCTTCTCTACCAGTATCCTTTCACCGGTAGAACCATCTGTCATGCATTTGCCAAATATTTGACATATACAAACATGCATATAAATCATTCATATG
The DNA here is from genome assembly GCF_001540865.1 of Ananas comosus. Taxonomy (NCBI): domain Eukaryota; kingdom Viridiplantae; phylum Streptophyta; class Magnoliopsida; order Poales; family Bromeliaceae; genus Ananas; species Ananas comosus. Next base: position 1,288,254 of record NC_033628.1, read on the forward strand.
TTTAAACATACAACTACATTTCTGAAAAGTGAATGCAAAAGCACAAAGGGCATTGTGTGCCAGACAAGTAATTTCAGATACGATGCTAAGACAAGTCCAACGACAAATTTTCATGAGATAAGATTTCAATTACCTTTATACTTCGATTTTGCAAAAAGTAAATTATGGGGGTTATGGCTTTGCTTTAATAACAATAGTGGTTGTCCTGGATGTTGAAGTGCAATATTATACCTAAACATGTTGACATACATAGTAAAGAAAGCAACTTTAGTACCCAAGAATGTTGAGAAATTTGGAGAATTGAAATTAAAATATTAAGTTGGGCAATCATATACTTTTGGTAATAATAGTCCGCAAATGATGCAAACGATGTGGGTTTCTCATCAGACATCTCGGCAAATGAGCTCTCTGGAGTACTATCATATATCACATCAAGAACAGAATATATCCTCCCAGTGTGAATGGACAAGACAACTGAATCTTTGAGGCACCAAATATTAAGAGGTTTATTAGCCAGGTGTATCATCTCTTCAGAAAGTGTTCCAGTTGAGTTTAAGGCAGTAGATGAACTTCCAGGACAGTATTCACCATCTAATGAGTATATACTTCTCAAGTATTCCACAACAGATGAGCATGCATCAATGACCGCCCAATTTATGTTTGTATTGGCATGCGAAAGTTGTGAGGGCTTGAGGGGTAAAAGCAGGTACATATTGAAAGAACTCCACAATATTTTATGTCCCTCCCTGAAGAGGAACTCTCTTTGTACGCCACATCTAGATCTCCTAAATAATCTGCCAAATATTCCATTGAAGAAAAATTCCTGAAATAGTTTTGCCTTTTCCACCTGAAAAGATCAAGAAAAGCCAAATACAACTATAAGTAGTTGTAAGAAAAAACTCTCAAAGACTAGACACTTAAGCTATAATTTTCGTACAAAACCTGTTCTTTATCCAATTGGATTTTCCCACATGGAGAAACAAATGTGTAGACTGTCTTATCGGGGATCAAGAAAAGCTCAATTTCTGCACTTGCCACATCATCATCGAGTGTTGACTCGATCAAGAGAATGAACCCAGAATAGTTTTCGCCTTCTTGGTCACAAACAAAACTAAGTCCGTATGCATTCAATGTGACATTATCAGGTCTGTGAGCCCAAGATCCAGATAAAGCACAGACATTGGTCATTCCATGAAGCTCCTTTCTTTTAGTTGTTCCTTCAAAAAAATCAAAAATAAAAAAAAGGCGTCCTTTACTGAATATCATAGGAAAATAACATTGTAAGGAATCAACTAAGACATATGCTTCTGCACATGAAGTATTGCAAATACATTGCCACTATTGCAAATACACTGCCACTACTACTCGCGAATACCAATATGATCAACAATGTCCAACGAAAAGAAATGAAGCCATTATGGAAGAACAATAGTATAAAAGTGCTTACACATGTATCATAGTAAGCATCGCCCTCAATACCGGCCACTTTATATAAAGCAGAAACTAAGAGTGGCATAAATGTATCTACAGATAATGTTGGATTGATAAGTTACATCATTAAAAAAGTAAAAAACTAAATGATCTGAAGCAGTTTGAATAAATTGCAGTTAAGTTCTTTGTAGATCATTTATCCTATTCAGTTCCCTGCATAACTCAATTAAATAGGAAATCTACTGCCAATCATTATCAAGCAGATCACCAACGTCATCTAAATAATAGCAGAAGCAAAAGATGCACTCACAGCACATTAAAATAGAATTTTGTGAATAAAACTCTAAGATGATTGAGCAATTATCATGTTAGGCTATATGAACGTCAAAATTATGAATATATGATTCAATACAATTATTTTCTATATGTCATGCAGTAATATATAACAGAAATCTTTACACGTGTTGACAGGAATATCATTTAAGCAACCGTACGTATCTCTACCTGCCCCTGAAGTGTAATTATCTGATCCAGCATAATTGGTCTCCATTGGGTCTTCAACAAAAGGCAGGAGATGATCACTAAGTACTCCCAATAGATGTAGCTTTTTACATGCCTCTAGGGACACAAGCTGCTTAGCTAAGTTACGACTGTCGCTTAGAGGACCTACTAGTCTTTGAAATGCCGCATTGGGAGGCAATACTAATGTACATTCGTATAACCCATCTTTTGCGACTATATCAAAGAATGGCTTTGGAGTAAAATACCTAAACAAAATAATCAACTATTAAGTACTTATGATATATCAAGAAAAAGGCCCTGCAATAAGAATGAAGAGTATACATACCTATCTTTTGGAAGCTTCTCGCAGTATTTATGTATAAGACTAACACTAGAGTCTGCAGTAACTGTTGCTCCAGTTGAGTCGACACGGTAACTATATTTCCCTTCAGAAGGTAAATCAGAGAAAGAAGTGATATTGTCTCGGCATGAAGCAAACTTCTGCACATAATATTCACTCAGCATAATATCAAATAGCTGATCCCGTTGTTCAACATTACCCCTGCAGGAATTGATGTTCAGGAACTGAATGATCAAAACTTCATCTCCGTAATTTAGATGCATCGAGTGTTGATACAAGCAAAGAATATAACAGTTGGTCATTTTAATTCTACCTCAGATCCAAAGATGCAGCAAAACAACAAATGCAAATTTTCTACATGTTACTGAAGCAATGTGAACAGCCACTTGGAAAAAGTACTTAGCCCACAGTAATTTTTGGTTCATATTCCTTTATTTGAAGATTCAACATGTTCATACTTGATTTATTGGCACACCATGTCAAATTGGAACTGCAATAAATTTTAGCAAACAAAATTATCCACAATAATGAAATTTTGGAAACCTACAGTGTGAATTAGCTTTCCATGTACAGAGTAATATATAAATCCTATTAATAGGTTGTTATGATCATCACAATTACTAGCTTGACGTCTCAAATTGTTTCTCGGAAGCCCCCATCAGATTCAACACCCCAAAAACCACAAGTAACGTGGTTGAATTGGCACACACAAGTCCATACCATACCCCCTTTACTGATACATTATTAGCATCACATGTAACTGAATGGATGTCTTCATTCAGAAGCCCCCATCAAATTCAACACCCCAAAAACCACAAGTAACGTGGTTGAATTGGCACATAAATGTCCTTACCATACCCCCTCTATTGATACATTATTAGCATCACACAGAACTGAATGGATGGCTACAAACACAATGACACAAACTTGCGCGAAATACCACCCGAGTCGAAAAAGGACATGCAGAATCAGCATGTCCACGTCCTCGCCACTATATTTTGAAGAATCAAACAGGCGTCAACAAGAGCCCAAACTACAAACCTCAGAAAAACCTAGTGCAAGAATTCTGGAATATTGTTAATGAATGTACTCTAGAAGTTAATTTGCTGGAGGACGACTTGGGACATGGCTATCATGGCTCACCACATATTATACATTCATTACAGGCAGGCATCTTGATCCTCCCGAGCCCCAATTGATGCAGATACTGCACCAACTATCTTGCATTCTGACCAGCAGAAGACGACATGATGACAACGTGGCTATCCATTCCCTCTAACAATAAAGGCATAAAAGGCCTAAAACGATCATATAAAGTTACAAACTACAAATTAGATTTCCATATATAAGTTCTAGCAACAACGGAAGACTAGAAGTGATGAGCAAGTAACTGGTTCATAAAATGATGAGAAAAAAAAAAACAGGAGCTAACAATTTCAAGATAGGCATCACCTTTCAAGCATAAGGACGTAATATGAATTGCTTCTTCGAGCACGGCCGCGAGACTGGACAAAACTGCAAAGAGTCTTCGGTACATCAAAGCGTATCACCCAGGAACAGTTAGGCACATGAATTCCCTCTTCAGCCACATCTGTAGTGAACAGCAAGTTCACCTACAATGCAGGCAGAAACATAAGCAACAAAAACAGAACATACTCTCCAAATTATATTTGTTGAAACCATCTTCTAACCTTCCCAGCTCGGAACAACTCTAGAGTAGATCTCTGCACCTTCGGGGTTAGACAATCTTTCGATGAACTCCCTCCAGTCAAATAAGAGATTGAAAAATGAGATAAATTGTTATCTTTTTTCATGAATCTCTCAATCACTTTAGCTGTTATTATTCTCTCCACAAAAATTAGGCAGAGTACTTCCTCAGATGATCTGCAAGCACCAAACTAACATGAAAGCATGCAGAAAAAGTACCAAAACAAAACTTAGTAGCTAAAAGGTCAAGCAGAAAGAAGATATACCCGAATGACCTGAAAGTATGGACGAGTGCATCCAACTTGGGAGATATATATCCTCTTCTAGTTAACTCCTGAGAACCACATTCTGTATTTATGAGTTCATAGTACCCTATGGAAGATGCCACATAATGATGAGCAGCAACAAAAGTTAGTTGCTGTATTAACTCAATAAGGAAATTGAATACTATACAATAAAAAGAAAACAACTATCATACCCTGTGGTAGAATTTCTTCTATTGACAATAAGACCTCTTCTAGATAACAGAGATATAATTTTAAACTCTTCTTAGAAAACTCAAATTCTTCTGTAGCATATAGGGCATGAATATTTTCAATACATACTTTTGCTGCCTGCAAACGAAGGACAGAGATTAGCACCTTAGGATGAAATTAAGCTAATGATAGGTGGCATGAAATCCAAGGAAATATTGTAATATTTGTACAAAACTAGACGAAAGGAAAAAAAAAAAAAGCTTAGGCAACATGTTCCCAAAAAACCATAGTAAGAAGCATACTAACCAAAAAAATGAAAGTACCATACAATATCTCTATTTTAGAGGAAACAGCATCTTACTCCATTTAGCAATTACATCACTATGACAAGTACAACATGAAGATAGAAAAAGTGATAAAGAGAGTAAAAGGTATAATCAAAAGTATAATCAAAGCACATTGTATCACATCTCCAAGCCTTAAAAAGGCATCAATGGCCATGGCTTATTTACCAGTGACTAGTAAAATCTTTCAGTTTTCTTGTAATAAAAAATTCATCTCTTCTGTCACATGATTGTCCATAACAACGTGCTAGCCTTAAGGATCATACTATATTAGTATCTATTTGTTCCCTTATGAAAGAATGACCGAGTTAAACATAACTAGCAGATATAAATCAGTTGTCAAAAAAAAAAAAGAAATTGGGTTATTTATACCTAGTAACTACAGAAAGGCAGAAAAATTCAATAAGAAAGATAGAAATTAATATTTATTGCTTAAATGCCATAGCTTTCTCCATATAGCTTATGCATTTGCACCATACCTCAGTAGCGCATATAAGCCCAAGATTATCTATGCAGTACAGAATCTTCGCATGATAGCAGGACAAGCTCTTTTTCGAAGCCTCTAGAATCTCATTAGTGTCTTTAAATTTATTGGATGGTGACTTTTGCAAACTAACTAGAGTATCATCAATCTGTTCACAAATAAAAGTCTCGATGAAAAAACTATACACAATGTAATCTTTTGGAAGAAGAAAATACACAACCTTCTCAAATGATGAGTGCAACTTAGTTTTCAACTTTTCATTATTGAACTTGTAAGCGTCATAGTATCTGTTGACAAGTGTAGCTGAAGGAGAATATTTTTCTAGTTCGGATCTATCCTCTACTGTATATACCTGCAATGACATAAATGTTTTTCAGTTTTTTAAAATCAAAGAAGAAGAAATCATAAGTTAATGCTTTTAAAGCAGCATTCACATATCATAGCTGAAATAACCTCCGAGTCCAAAATCATTTCAAGTTTAGATATTTGCTCTTGACAGCCACTAGATGAGGATGCACCTGCACACACAACAATTTCATAAAGAATGCTCTGTGAGAGTGTTAGCATGTTTTTCCAAATGATACACTCTTTACCTAACTCCAAGCTAACAAATAAATCAAATTTCAGCAATGGTTATAGAGCTTTTCTTAGTAGTCATTGTTCAGACACTTGCTACAAAGGAACAACAAAACAGATAAAGAAAGAGGTAGATAAATGAAAAAAAACATGGTCTCGAGCTCCAGAGCACAAAAAACCAATAAATCAAATGAAACAAAATCCCTTAATAACATAATAGTGTGCTTATTGGACTAGAACAAACATCAAAATGGCATGCATTGGTAATCGCCATAACTTACATGAGTGATACCCAACTCAATTAAATGATGGCATTTAAAGTTAGAGTCATAATTTAAGTCTAATTCATATTAACGAGTAAATGTGTGCAAAAAATAAATTGCTACTAGTCATCCAAATATATGAAATACAACATGTCATCCAGATATAAATAAATAACCTATGAAACTACGAAGCTGAAGTTCAGCATGTTTTAAGAAAATCAGTAAACTGGAAAGCAACCTGTTCCATAAAACCATGATTAAAGTACTAGAAAGCAAGTGATTGGGGAATCTTACCTCTCTTAGATATAGGAGATGCCGTCATTCCAAAAACGGATGGCTTACATTTAGACCTGTGATAAAACTCCTAGTTGATAACAATCATGAACCAAAACAACCAAATTACCATATGATGGTACTGGAAGGATTACATACCAATTAACTGGGAGCAACATATATCTTAATATTTTGCATTGAAAAACTCTTCATACCTTCATTATTCTTGTGTAGGGATGATCTCCACAGGCACGATGACACTCGTCAAGAATCATTAAGCACACCATGTCCAAAGTCAGGAAAGCATGTCTCAGAGCATCCAGCAATATCTGGGGTGTCATCACCACAATCTGTACTATAAATTTATCAAAATTACTACTTAATTATCTGATTGATTTTCTTTCACTTGAATAGTATGACCAAAATTGGAGCAAATTGTCACTTCTAATTAATATTCATGCCTCTCAACTACAACAAAATACCTTACTGAAGCAGCAAAATGGATAAAAGCAAATTAAATTAATGATTAGCTACGTCATTGTTCACAGGGTAGTTATCATTATTGTTAACTAAAACATATTCAAAATAAATGAAGTTTTCATTATTTCAACAATTCAATAAAATCTCAAGGGAAAGGAAAGTATAAATGCTAAAAAGGATTACCTCTCTGTTGCTGACCTCCTTTCTCCAAGACTCAGCACTCCAGTATCCAGTTCCCGTAGCACCGTAATATTCTGCCACATCAAAATCGGTATAGTCCCTAATCACTTCGTATTGCTGCACCACAAATGTTCGATCAAGAACCTCTAACAAGCACATCATTATCAATAACACAATGTAATGATTAAAGAAGCATCATAAACTGCAACATTCCCTCCACCTGATTGACGAGGATAACCGTTGGCGCAAGAAATATGATGAAAACTCTTTCGCCGCTCTCTTTTAACCTTCTCCCGATCTCCTTCATAAGCATCACTGCAATCATCGTCTTCCCCGTCCCCGTGTCAAGCACCGCGATCGTGTTCCTCTGCAGCGCCACTTCAAGAACCCTCATCTGATAGCTGAAACACCAAAAAACACACGATCAAGAAGCGATCCATCCATTCCACTAAGAGAAAACCACACCGCGAATCGAGAGAACGCCAAAGAACCTTCTCGGATTGAAATCTTTACGTTTCCGACGGATCGTCGGCCCATTCTCGTCCGATTTTGCGTCATCCATGGCTTCTTTGCGGGGATCGAAGGGGAGGGGTCGCTAGGGTTCGTGGAGGCAGCAATTGGTTGCAGAGGTCGAAGGATCGAATGGAGGAGATGGAGATGCCATGGAGGAGGGAGAGAAATAGGCGAAGGTACGGGGATCGGCATCGATTCCTTTAGGTTGGAGAGGACGAGAACGCGAAGCCCGTGAGCGTTTGGTTTCGCCCCGCGAGGAGAAGAGAGAGAGAGAGAGAGAGAGAGAGAGAGAGAGAGAGGAACCATGAAGTTGAATGCGATAGAGCGGGAGTTATATGGGATTTTAGACAGAGGCTATCGTCCGAACGGTCGATCGTGCGGACTAATTATGCGACCGTTAGGTGACTATTATAGAACCAGATTTTGCATACATGTCCTTATTGTTTCTTGAATTTTAAAAGCGTCCCTTAATTAACTGTATTGAGGTTTTCTTGAATTTTAAAATGGCCACCAAACTTTGAAGGACATATATATATAAATAAAATAGAGCGTTTTGCAACCCTATTTTAAAAATCTGATTCTCATTCTTAGAATCAATTTTTTGATTTTATAGAGCAAAAACCACAAATAATTAAAACCTACTTCTATAAATCTCATTCTAATTTTAAACTTTAAAATAAAATTTTGGATTCAAATTTTAAATTTAAATTCATATTTTAAATTGTAAATTTTAAATTGTAAGTTTTTAATTTTCACATTTCAATTTTTAGTTTCATATTTGAAATTTATATATTAATTTAAATTTTAGAGCTCAAAATTTTAAATTTTAAAATTTAAATTTTGAAATTTTAAAATTTAAAATTAAGATAAAATTTAAAATTTTTAGTTTCAAATTTAAAATTTTAAAAATTGAAAATTTAGAACTTGAAGTTTAATTTTCAAATTTCAAATTTTATACTTCAAATTTAAAATTTCAATATTTAAATTTGAAATTCAATATTCAAATTCAACTTTTAAATTTCAAATTTGAAAGTTTTAAATTTTGAATCAATATTTTTAAATTTTCAATTTCAGATTTTAAATTTTAAAATTTAAATTTCAAATTTTAAATTTTAAAATTTTAAATCCAGTTTTTAAATTTTAAATATTAGATTATAAATTTTACATTTCAAATTTAGACTTTCAAATTAATTTTTTAGATTTACAAAGTTTAAATTTTACATTATAAAATTTAAAATGTAAAATTTAATTTTCAACTTTTAAATTTTAATTTTAGGATTTCAATTTAAATTTCAAGTTCTAACTTAATTTCAAATTGAAATTTCTAAATTTTAAATTTTAAAATTCAAATTTTAAATTTTAAATTTTTTAAATTTAATTTGAAATTTCAAAATTTAAATTTTTAGTTATAAATTTTAAATATTCAAATTTTAAGTTTTTAATTTTCAAATTTCAAATATAGATTTTTAATTTGAAGTAAAAAATTTAAAATTTAAAATTTGAAATTAAAATTTAAAATTTTCAAACTTCAAATTTTAAATTTCAAATTTATATTTTAATTTAAGATATCAAATTTTAGATTTTTGTGCAAATTTAAAATTTATATTTTAAATTTAAATTCAAATTTAAAAATAAAATTTATTAAAAAATTATTATTTGCAAACATCAAAAAATTTTGCCAAACAGTTTTACGAATTCAATTTAGAAAATCACTTTCTGTCTGAACCCAGTCAAATATTATACAGTTTTTTAACCAAAATTAATTTTTCAAATCAAAATCAATTTTACAGAAATTATTTTTCTAGAATTTAGGGAAGACAGCATCTTCCCTAGTCCAGCATCTTTTGTTCTTTCGTTTTCTTTTTCTTNATCTAAAATTTTAATGTCATATCATCATATTTTGTAAGATTTTTATTTTCAGCCGTTGATTTTGAGCCACTTTGAAGTTTGATCACTAGGCAAATGATATCGAAAAATCGCAAAATTTATTTTCTAGATACTTCAAATGCTCTAGATCAAGTCTAACGAAGCCGATCGTCGATTTGAAAGTCCGAACATCAAAAACAAAGTGAAAGCACGAAGCCCTCCGTGCTTCCATAAGCATCCTAGCCGCACTCTTATTTTTGGTAATATTTTTTACGACAAGTATATGTACATATAATTGGAAACTCAATTGAAAGTTACAATTGTACTTAGACTATAAACCGCAAAATTAAATTTTTTAATAATAAATGTAAACTTTTATTTATTTCGATTTAAGTTAATTTTGTTACGCTATAGTCACGCATAAATCTATAATTTATTATGTTTTCTAATTGAATATTTAACCAAGCAAACTTTGTCTAGCATCAGTAATCTAAATTATCAGGATATAATCAAAAATAAAATTTACTTGATACTACTAATTTCATTGGAGTAGGCTACTGTACTATTAGGAGAACAGCAGTTCTTATGCTCCTAACTTTCTAAAATGAAAGAGAGAAAAAAAATTGAAGAGAAATTGAGACATCTAATTTCTTCCCAATTTTTTTCTCTCTCTCACTTTAATAACCAATTAATTGATAGATGGCTAAAAAGTTAAGAGCACAAAGACGGTTGTGCTTCTAATAGCATAGCAACCCTACTAGACTTACTGTATCACGTAGAAGATAAAATATATATAAAGAATATTGATAAAATAATAATTTCATTTATCTATTGCTTTAATGGGTTTTATTCTATTAACTACATTTGCATTTCATTAATTTTATTTTGGTTTAGAGATAAGGTGGTGCTTTAATTTTTTTTTTATAATAACAGTTATATCACATCAAATATATTCTAAATAAATTCTTATTACATCACGTAAGATAGTATAACATATCAGTCCCTAGCGCAAGTGGTAAAGAACTTGATGGTTGATACTTGAGATCTCAAGTTCTAATTCATATTTCCAGCTAAATTTATTTTTAAATGAAATAAACGAAACAGATAGCATGCTATATATCACTCAAAATAATAATAATAATAACATCTAATTAGATATAATAAGATAATTCATAATAAAATAATATTTTATGAAAAGAAATTGTACTTGTATGTAATATGAAGTTCTTTGACTTATTACTACTATTTTTATACAGAATATAAAGTTTTAATAAAGAAAACTTTTTCAAATTTTTGAAAGGCCGATTTATATTATACATATATTTAATAATTTTTACAGATTAAATTAAATATGATTAAGTTCAAGAAATCAAATCTATAATTATCAGCATTATTATCTTTTTTTTTTCACTTAAAGGTGAGTACTTGCAATAGAGAAATTTAGCAACCTCCATAAAAAAAAAGATTTAATAGCATTTTATTTTATTTGAGTAAGAATATTTGAGAATTTTGTCCTCATCTTTAAATCTTCTTCTCTACTCTATAATTTTCCTTTTCTTTTCTTTTCTTTTTTTCAACATGTACTTAATTTTTTCTTTTTTAAAAAAAAATTATTCTCTCAAAAAGAAAAAAACTAGAACATGATGAAGCAAACTTCTTCTTAGGTGATTTCACTGCTTCGCCAACAACTTTTTCACTTTTTCAGTTTTGGATTGCATAGTAGTAAGTTGAAAACTGTAACAGAAAATACAAAAGATTATCCAAATTTTACACATCCTAAACCAAAAGAAATCTTAAAATAATATTCATTTCTCTAAAAATTTAAAGCTATTCTATTCAAACTAAATGCTTGTTTAACTCCTATATCACTTTAAGATTTGTTACAATGAAGACTATTTATAGGTGAATTTAGGTATCTGGAGGTTAGGTAAAAATGTCACTTAAAATGTTCTGCTTCTTTAAAAAGAAATGTAGATGATAGGCTTTTTTTTTCCTTTTCTTCTGAGGTAATAGCTTTTAAAAATAGGCTTTTTTTTTTATAACAGGCATTTGAAAAATACGAATAAGTTATCTAAGTCAAATATCACACTTTTCTTCCTTTCTGTAGGCATATAGATTACAGGTTATGATGATGAGTGCTTTCATAGATCTTACATGATATTATTTTTATATGTTATTAATTATTATTATGCTAATAATTTGCTCTAAAAATTTTGATTGGTTGATGTATGGACTCTGAGAATGCTATATGAGATTGTCAAACACCAACAATATATAAGGACAATTCTTTTGGGGACCAAAATTTTCATCTAGAAAAGGCTATAGGTTAAAAATTGTGACAGTAGAACTTTCTAATTAGAATAATAGAGGTTTTCTTATTAATTCTAACCATTAGTTAAGTTGTTAGTGATCAACATTGGAGATCTTAATTGGGTGGGTTTGGGTTAGACTTCTTTCCAACCTCAGTCTAACCAACACAAAAGTTGTAGCCTAGATCCAACACACACCAAACATTGTAATACAGCTTTACAAAACTACTTTAAAAAAAATTATTTTTTATTAAAAATCAACAAAATATTATACAGTTTTACATTATTATATAGAAATTATATTTTCATGACAACATGTGAATTAATTAAGATTCGAATTTGAGACCTCAAGTACCAACTATTTAGTCTTTTACTACTTGCGTTAGAGACAGCTCATGCATATAATTTGATGACAAACATATGTGTATATAATTGCAAAATCAATTGAATGTTACAATTGTACACAGACCTTAAACCTAAAAAGATAATTTTTTAATAATTAATATTCATAATTTTTTATTTATTTTGATTTAAGTTAATATTGTTACACTATAGCCGCATAGTGCATAAATCTATAACTTATTATGTTTTTTAATTTAATTTTTTAACTAAGCAAATTTTGCTCAGTCTCTCTAATCTGAATTGCAGGATATAATTAAAGATAAATTTCACTTGGTACGACCAATATTCTACCGTCTTTAGATTTATTGCATCATAAAGATAAAATAAACATAAAGTGTGCTGATAAAATAATTCTGATTATCTTTTGCTTTAATGGATTTTATTCCATTAACTACGTTAGCATTTCATCATTTTAGTTTAGAGATAAGGTGGTGCTTTAATTATTATATTATTTGTCATAACAGTTATATCGCATCAAATATATTCTAAATAAATTTTGTTATTATGCCACATAATATAGTATAACATCTAATTAGATATAATACATAATTTATGTTAAAGTAATATTTTATTAAAAAAATTATATATGTATGTAATAGTAAGTTCTTTGATTTACTGCTGTTATCTTATCCGGAATATAAAGTTTTGACGAAGGTGACTTTCTTGAACTTTCGAAGACATGATTTTATTATGACATAAATTTCATAATATTTACAAATTAGATTAAATTTTAAAAAAAATCATATAATCATTATTTTTTAGAGTGAATATTTTTACTAAAGAAAAATATTTAGTTCATCTAAAATATTATTAATTAATAGTTGGGCTATAGGTGTTTGCTGTTTAATTTTTACCACTAAGATTCATAATAATAAAATAAGGGAAAACTTCAAAAACCCCCCCTGTGGTTTCGTGCATTCTCACTTTGCTACCCTGTGGTTTAAAACGTATCAATTTATCCCATGTGGTTTCATTTTTATCTTTTCGGAAGCTTTTTCGTTAATATTACGTTAAATTATATACAAAAAACTTCAGATAACCATCTATATTTATCGAATAGTCACTTTAGTATTCTTTAATTTTAACTTTGTCACTGATTTTTAAAAAAAATAATAATAAAATTGATAACAAAAAGATAAAAACGAAACCACATGGAGGTAAATTAATACGTTTTAAACCACATGGTAGCAAAGTGAGAATGCGCGAAACCACAGGGGGGTTTTTGAAGTTTTCCCTAATAATAATAATACTAAAATTTATGAATCTGCAAAATAAAAAAAAATTAAAATTAAAATATTTTTATATGATTAAAAGCATCTTAGTTTTTCTTTAATAAAAATATTTAAAATTTTTGTCCTCATCTTTAAATAGCGAAGGTACTTTGATTTTGCTTCCTGAACAAGTCACACAAAATGAGACTACTTATAACACTCTACCCTCCGAGCTTCTCGATACGATCTAATCTCCCTCTCTCTCCGTCCGCATAATAATAATAAAAAGAAAAGATGCAGTCGCCCGTAGTTAAATTTGATCGCATCCTCTCCGCTCCCTCTCTCGCACCAAAACCCAAACCCTACAACCCTCGCTACCTCAAACCCTCGATCCCCTCCTCGTCGTCCTCCTCCCTCCCCTTCTCCAAACCCTACCTCCCTAATCCCCTCCAATACTCCTCCCCGATGTGGTGGCGCCGCCTCTCCCGCCCCGTAGTCTCCGCCGCGGCGGCTGTGGCGGCTTCGCAGAGCCGCCACTACGGGCTCATTCCCATGGTGATTGAGCACACCTCCCGCGGCGAGCGGGCCTACGACATCTTCTCCCGACTCCTTAAGGAGCGGATCGTGTGTATCAATGGTCCCATCTCCGACGACACCGCGTCCGTCGTGGTGGCGCAGCTGCTCTTCCTCGAGTCGGAGAATCCGAGCAAGCCCGTGCACCTATACATCAACTCTCCCGGAGGTGTCGTCACTGCTGGGCTCGCCATCTACGACACGATCCAGTACATTCGCTCCCCCGTGACCACGCTCTGCATTGGCCAGGCCGCGTCCATGGGCTCGCTCCTCCTCGCCGCGGGCGCTCCCGGCGAGCGCCGTGCCCTCCCAAACGCGCGTGTCATGATCCACCAGCCCTCCGGCGGCACCACGGGCCAGGCAGCCGACGTCATCATCCATGCCAAGGAGATCCTCAAGGTCCGTGACCGCCTCAATGCCATCTACGCCAAGCACACGCACCAGCCCATCGACCGGATCGAGCAGTCCATGGATCGCGATATGTTCATGTCGCCCGAGGAGGCCAAGGAGTTCGGTCTTATTGACGAGGTCATCGAGCACCGCCCCATGTCCCTCGTGACTGACGCTGTCGGCAGCGGCGGTGGCGGCGTCGATGTCCCTCCCGGTCGGGGTGGGAGCGGCGGCGGTGGCGGGAGGCGTGAGACGGAGGAGGTCTCGGTATGAGCCCTTGAACATCTGTATAATTTAGGTTTGATCCTAAAATTTCTGATCATTTTCTTAATTCTGAATGTTTTTGTTGAACTAAATTATGGTTATTTATCGAAAGCCATAAACTTGAAGTTTGTTACGTTTATGCAGTATGATGATTGCTTTTTTTCACCCTATTGAAATAAATTGATCGCTACTCAAAAGTCTTCATTTACAGCTTGGTAGTGGCCAAAGATCGAATTTTTTTATCAGAATAAAAGTTTAGTTTTTCTCGCTTACTATCATTAGGAACTTGATTGGTACAGATTGATATAATATTAATATTTAGTGAGTCTTGAGCATTGGACTAGTGTTGATTCCAATAATGAGAATAGCATGAACACAAATACATTTTAGATGTATGAAAAAAATGAAACTCATGAATATTTTTTGAAAATAGGTCTAAAAGTAATAATATGAATATGAGGCTTGAAGTACAAAACATATTTCTTGATGTACGACAAACAAATTAGATGGGCAAATTGTTTATTTGATTGTCCCTTGCTTGAGTTCTTGCAAATTATGTGCTCTCCTGTAACTCCAGTCTTATTGTTGTAGTACAGAGGTTTAGGAATCTATATCAGAAAGATATGAAATCATTTTATGACGAAATTGGAAGAAAAAGAAGGATCCACTGTCTTAGCTTTCTTGTCGTTGTTATAAGATGAGTAGGCAGATATCGGGTTTCTAGGCCCTAAATAGTAGTCGACTTTTGCTAATATTATCTTTCCACAAAAGTTGTAACTTTGTAACATTCAAACCCTTGTTTAAAGTTCCCCAAGCAGAAGATGTGAAATTCATTGAAATCTGATCTTATCATTCTGAGTAACTAGGTGGCTAGTCTTCTGGTTTTCAACGTCTCTGGCTGCATATGCCAATTACAACTAAAAATTTTGGTTTTAGTTTGATTTCCAATAGAATAGTGAAGGGAAAGAGAACCTCCTGTCTGCCTCATTCATTCTGATTTGATTCTCTCTAGAACTCTCTCGAAGTCATTTCATCTATGTATATTACATGAAAATGGTCATCTCCTTATTCTATTAATGATTAGTAACAAAAGTTACTTCTCTTATTCCATCCTGGAAGGAGTTTAAAATCGTTGAGAACCTACTTGAGTCAGTACTGTTGATATGCTAGAAGAGATATTGAAAATTAGCAATTAACCGATACACAATGCATTCTAGCATCCGCTCCTTAAATGTGTTTGTTTTCTCGCACTGCTGTAGGCAGGAAAAGTGTATCCAAAGCGTCCTTTTGATATACGAAATAGAAATAGAATACAAGGGTTATTTAGCATGAGTGTTTTTTCTTTTGTTGTTTAATCAAACACTAACAGTTACTGTACCACATTTCCAAGTCATAATCAGGCTTTGTAGGTCGTAGTCTCTATTGATTTTGTGGCTCCATTTCCGAGTCATAATCAGGCTTTGTAGGTCGTAGTCTCTCTTGATTTTGTGGCTGTTTGGGCATGCAGTCGCGCTGCGCAAGCGCCAGAAAACAGGGTTTTGAGAAAGCTCTGTGAGGGGAGCTCTCTCAAAAAGCCGTGCGGTGTAACGTACGGCCAGCTCGTAGGCTGCACCGCGTGGCCAAATTGGGCCGTAGTTGTGCACCTAAATGTTTTACAAGACTTGCAGATAACAATCAGACCTTACTAGGGGCAGGGACCAGACTATAGAGCCTACTTAATTAAAAAAAATTCGGGCTTGCTTTCTCAATTCACATCTATGAGCGATGATTCCTCTATTTCTTGCTTGCTTCGATCGGACTCTTTTCTTGCTTGCTTCGATCGGACTCTGACAGCTTAGGGAAGAATGATGGGTCGCTAACAAGGCCCCTAAATGACTGCTCAGAGGGCCTACCCTTTTTTTTTTCTTCCCAATATGTCGCTTGCTTGTCCCTTTCTCATAAAAGATTCTCTCATGTTGTTCTAGAACGGAAGAGGAGAAAAGAACAGTTTTTTGTAAGCACTTAATTATATTAAAAAAAAACAGAAGAGATTGCTTTTATAGTTTTCTGCTTTCTTTTGTCACTGTCAAGTGAAAAACCGGTATGAGTTAGTTGCAGCAGCTTTCTTTCTTTCTTTCTTTCTTTCGATCTTCTTCTCTTGTTTTTGTTTCTTTTGTGTTCGTGTGTGTGAAGCAAAGTATATGCGACTGCAAAGGATAAGCGACTATGGAACATGAGAAGAGGACGACGACACAGTTTGTAGCATTCTAGCACGTATCTCTCACGCAGCAGTAGCTGTAGCATTAAACTTAATGGAAGGACAACTAATTATTTGCTCATAATCATGCTGCGTTTTTCTTTTTCTTTTCTTTTCTTTTTTTTTTTTTTTTTTTTTTTTTTTTTTTTTTTTTTTTTTTTTTCTGTTTTCTATGTTTTTCATTGTCCATAAGGTATGCAGTGTTTACGTTTAGAATTACAAAAATACCATCTTGTATGTATATGTATCTGAGAAAGAGCGAGTGGTGAAAACTTGTAAACAGGCCATCGTTAATGAGAGAGAGAATGGGAAAAGGCAGGTAGGATGTTTGGTTTGGTTGAATTTATGACTTCGATAAGTCATAGACATCAACATTCATTTCAATATTAAAATTACAAAATTATTTGAATTTTCATTCACAATTGTATGAAATTTCCACTTTAGTGGAATAGGAGACAAAATCAAGATAGTGAAACTCAACGAGTTCTTCAAACAGCTACATAGCCTTCGCACTCAATTAACTCGAACTACTATAAAAAAAAAACATGCACTGTTCTTGATTATTAATACATAAACAAGCAACATATGACTGTCTATACAAGAAGGGAACAATTCTCTATAAAATTCCATCTTTACCAAGCAACAACTCCGTTTACCAAGCCAAAATTTGAACAAGCAACTCAATCAGACCAACAGTATGTCAACCAAGTTTTTATCAGACACAAGGAAGTCCTATGAATTCATTTTCATTTTAGTACATTTACTGATACAAAGAGTGATACAATATTCCATCTCCTTTCCCCCAAAAATATCTCAAAACTCATTAATTGATTTTGTACAAACAAATCCCTCCAAACAATAGCCAAGGCAGGAAACAAACAAAAAACAAGGTGTAATGAATGAATGACCAAATAAAGAACTTACTGGTTCAACATCTCTGCTCTAACACAAGAAAGAGTAGAGTCGACACCAACTTTTCTAGCGATCTCCGAAAGATGGAATTCCCTATCTAGCCTACATTGTTTTATTCACCCAACTTTCAGTAGACCTTTTCTGCTTGTAGAGAATATATATATATACCGTATAAACCCTGCTCACTTAAATATTTAGGCAGTGTTTGGTTCCATGTGAAGAGCCCCAAAACAATTTTCAGACTGAAAAGGAATTTTCCTTGTGTTTGGTTCCACGTAAGATGCTTTTCAGTGGAAACAACAATACATATCTTCAGAAAAACATTCGGTTTCATTTTCGGTATTTTTCAGGCAAAAACACAAACTGAAAACTGAAATTTCCTCTCCCCACACTCGCTTCATTTCCTTTGCCCGCAAACCAAACAGGTATCCCTTTAAAACCATTTTTTTTGTGTTTTTTACTGCATCAAACACCAACATATAAAAATTTTCTTTTCCACTGAAAGCACTTTCCTCTGGAAACCGTCTTCAACAGTTTTACGTGGAACCAAACACTGGTTTAACTTAAATGTAAGGAAAAAAAATGAAATTGTAATGTCATGGTATCAACTGAAAAGGAGAACAGGGAAGATAAGAAGGATCAGCCTAATCCAGAGCAGCTTTATTTCGCCTAGCAGTAGCAGGCTTTGCGGGCTTCGGAAGACCATCAAAAATGGGCCAAGCAAATGTATCGGGTTTCAAACTCCACTTGCTCGAAGACCATATAGAGGAGCTACTATCCGAATCTTGCAAATTAGAAGTGCTCGATGATTTCCGAACAGTTAGCAACCCATCAATTAGTGAAGGGTCAACCAGAGAAACAAGATTCTGTTGGCTCAGGTCTATATCAGGACGGCTTCCCGATTTCGGCCTCAAAGCTAGCCCTTTTCCTGCCTTTCGAGAAAACCCTAAAGGCTCGGAATCACCCTTTTGACGCCGCCTTATTGATTTTTCATTATCACTCTCTGCAGCTTCATCAATTCTTCTTTCTCCAATGATCTCAGAATTTTCAAAATATAATTCATTAACCATACTTTTAGACTTTTTATGCCGATTCGGAAGTGGTTCGGAATTCGGAGAGTGTTGAGGCAATAATTGTTCATCTTTCATATAAAGAGACTTATCAGTTTTATAAACTGCCATTTTGGTGCCATCAAATAGTGGGCCCCTCTTAGGAGGCGTGAGGCCATAATATCCCTGCAATCGACTCATGGCTGGGGAGATTTTACATGGTGGTGGTTTCAGCTTCAGTGTTTCAAGGGAGTATAAAATATCACTCCGAGGTCGACGTGGAGGAGTCAGTTCTCTGCAATAATTCCAATTATTACGAGAGAAACAAAGGCACTAATTCAAAAGAGAAAATCATGTTACAGCATTAGTTAATTAAAACATAAGATGACCCTCCACCATTCGCATTTTCAATGAAGTTTGTAATCATCTTTTAACAACACTGAAAAGCTCCGACATAGTACAGGCAAGGAAAATAAATTGCAATATGAAGATAATTAATTAAAATCTACTGTTGTTCATGGTTCTATTACTTTGCTAAGCCTAACACAGGTCAAAATAAAAAATGTCTTAGACAACTTAAATTAATCCAATTCAGAATGATCACCGCGAACTAAGTAAATGCAGAGAAAACAGAAAAATAACCTTATAGATGGATGCCCATAAATACTTATAATTATACTTTTCAGCCAGAATTTATGGTTTTTTCTCCCTCCTTTTCTGTGACAAAAGAAAATTTCTAGCTGCTTGAAGCCCAAAAGACAGTACAGAAGCTCAAAAACTATAGGTTATTAAACAGGATATAAAAAGGCATACATATAGTGAAGAGTTCAGAATTGGTCTGACAAAACGAACATAAGGTGCGTAGTGGTTCTGACAAGTCATCATCATATCCCTTAACATATTACTAGATTGTTGGAGAATGCTTACAATTCACAACTGAAAATTCTAAACTATGACACATAATTATCATAGGAGGTAGCAGAATAACATATAGCTTAGTTAACCTTCAAAATTAAATATTCCTAAGACATTCGAGTAACTGGTTTTCTGTGATATCAAACGAGTATTTTCTGCGCAGTAATTATATTTGTTTATCACAATACTGTATGATGAAAAACTAGACAGTCAGTATTAAAACATTTTGTAAGCTTTCTGGTAATATGCTTTCTCCATTAAGAATTACTTCAACTTAAACTTAGCCATTGTCCCAGTTCCAACAGTTCAGCACAAGAGACAACAGAGCCCATAAAAAATAGCAAAAGAAACAAAATATTAAAAGAATGTTCCAATACAAACAATTAAAAAAGTTGTGATCAAACATAAAACAAACAAGAGAAAGTTACCACACCTGCCATTTGCCGAGTCCTCTGACACAAAAGGAGATGGAGGATGCTTTCCAGGAAGCGGAATCTTCAATGACTTGCGAGCAAACATTTGAAGATCGGTCATCAAGCTGTTCAACCGCCTAATATCTGCTACCTAATTCAACAAAGGTGCGTTACTCAGCTTATGAAGTGCACCCCAAAGACTAAAGAAGAAAAGAAGGGAAAAAGGACAGCGAGCTAAATATAAGAATCTGATGAATTTGACCATCGAAGCAAAAATGTTCAAACTAGAAGTTCATCCGTATAATGTAAAATTTGACTAGCACCATTTGCGCAACAACCATAACAGGCTAGAAACCGAGGATAACTAACTAAAGAATCATCACTTATTTTCCAACAAATCTCCATTCATCTGTTCTTACAGGTTTTGTCTAAGCTGCTACCACCTACAATGATACAGATACTAAATACACAACAAGTTCCTCTTTAACAACAAAAAACCAAGGTCCCAAGTGGCAAAGGGTTTGGTGGTTGGTATCAGAAGTCCCAAGTTCGAATTCTAGTTGATTCATATTTACAGCTAAGTTTATTTCTAAATGAAATAAACGAAGCGGGTAGCGTGCTATCCACATTTGATGGACGATTCATTACTAACGTTCGATTACACATTTTAGCAGGCATGCACTAGAATCCAACACACCGCCGTATAAGTCAACTAGCAAAACCATACAAAAAATGGTTCTATTCCCAGTTACCTCCACACCATACTTTATGGCAACCCCGGCGAGCGTATCCATCTTCGACACTCGGTGCTCGATGTAGCCACCACACGACGAAGACGACGACGGAGGAGAAGAGGGGAGAGACGAAGAAGACGACACCGGGATCGTCGCAATGCTATCGATCTCCCCCCTTCGATCGACGAATCCATCGAACAAACCACCCCTTCGATCGACGAATCCATCGAACAAACCATTCGATTGTGGCTCGTAACTCCCATTTCGTCCACCTTTCTCCCTCTGCATCATCAAACGCTTCGATTCCCCTCTCTCCGCTCACATCCGAAGCCAATGCTTCGTTCCACGGATCAATCGATAGCCATGGACGAGGATCGAGCGATCGCACGGGCCCAATCGCTAGAATACTGCATGAGAAGCCGAATTTTCTCGAAATTTCTCGAAAAATTCGTGGGATTTCGCCGCGGAAGAGCTGGATCGGTGGATCTGGGTTAACTTTTTGCGAGGAAACAAACAAAATCCTTCGAATCAAAGGATGCGATGCGCGAAATGCGAGTCCAAGCCCCTAAAATTTTCCCCGAAGCTGGGATTGATGAGGAAAGATTGGGAGTTGAATGAAAACGCGACAGGGATACGGACCGTTGGATTAAACTCGAACAAGGGCGATTCCCTGGACCAACCCACCGCGCGTGATTTGGTGGTGCCGTTGGAATAAATGAATACTTAAAATTTTTATTGAATATACCCGGTGCACCGTAAACTATACACCGAAGCACAACTTTTGATGATAAATAATCTAAACTCCAAAATTTCTCAAAAAAAAAAAAAATTCTAAACTCCAAATCTAAAAACACACGACAAATTTTAAATTTTATTATTCACCTATTATGTCCCTTAGAAAAAGAATATTGGTTGGCTTAACAAAAAAAGAAATTGTGCAAATTTTATGATTTTATATATGTTTGCCTGTTAAATGTTACGTAGCATATCTAATAAGGCTTTGATTTGGAAATAAATCGCTTAAAAGCACTGTATTTGATACTTTTACAATATCCAGCAATTTTTACCAAATTTGAATTTTTTTAATTTCAGCACTCTTCTGAATTATAAACCATTTTGATTCAAAACTATCTAATCTTCAAAAATTTAATTCTAGCATCCAATTTTTTTTAATTTATTTGATTTAAGCCATTTAATGACTATTTTGAATATAAAATTTATGCTTATTATTAGCTTCGATAAATTTATAGTCATCTAAATTACATAAAATATATCAACTAAATTTATAAAGATAAACAACATACTCAAATTTTGAAATTAAAGAATTATTATCTGACTCAAATCAAATAAATTAATAGATTAGATAACAAAATCAAAACTTTTAAAAATTATGTAGTTAGATTAAAATCAATCGGCAATATAGTTGAGATATGTTTTTAACATTTTTGCCTCTTTCTTACTGTCTCACTCACAACAATAATATTGATTTGAAATTAATCCTATGCGATATAATTAATACAAAAGACTTTTTATTGCATTTAAGCTTAGTTTGATATTGAGACTCATATGACGTTATTAGATAGCATATAAGGGATGTACTTCTTTGTTTTTCAATATAATCGCAGAAAATACATCGTAACTAACTCATCGCGATGTCCGAAACGTAATATTATGTACGGAAATAAATTTGATATTTTTCTATCGTACTTTTTAACTGTATATAACGTAATTTTTCCGCAATTTCAAATAAAATCTTAGACCTATAATATCAGTTTTGTGGTACGTATTTTGAAAATGTGTAATATACCTTTTTATTATTGAAAAAAATACTTCGTTGTATAGATCTCGCTAATTCAACTATGATATAATTTGATGGTCTCATCCAGAAGAGTATCTTTGTTGAGTTATTTGCTTCACTGGTTTATAGTATTTTGAAAATGCCACGAGGTTTTGAAGGTTGCAAGATTTATATATTCCTGTTAATGGAGCATTTATGATTCCTACCTTAGTTATGTGAATGCTAAAACTTTTAATTGATGGTATTACAATATAATAATTCCCATTTATTGAGAATCTATAACAGCTACATAATTTTGCTAATATTTTTTATATTTTTTTCAACTTGCATGGTCCAAAATCTTTTGGACCCCTTATGTAAGGGGCCCGAATTACCGAAAGACTTGTTGGGCTCGAATCCGTGTCGCCCGCTATCTCACCCGAATCCGAGAACGCTAGATTAGAGTAGAACGGATTTAGTTGTAGCGCCTTGTCGGATTCAGTAGTTTAGACCCGATTGGCCCTAGAAAGGTAAATCCCGAGGTCACGTCATCAACACAGGGTTGACTCGTCGAAACCGAAGTTCCGAACCCGGAGCGATACCCCGGCCCACGTTGACCCCGTCGAGACTCGATCCGAACGAACCAAACGACACCTCGCCAAAAGAGGGAAAGCGCCACCGCGACGCTCCTCCCGCGGCGATAGAGGGTGGGGGGAACGATGATGGGGTCGCTAAACCTAACCCTCGCCGCGATCTCGTGGTCGCTTCTCCTCCTCCTCTCACCATCGGTGGCCACCTCCGCCGCCGCCGCCGCCGCCGCGAAGGCGGCGGCGCCGCCGGAGTCGAGGCCGGAGTGGGAAACCCTCACCAAGAGGAACTACTCTTCCCAGATCCGTCTCCATCCCAACGTCCTCCTCATGGTCACCGTCCCCTGTAAGTAGTTCCCGTTTCCTTGTTTGATCTATGTAAAATTTAAGTTTTAGGGAGGGTTCAACAAAGGTTTTGTTCGGAGCTGTTTTTGGTGCCGATATATGAGAGAGGTCGGATCTTGTTTCGTTTTGATTGATATGCCTGGTTACGACAATTGTGCCTTTTGATTGATTTGAATGCGATTATAGATGCCACCGAAGCTGGATTTGGCTTTTTTTTTTTTGTACATTTATTCTTGTTCCCGAAATTAGGGTTTGGTGTGGGAAAGAAGGATGGTGTCAATCTCTTAGGTACACTTCTCAGCTGCGTTGGTGCCTTATGCTAAGCTGATTTAGAAGATTAAGCAATATCTCAGCTGTAATCATGATCTTTTGTGTAATTTGTTGAGGAATTAGTTGTGTTTCATAGTTACAGAATAGCTTCACTGAAAAAACAGAATGAAAATTAAGAGCATTTCATATAATGTCCTAATCCAAGATAAACTTGTCTGGTTAAATACTTCTGAAGAAAACCAATAGATGTTGCAATCACTTCAATTTTGTCTATAATTACTGAATTAGTTTGTTTATCCTCTTCGTGAAGTTAGAACAAAGAGTTCATCAGTAATGCAACTATTATGGACAATTTAAATTTGGAAAAGAGCATGAATTTTTATCAGGGAGGATGGTCTGCAATGGGTGTAGAAATACTTCCGAATTGTCGACTTTTTTAATCTGCCGGATCCTCTTCTTTACCTTGCATGGCTAGCTTAGTATGTCTTAATGTGTTTGAGTGTCATTTCGTTTCCCATTTTCCGAGCCTTGGAGCTGTTACTTATCTACAGGGTCTGGAGAGTCACGTTCCCTAATGGACGAAATAAAGCATCTAGTCGCTATTAATGGGCTGGAGTTCGGTCCTCTAAAGTTGATGATTGTTTATAGAAATTCTGAGAAGATGCTAGCAGATGTTCTTGGTGCTGCTGAGGGAATAAGTCTGTTTTACTATCATCATTCTACTTCATACAAGTATGGCGGGAGGCTCCGTGCACAAAATATATTATCTTCCGTGTATCATATTATGTCACTTAAACATGATGAAATCCCTTTGAAGCCCCTGCGTACTCGGGAAGAGCTTGAGAATTTTCTCCAGTCAACCGATAAATCTGTACTTCTGCTGGATTTCTGCGGGTGGACTGCCAAATTGATGCAGAAAAGTAAAGATGGAGCATATGAGAGTTCCTCAGCATCAAACAATAAGTCGTTAAATGGTTTGTCATCTCCTATTATTTTTGACAACCCTTTGCTTTCTTTTTTTTCATTTTTGTAGATATCCAAATGGAGTCTATTTGAGAGTTGCCAATTAATCAGGAATTTGCATTATTGAATCTCAATCAAGAAAGCTGGTATTATGAAACTTTCTTTTATCATTTAGTGGGTAAGCCTTCCTTATTAGGTTCTGTAGGGTCAACTTCACAGACAGGTTACTTATCAGGTGCTTTTTGTACTTGTGAAATAACACCTACATTCAAGGTTCTGCCAGGTAAGATATGCTTATTTATGTTGAGCCGTCAAAGGATAGAAGCTCCTCGACTACTGTCTAGGTTTCTGTTTTTGTATTGTTGATGCATAAGAAGGATCACTGCCATAAAATTGTTTTGTATCATGCATTTCGCTATGATTCTGTCTAGTGAATGTAGGAACATGTTTATATGGAAAATTCAGATTCATAAGTTACAGCCTCTTAATTGTTCGAAACTTGAGCCACTTCTAGATCTTTGTTTGTCTATGATGTGCATTTAACTAATGATATATTCTAAACTAGATTCTTGAATTTAGAATCTTTATATGCTCATATTCTGCAGCTTACATCACTGGAGAAGTCAACATGGAATCAGATGGGAGACCAGAAGTCAGCATTGACGAGAAGGTTTCTTGTACTTTCTAATGAACTACTTTTGGTTCTTTTTTTGATCAGAAGTTAATAAAAATCCATCAGGTGGCAAGAAATCCTGGTTATGAATTTATTTGGGATCAAAAACAGGTTGTGGAAAATGAAGAACTAAATTTTGGGGCTGAAGCTCAGGTAATTGGTTCTCCCTGGGAGGGTGGATTTGCTTTGGCAAATCAAAGTGTCTCACAGCAAATTGAGAATAGAGAGGCCGATACTGGAATGACATGTATGATGGAAGAGTTTAAGTTGTTTGAGTCTTTCTATACAAAGTTTGTAGCTCTTGCAAGAGAATATTTTTTGCCCCCTGAGAGGCAGAGATATGGTTTGGTGTCTGAAAGATCATTGTTACCTTTATTGGGCATCGACAGCCAAGAGATGTGGCTACTTATGGTACATTTTTCAGGATGCCCCAACTGTTCAATCATAGTTAAAGAAGGAGACCAGATTAGAACTGTCTTGCAAAGTCATCATCCTCTCGTCAAGGAGGTAGCCTTTTCAGTTTCTTAATTAGCTTTTTACCTACAAATTATATTATATTCTAACTAATTTTAGTTTTTAATTCTTAAACTGTTTTGTTTCTTATTGTAGCTTGAGGTTGATGGGCACAACATTGATGCTACTTTTCCGGCAAACAGGCCTTCAATAGTTCTATTTGTTGATAGGTCATCAGAATCATCTATAGTAAGAGGAGAAAGCAAGTTATCTCTTGAGGTTCTCAGAAAGTTTGCACGGCAAAATCAGCTATCTTACCGAATGTTTGAAGGACTACACAACAATAGCTCTGAGATTCCTCTTCGAGCTCCTCGTGGAAGTAGTAGTAAAAGTAAGACCGGATTGGATTCTCTTGTCCCTAAGATAATGAAAATAAGGGATAATATGGCTGTAATGGTTGTTGATAATGGTGAAAGAATTTCAGTAAAAAACAGCGACAATGATCACCAAGGCAATACTTTGTTTGATATTGTGGCACAATTGCTTCAGCAAACAAAATCTGCACATACAGAAAAGCAGACCAGAATTAGTTTACTAGCAAAGGAAGTTGGCTTTCAGCTGTTATCCGAAGATTTTGAAGTTCGGGTGGTGGATTCCTTGCGAGCTTATGAGGGAAATGGTGAGTCAGAGGTTGTGATCGAGGGTGCAGTTACCAGTTTAAAGGATCAAACTCCTGCAATTCTTGGCGAGAATTTTGATAACAATATGAGTACAACGGATAGTGATAAAAAAGACACCATCGATAAAACTCAAGATACGGAAACTGATTTAATTTCTAATATTCTCTACGAAACTTCCGCTGGCTTTATTCGTATGAAAGATAATGATCTTTTCGATGCAACTGACAAAACTGGAGTGGTAGAGGACAAAAAATCTGATGTTAAAGATCTGGAAGATAATCCTCATCAAATTCAAGAAGTCCCTGGTAATGACGACAAACTTGCAGATACAGTAGGTAATGAGGTAAGGGAAATTGAGATAAGTGATTTCGAGAGCACAAAAGCTAATGAGTTTCAACTTGGGGAAGAACTGCATAATTTTGAGGAAGACATTAAAGAGCATCATGTTGGCAGTGTGGAGGGCAACCTAGATACACCCAAGGAAGCTGCAGTAAATTCGATCTCTACTTCCCCAAGTTTTTCTGATGAGGGCTTAGAAGAATTTAGATCTACATTAGTGAGAAATTTGGATGGGCTGAATAATGAGTTTGGACCTTTTCTAGGTTCTGTTTTTGTGATTGATGCTGGGTATCGGCTGCTGAGATCTCTAACTGCTCGATCTAGTGTTCCTTCTCTGGTAATACTTGATCCAATTTTTCAAGAGCATTATGTTTTTCCTGAGGAAACAGAAATCAGCTACTCTTCGGTAGTTAATTTTGTAGACAAATTTCTGAACCGAAGTCTCTCTCCGTATCAACGTTCCGCTTCATCTATTACAACTACAAAGGAATTCCCAAGGCCACCATTTGTAAATCTGGATTTCCATGAGGCCTATGCTGTACCTCGAGTGACGGCAAACACATTTTGTGAACTAGTTATTGGAATTAGAGCCTGCAAATTTGAAAAAGGAGTATCTTCAGACTCTGAAAATTTTACATCTGCTTGGACGAATGATATTTTGGTGCTTTTCAGCAATTCTTGGTGCGGATTTTGCCAGCGCATGGAGCTTGTTGTGCGTGAAGTATACCGGGCTTTTAAGAACTATATGACCGTGTCCGCCGTTCATGCAAAGAACATTGATCCTTTGCATTTTGAAGGTAGTCATATTTTATATTTTTAGGTATATGATCTCTCAAAAGGCACGTGGGTGTGTTTTAGTGACCTGGGTTTACTTTTTTTGTCTCGCAGATAATAGTGGAGAATCTCTCCTAAGTAGTCCACCAATTGTATACTTGATGGATTGCACACTGAATGACTGTTCTTCATTCTTAAGGCCTATGGGGAAGGTAACAGTTCTAATCAGTGTATAAAAATGTTAGCATGATACCATCATCTAGTTCATCTTTCCTTCAGATCATGAACGTTCTAACTTCCAATTCTCAAATGGTGAAACTGTTAAGATCTCCTGCTAATCTTTTACTTTTATCTGGGGGAGTGCTCCATTGGCCGTTCTGTATGAACACGCATTTGCTTTTTTAATTGTGTATACTTTTCTAACTTGAAACATGCAGGAACTTTACCCAACATTAGTGCTTTATCCAGCAGAGAATAAAACTGGCATTTTTTACGAAGGTGACATGTCAGTCATCAACATTATGGAATTCTTGGAATCTCATGGAAGCAATTCTCACTATCTGACTAAGCATAAAGGTAGATATCGTATTACTCTTTTAAGTCTTTCGGTTTTCACTTTGTAAGACATAACCAGAAGCAAATGTCTCTTAGCTGGTGTCTCTTTGCACTAACTATGCCGTGAATCGTCTTAGTTATATTTTTTCTCTCTGTAAATACTACCTTAATGGAATAAATTTTTTTTTTTTCTGTGGCAGGATTCTTGTGGACTCATGCTAGAGAACAAAATGAGGAAAGATCAAATTTACATGATGCATCTTTGACAGTGCAAGCGCTCGATTACAGTGAAGCTGGTATAGCAGTCGGACAGGATAGCAGTCGCTTGCATTATGAGAGAGAACCTATTGTTGTGGGCTCCATCCTTACTGCCACCGATAAGCTTGTGAATGCCGTCCCATTCGACAACTCAACAATCCTCATTGTATCAGCTGACCCACAAGATGGCTTTCAAGGCTTGATCATCAATAAGCCTTTAAAATGGGACATATTTAAGGATCAATTCAATGAGATAGCACCTCTAAAGCAAGCACCCCTTTTCTATGGAGGCCCTGTCACTCTCCAAAGCTTTCCTCTTGTTAGTATGGCCCGAAAAGCTTTCGAGGGGTATGTGGATGTAATACAGGGAGTTTATTTCGGCAATCCGGTGGCTACGAGCTCGGTAATAAGACAGATAAAGTTGGGAGATCGATCTGTTGATGATTTCTGGTTTTTTCTAGGTTACTCTGGTTGGGCATACGACCAACTGTTTGATGAGTTGAATGGAGGATCGTGGCATTTAAGCGACCATCCGATCGAACACTTAGATTGGCCGGAAAGCTGAAGTGTATTTACTCTGTCATGTTTGTAGACACTTGACAAATTTAAGCAGTGAGGGAATTGTAAGTTTGAAACTCGTGCTAGATGAGAGGTTAGAGTTTGTATTAATATTGTCAATTTTGTTGTTTAACCATTCTCCTTTTGCTTGAGAAGTGTACTATCTAATTATGCTCTCTGGATTTTCAAGAGGAAAGGGACATCATGCTGTTCTATGACGCCCCACTTTTTAGGGGGTCACCCGCGCCTATTGGACGGGTCTGTCACGATCGGAGATACTTGATTGCTGAGACTTGCACGCGGTGTCAGTGGTGTCGGAATTCATTGAGCTCTCTGTCTGCTGCTGCTGCCGCCGCTTGGTTTCAAAGAGTATTTCGATCCGTAGCAGGCACTGGTGCATGCCGGACGACTCTGTCATGATTGGAGATGCTTAGACGCTGAAACTTACGTGCGGTGTCGGCGTTGTTGGAGTCCATTGAGCTCTTAAAAAAATAGAGTAACTGAGAGAGGAATAATATTAGGTATCATGGATACATATATATCTTCTAAGGTAACTCAGATTTTGCAAATGGAATATTAACAAATCCTATATAGAATCCGCACTAGAAACTAGAAATAAGGGACTTACTTAAAAAGGCAAATTCGGAAGTAATAATTAAGGGTAAATTTTAAATTACCAACAAGAAAAAAAAAAATTTCTTTATGCTTTTAGCACAGTCTCTTTGGAATTGAAAGCGGTACGTTATTCTCCGTACTAAGCGAATCATTTTAAATTACAGGGATTTTTTAGCAATTTTTCTAATTTTAAATGTTATTCTTGGACCAATATCCGGTCCAAGTGGTTCGTGGGCTAAGGTTGGAACTAGGCCGACCGGGCCCAGTAAGTGGGCCCAAACCAAGGCCTAGTAATCACTTTCACCGGAAGGCGGAGCTCCGAGAAATCTCTCATTTTCGGCTTTTCACCCTCGTCTCTCGTCTCCTTTCCTTCCGTTAGGGTTCAGAGCAAACCCTAGAATCCGCATCGACCCCGCGAAAAACCCCTCCCGGAACCCCAAAAACCCTTAAAGGCGAAACAGAACCCTAGCTTCGGTAATCCTAGATCGATCAGAGCCTCGGCCCTACGAGGCGAATAATCGAAAGGTAGTGGCTCCTCAAATGTCATTTCGATCGATTTCTTGTTCTTTTCTATGATTTTATTTTATTTTTTAGTCTTTTTTTGGATTGAAATCGACAGTAGTTGGCAATAAAATCACTATCTGATTTAGGACTTTTTCGTGTGGATTATTCAAAAATTTAAATGCGGCGCTTGGAACAAGTTAAGGAAGAGAAAAGCTATTCCAAATTTGTTTGCAAAAACTAGTTATTTATGATATTGTTATACATCTGTGCAGTACTGATGCATTGTAGGCTATAATAGATTTTGGTCTTATTTGATAGCTGGTATTGTGCTTCATATTCATAATTTTTTGCTTTAAAAATTGTATATTTTACATTCTGTATAATCAGAGCCCCTTTTTTAGCTTAATTTTGCTATTCTTTGCATGCCTTTTTAATTTTGCCTGTGGAGAAACGAAATTAACATTTCCCAGTTTAAATCCTAACGCCTGTAGAGTTGATATCAATGGCACATTAAGTGACACAAAGCCATAATAATAAAGTATTCATTTTTCAAATGCTGTACCTGTGCTTCTGAAAGTTGATATTTTTTAGCTATGTCTTTTATAATGTAAATATTGCATAGATACTGCTTTATATGTAACATATTGCAATTACACAACCCCATTTTTTTTTTTAAAAAACACTAGATAAGAGATTATGGATATGACGCGTCCTTACACCTCTATATATCACCTCCACAGGTAAGATATGTCAACATCGGCACGACTTTCACAGGAGGAACAATCTTCAGCTTCCACTGAGACACCAATATCTCAAATTGTAGAATCACCTATTGGAGGACAAAATTCTACTCTGCCACCTTCAGTATCAACCTCCTTAACCTCACCTTCGCCTATTGGAGGACCGACTTCTAGCACGGCGACACAAACTGCATCTACTCCAGCTCAAGATTCTGCTCCATCAACTACACTGATTGCTCCCATAACTCATGCTGCAAACCCAGCAGCTCCAAGGGGTATTCTTGTAAATCCAAATGACCCATCCCAAGATCCGGTTCGAGCTAAATATGCTGGCTCACCAGGCTATGTTGTCCCTGCTCCGTCTTTTTCTTACAATGCGTTCCCTAGGGTGAGCCCTGCAGTGGGGAGCAACCAGCAATCTTCACCGGCACCTGTAAGACACTTTTTTGGGTGAAGTAGAAATTAAATAACCTAAACTGCGACCCTAGCAGCTTTACAGTGTTTCTATTTCATCCTCAGAGTTTCAGTGGTGGCATCCTTTTGAGATGACCAGTTATAGAATGACTTAATTATTGTCCGGAACAAAACTTTAGGGGCGAAATTCTCAAAATTGAAAGCATTAGGATGAAACTGAAATTACAGTCAGACTTCATATATCACTTACATATATATATATATATATATATATATATATATATATATATATATAGTCCGTCTCCCGTACTTTCGAAAGTACGGAGCACCCGGTGCTTGTAAGTTGTTTTCGATGATAGGACGTTCGTTTCGACGATCGGCTCGTTAGGTATGATCTACCCTATTGGAACTATCTAGAAACCAAATTTTAGATTTTTTGACATCATTTACTAAGGCATCAAAAGGTCTAAAAAATACTATTTTAACGGTCGATGTTGACATTTTTAAGTTCAACGGTGTAGAAGTATCCAAATTACATGAAATTTAATAGAAAATTTTACTTAACATCAGTTGCAAGATCAATACTTCCGACTTAAATTTGAATCCTTTATCACTGTTTTTTATGAGATTTTCATTTTCAGCCGTTCATTTTGAGGCTACTCGTTCACATAGACAAACGAAATCAAAAATTATGAAATTTGGTTTCTAGATAGTTCCAATAGCGTAGATCAGTTAACGAAATCGATCGCTGAATCGGATGTCCCATCATCGAAAACAAGCTACAACGGGGCTCCCGTACTTTCGAAAGCATAGGAGCCTTAGCTCTTATATATATATATAATATATATAGGTTAAGTGCCGCCCCGTGCCTGCCACAAGAAGGTGGCCACGGTACAGGGGGGTCTTGGACCCCCTCCGTGGCGTGGACGCAGCGCAGTGCCGCATGGACAGAGCGGCACAGCGCAGCTGCCACGGCACAAGTGCCGTGGCCGGCACTATGCTAATTTTTTTTTGCTTTTTGTTTTTTTTTCTCTTTTGTTTTGTTCTTTTGAGGTATGCCAATAGCAATTCTAGATACCCCACGCCCCTCCCCAATGACATTGCAAATCGAAATTTACTTATGAGGTAAGTCAAAAAAATTGTAATTTAATTTTTTTTGTTTATCAATATACGGACAAAAGATTTGTCCGAGCTTTTTGCTTCTATCATAGATATCTATTTTTCCTTCATAAATTATTTTATTAAAATTTGTCGCACTGCAAATTTTTTGGCAAATTAAGAGAACAAAATCGAACTCAATAAACAAATTCGAGCCACATCAAATATAAAATTTTATTTTTGTGCTAAAAGATTGAAAATACTGATAAAATTAAAAGCTAAATTAAATCAATTGATACTTAAATTTATTTAATTTATTTGTCATATAATTTATTGCTTAATTTTATTGATAGATCTACTATTTTTTGAAAAAAATTATTAAAAAAATAATTTTTCAAATACTTTTTAAAATAATTTTTTCAAATATTTTTTAAAATAATTTTTAAAATAATTTTTTGTATTTTATAAAAGAAAGACTGTAATATGGTCAAAAAAAAGAAAAAAAGATATCTTTGCATTTTAAAAATTCTAACATGTAAAAATTTCTATTCTACATCAGATATAATTATACTTTACATACAGAAAAGTTTACAAATATGTTAATTGATGAATATAGTAAGCTATATATAGCAAATATTCATAATTATTTGATTAAATTTTTTAAAATAACATTATAAGAGCTTATTGGAACCAAAAAAATTGAAATAAGTCCGTGCCAAAGCGTGCCAGTAGGAGGTCGTGCGTATCCATCGGCACGCAAGCGTATCACGTGTCGGCACGGAAGCGTGCCGGTGCCGTACCGTGCCAGGCAGACAATGGCACCCCCCCGTGCCACGGCACTTTAAACCTTTATATATATATATATATATAGTCCGGCTATGGTGCTTGTAAAAGCACAAAGCACTTGGTATTTGTAAATTTTTTACCGTTAGATTATACTATTCAACTAATCACCCACTCAACTCTAAGGGGCCCACATCATCCTAACCGCATATCCCTTAATCCAAGGGCCGAAAACTTACAAGCACCAATGACTTAGTACTTTTAAAAGCATAGGAGCTCAATTCTATATATATATATATATACTCGTAACTAATCCTTCTTTTTTCAGGCATTCGTTTATTCAAATGTTCTGTTTTACAGTTTTGATTTGTTAACTCATCTGAGTTGGTTTTATTGCAGGCATTCAGATTGACTCCTCCAATGCCTCCAGCAGCACTTCAACCGCCTGTACCTGGGCAGTATTTAGGGAACAGACCTTCTTTCTCATATAATGTAGTCCCGCATGCTAATTCTAGTTTGCCTACTGGTCAGCAGTTTCAACTTAACACTGTAATTCTCATTTCTTTGTATTTTTTGTGACTCAAAATTGTGATTTCCTATTCTTTAGGTCTACACTCTGATCGATTCATTTTATCTTTATACATTCTGTCTCTTTCAGGCTGCAAATCAAGCTCACTTGCAAAGTGGAAACATTGTCCCACAAAATACTGCTGTACGATCACAACCTCCAGTTCCAATGCTATCTGTTCGTCCTAACACAATTTTCTCTGGACCTATCATGCCAAATCCTCCGGCACCTGTTAGGTTGCCAGTACCTATGCCAAAAGGAGATCCATCAAAACCAAGTAACTTTTCTTTCAGCAGCAATTCACCACAGGCACCAGTAGAAGCATCTGAGAAAGAATTACCTTCTAACACAGTATGTTTTTCACTTCTAGTTTAGTCATGTTGAATATTAATTTAGTGAGGCCTAGCTAGTTTGGAGCTTTTACGTTTATATTCCTCGAAAATGTAAATTTGATGTGTTACATATTTATCCCTTCTAAAATCTACAATTTTATCTGTGCCTGTTAAAAGTGTAGATTCACATAAAGATAGCCTTTAATTATGAAGTCATCTAAGTCCTAGGGGAATTTGATTTTATAATTGACATGTTTATTTTGTAATCAACATTGTTTTCAAAAGAGGTCATTTTCAAATAGCAGACATTTAATTTCAGATTTTGCATCGATGTGTAAACAAAGCTTTTGTTGTGGTTTTTATGCAAATTTCTCATCTATTTTTTGGATGATCGCAGGGAAATTCAGGTGCTGTGGCTTTGGAATCTGGTTCATCCGGAACATCAGTAACTTCCCAGCCTTCATCAAGTTCTGGGACATCTGTACCTAATCCTTCGTTAGTCTCTTCTACTACTACGAGCCATTCGACAACTATGACTTCTCCTATGAGACCCTTAGTTCCATCTTCTGCTTCTCTGATTCACACTTCAACTTCTCCAACTCCGGTTATACAGAATGTTCACCAGTTTTATCCAACCTATCCTTCAGCACCTGCTGTTGTTCCACCTTCACAGCCTCCTTGGGTTCATACTCCACAAGTTGGTAGCTTGCAACGCCCACCAATCTTACCGTATGCTATTGGCCCTCCTGCACTATTTCCTTCACTGATGCATGGTGTGCCTCAGTCTGCTACTCCACTAAATAATTTTTGGCCTCCCGGCGTTTCCACCAATGTTTCTTCCGAAGAACCAAAATCAACCAGTGCAGGATCTCAACAAATTGCTGATTCTTTGGTCACTAAATCACCTCCTACAGGCAACAATTTGATGATTTCTCTTGACCAACTACTTCGGAGCAAGTAGACTGCAAATTTCTCATTATTCTGTTGTATGTTCTTTCAGATCATGATAAAGAAACTAGCGATCTTCGCAAAGAAGAAGGAACTGTGAAGACTGAAGATGCTGATGCATGGACTGCACACAGGACGGAATCTGGTGTGGTCTATTATTACAATTCTGTAACGAAAGAATCCACCTATGAAAAACCTGCTGGCTTTAAGGGGGAGGTAGTTGCACAGAAGATTTACTTTATCAAGTAATATGGCTCATATTGTAGTTTATTAGTTGAAAATTCAGTAATGCTATTTGGTTGATTGATTCTTTTTTATGTTTCCTTCTGCAGCCAGAGAAGGTATCAACACCGTCAGTACCAGTTTCGTGGTATGTCTGGCTGAATGTGCTTTTTGTCTCTTTCTTTCAGCTGTATTAGATTAAAGTTTGTACTAGCAATTTATTGTTTCCGAGTTCAACATGCATTGAACTCACATCATAGCAGACTGCTCTATGAGTATTTTATTGTCTCTTTTTTTTTTTTTAAATCTTTGTAGCTTTGTTTTTGAGCTTGGGTAACCTTTGTGCCCAAAGTTCTTAGGAAACTATCTGACATCGACTATGGGAATTTAGTAAACTCCCTCTTGTTATATGAAGAGAAACTATAGCGTGAATTATTTTTTTCCAAATATAGCAACCTTCTACATGTTAACTTAAAACTTGATAGTCTGATGTTAACTTTGATAATTCCAGTCATTGTTTTATGTGCCTAGAAAAGGTGTACATATATGTTGGTACGCACTATTTATGTTGCAAGAGGCACAATTCTACAATTAAATCATTTTTTATCTTGTTCAGGGAGAAGCTGCCTGGAACTGATTGGACCTTAGTGACCACTAATGATGGAAAGAAGTACTATTATGATGCCAAGAACAAGGTAGTTTGTGTTTGAACTATAAATTGCTATGCATGGAAAGAGATTTGTTTGTCATAATATTGATGATTGTTGCAAATGTAGAGTAGTTAGAAACAATGTTCTCAATAGTTGAATTGTCTTTGTTCTTGCAAGCATTATCATTGAGTGTC
Organism: Ananas comosus; assembly: GCF_001540865.1. NCBI lineage: Eukaryota > Viridiplantae > Streptophyta > Magnoliopsida > Poales > Bromeliaceae > Ananas > Ananas comosus. Next base: position 1,324,417 of record NC_033628.1, read on the forward strand.
CCAGTGTTGGAGTGTAAGCTTCTAGTCTTAGTTTTCATATCAATGTGACTGTTTGGATGTGGAGAAATATGCATGTATTTGTCTTGCTTCCTGAGCAAATTCCACTCTATCTTTTAGTAGGCACTAATGTTCTAAATGTGGCATGGTTTCAGTAGATAAGATTAAGTATCCTTAATATGAAATTATGTGTTTATATCGCTGGGCTATACTGAAGCAAAGTATACTTAAGATTTGGTTGCTGATGTGAAGGTTGAGATCTGTGTTGATTGAATATTAAAGTATGGCAGGAGGGCAAGTTAAAATAAAAATAAAACATTCCTCTTTTTTTTTGTCTGATAGATGCTTTGGTGTACCAATTTACCTGAAAATTGTGTCAGTATTTTCTTGAGGTGTGGCTGTAGTAAATTGGGTTCCCTTATTCAATTAGCATCAGTGGCTTCTACTGTAGTGAGTTCTATAGAGCACTCATGAGTCATGTGGAGAGTGGTTTCTTGTCAAAAATAGTGGAGATGGCCTAATAAGCTGGGTGTGAATTATGAATTAATTATTTGGTGCTGTTGTATAATTTGCAGATATACCGCTTTATATGGAAGTAAAACAAAATATTTCTGGTGGAGATTCAAGCACCGTACTTATAATTCGTCTTGTTATAATGTTATCCCCTGTGGTTACTTTTGTACTTTGGTGCTAATGATAATCTCGATCTCTGCTGTTTGGTTATTGAAAAGATGTCTCAAGTATTTGCTTTATGATGACATAAAATTCTAATTTTTAAGTGCGTTTCCTTTGTTAAGTGATGTTGATTACAAAGCAAAAGCATGATTTGCTGTATCTTTAATGTGTCTAAGATTTTGCATTTTTTTAATCCAGGTTAGTTGCTGGCAACTCCCACCAGAGATAGCAGAGCTGAAAAAAAATCAAGAGAATGATTCCCTCAAAGAAAATGTGACCCAACTGCAAAACTCTGGCTTATTACCAGATAAAGGGTCTGCGACTGTCAGTGCGAGCGCTCCTGCTGCGCTGACAGGTGGCCGTGATTCAGTGTCTCTGAGGACGTCAGGTACACCAGTTTCGTCGTCAGCATTGGATCTGATCAAAAAGAAGCTTCAGGATGCTGGCACTCCCGGCACCACACCTCCTCCGGCTGTGGGGTCTGGTACATCTGATTTGAATGGCTCAAAAGCAGTTGAGGCTGCAGCTAAGGGACAGCAAGTTTCTAATAACAAGGATAAGCCGAGAGGTACTGATGGGGATGGACTTATGTCGGAGTCCTCATCTGATTCAGATGATGAGGAAAGCGGACCGACTAAAGAGGAATGCATTATTCAGTTCAAGGTAGTGTTTTTTTTTTCCCCTTCATAGTTCTTTGGATGTCTTGTGTGAAGTTCAAAGATATTGCCTCTATGCTCGGTCAGTTCGATGTCTCTGTTGAAAGAGATGACTTATCTAAGAAAATTTTTTGCCTGCTTACTTGCAGTGGTGCTTTTGTGCCTTTTTTTAACTAAATCATTTTTCTTGTTCTTAGTTCAAAAAATACGGCCATAGCTTGGCATGCTAAACTTAAGAAATCGGGTCTTTTGATCTGATATTTATTGCATAGTCTGAAATCTGAGATTGATGCGTGCAATTTTGCAGGAGATGCTCAAAGAACGAGGAGTGGCACCATTTTCAAAGTGGGAGAAAGAGCTGCCGAAGATAGTGTTTGATCCACGCTTTAAGGTTTGTTGACTCTAAAGATTATAAATTTTCGTCCTGCGCTACACCTGTAACACTATGTTTCAGGTTTGTCAGATCCATGTATATGCTCACTTTGTGAGAAGAAATTTTTTTGTTCTTTATCTTTCCCTTCTTGCCATGCTAGCTTCTTCGCTTTAATAGGGAAGTTTTAATTTGTCATTGATTTGTCCTAGCATGGCAAGCATAATTTCCTGTTTGGTTTTTCTTTTTTTCCTCCCTTTTTTGGGTGTTCCTGATATTTACAGGACTTTGAATCCTATGAGTTAAATCATAAATAGCTCCTCTTTTGCAGGCTATTCCTAGTTATTCCGCTAGGCGGGCTATCTTTGAGCATTATGTTCGGACACGTGCTGAAGAGGAGCGCAAAGAAAAAAGAGCCGCTCAAAAGGCTGCAATGGAGGCATTTAAACAATTACTAGAAGAAGCCTCAGAGGTTTAATGCTGAATTCCTTGATCTCTTCTTTTTTTTTTTATTTTTGTTTGTAGAGAAAATGAATCCTTGGATTTCTACTCTAATCTGGGCAAATTTAACCAGTTGGAGGAGTTTATGTAATATATATATATATATATATATAGTCGAGCTTCTATGCTTTTAAAAGCACAAAGTCATTGGTGCTTGTAGGTTTTCGGCCCTTAGATTAAGGGATATGCAGTTAGGATGATAATGGTCCCTTAGGGTTGAGTAGGTAGTTGGTTGAATAGTATGATCTAACAGATGAAAATGGTCAAAGCGGTAGATGTAACTACGGAAAACTTACAAGCACCAAGTGCTTGGTGTTTTTAAAAGAACTATATATATATATATATATATAGTCCGGCTGGGATACTATCGATAGTACCAAGTGCTTGGTGCTACCGAGTTTTCCGCCGTTAGATTTAACCCTTTGACTATTTTTACCCATTAGATTATACTATTCAACCAATAACTCACTCAACCCTAGGAGGCCCATATCATTCTAATCGTATATTTTTTCATTCAAGGGCCGAAAACTAATAGCATCAATAGCTTGGTGCTATTGATAGTATTCCAGCCTAGTTCTATATGTATATATAATATTAAAGTGGGTTATAGCATGTGATGGTAGTAGTAATGGATTCATTTCAGGATATTGATCACAAAACTGACTACCGGACATTTAAAAGAAAATGGGGCAGTGATCCACGATTTGAGGCCTTAGATCGGAAGGAACGGGAGCTTCTTTTCAATGAGAAGTAGGCTTAATCTCCCATTCTGTTTTTTTTCCTTTTTTTTTTGGCACTTGTTTCTCTTAAGTTTCGTCTTACCAATCTTCACTATATATTCACGGTGTTGTGTAGGGTAAAGGCTGCTGACGAGAATTTTAAAGCAATACGGATGGCTACTATTACTAGCTTCAAGTCAATGCTTCAGGAAAGTGGAGACATAACTTTGAATAGCCGGTGGTCCAAGGTGAGTTACTGAGTTTTTTTGAACAAATATCTCCTAGCTTATTATATTTACTCTCATAGATTATGTCATAGATATTTGGAGGTAATTTGGTTTCTCTATTTGTCTCTGTGATGTTGTTGCCATCAGTTGGAATTTGGACCAAATGGTTGACATTTAGAGTAGTTCAAAAGAAAAGAAATACACATTTTGGTGTGCTATTTTGGCTTTTTTATTTCTGGTTCAGTTTAATTCTAATGTACTGCTCTTTTTGCTAGGTGAAAGATAATTTTAGGAATGATCCACGGTACAAAGCAGTAAATCATGAAGAGAGAGAGATTTTATTTAATGAGCATATAACTGAACTAAAATCTGCCGAAGACGAAGCTGAACGATCTGCCAAATCTAAAATGGATGAACAGGTATTCATAAGATTTATTTCTTTACTAATGTTTTAATATGGAATTGTTATATGATGGCGACACTGCATTGATTCTAGGATATTGGGCATGAAACCTGATTTTGAAATTGTGTAATGTTTCAAATATTTTTTTCAGGAGAAATTAAGGGAGAGAGAACGTGAAACGAGAAAAAGAAAAGAAAGAGAGGAACAAGAAATGGAGAGAGTAAGATTAAAGATTAGGAAGAAGGAGGCTATAGCATCTTATCAAGCTTTACTTGTCGAAGCAATAAAAGACCCAAAGGTGATTTTACACTGTAAAGTTGCATTTTGGTACTAACCTTTTTCATTTGGACCATTGCTTTTTGTACTGTTAAACCTTGATGTTTTACTCTTTTCTATAGGCTTCTTGGACTGAATCCAAGCCAAAGCTAGAGAAGGATCCCCAATGCCGCGCAACAAATCCAGATCTCGGCCAAGGTGATGCAGAGAAGTTATTTAGGGAGCATATTAAGGAGTTGTGCGAGGTAAACTGTTACTACTAGCATGCATCTGCTTATAGTGTTTGTTCGCCACAATGTACTATGTTAGAAGCACCACTAGTTAAACTGAAACTCGGATGCTATTAAAGTATACCTGTCGATGAGTTTTTTGCTGTTCATTAAACCATTCCCACTTTATTTCTGCCCTAGTTTTCTACCGCAAGAAGAGCCTATTGAAATGAGTACCTGAACTTTAGAAGTCTTAACACTGAACAGTTCAATAACATCAAACTTTTCCTCTGATGGTATTAGTTTGAAATTCCGCATTCGTCATGTTTATGTGATTATGTTAGAACATGGTATGGATTCTATATTTCATGCATTTCTGTATGCGACGGGAAAAAAACTCACCGCACTATGGGTTCTGTCCAGCGATGTGCTCGCGAATACCGCACACTTCTCTCGGAAATCATAACTCCCGAAGCGGCAGCCCAACCGGCAGATGATGGTAAGACTGTTCTGACTTCTTGGAGCGAGGCGAAACGCATTCTGAAGCCCGACCCAAGGTACTCCAAGTTGCCCAGCAAGGATCGTGAGTCTATTTGGCGCCGATATGCTGATGACATGATCCGGAAGCAGAAGCAGAAGTCCGATTCAAAGGAGAAACCTGATACAAATGGGAGAAATAGAACCTCCACTGATCCTTCGAGGAGGTCCAATGGCTGGAGGTAGCTTTTCGTGTAGATTGATCTGTTGTTTTTGTTTTCCGCTATTGTAGAAAACTGTTCGATATCAGCTGCAAAACGAGAGTAAGCTTGTCGGGCTTTTAGCATTAACACTTGCAATTTCGTTATTTGTAGTAGAACGAAAATAATCATCCGAGGTTTCGTCTCTATTATTATAGATATAGATAGGACTTAAAAACTCGTCAATTCTTTTTCTTTTCTTTTCTCTATTTTTGGGTGTTAGTGGTATTCATGTAACACTTTGACACGTTGTTGGAGATGTAACACTTTTGTTAACGGATGGAAAACTCAGGTTGATATTTTCAGATGGACGGCATTGGAGGAGGGGAAATGCTTCGAGAAACTGCTAAAGGGAGGGAATAATTTGATATCCAAATCCCAATTGAAACCAAAATAAAAATGCTCTATCCTCACTACCTGGGGGTGTTTTTTTATTTTTTTTTATTTTTTTGGTTAAGGATCTTGTAATGTTTCCCGTTCCAATAAAATATGAGATGGAAGTCTAGGAGAAAAGGAAAAAGAACAAAAGTAGCCAAAGAAGCCCTTGTCCAACCGTTTCTTGGGGATTTTTTTTTTTCGTTATTGTAGTAAATAAGAAAGTTATTAGAAGGTCTTGCAACATGGTTTAAATTTTTTTACCAAATAATGTTGGACCATTCTTAATACCAATTGGATCCTTAATAATTTCAAAACTACAATCCTACTGGCCAAGTATTTCCGTAAAGTTATTTTTCTTAAAATAAGTTCCCTAAGACCTGGCGGCCCCACTGTGTAGGGCTTAATATTTTCCAGCCTAAAATCAGTTTCCAACCTTAAATCTTATTATTATCTCTACTAAAATGTAGTTTTATTAGAAACAAAGAGTAAAAAAATACGAGGAAAACACCTCCTCTGTAACATACTATTCACCCTAACTCTAGGTCTAAAAGATCTTAAGCCGACACCCCCCACCACATCAAAAACGGCGCCTAAAAACCGCCCCTTCCTTTCATTCACGGGGACCATTTCCCAAAAAATAATGGCCCTTCAACTCCTCCTCGCGCACAAAATAACCACTCCTCCGCCGGCCGCCGCCCGCCAATCTCCTCCGCCGGCGCGCCTCTCTCCGCCCTCCCGCCCCTCCCCCCTCCTCTCCCCTCCCTCTTCATCATCATCATGCATCATCAGCTTCGTCTTCTTCGTCGTCTTCGGTCTTCTACTCCTTCGCCACATTTCTCTGCAGCGGCTCAAATGCTTTGATCCGGCGCCGAGGCCGACCCGGAGCGCGTGGCGGAGCTCTTCCTTCGGCGTCGGCCAGCGTCCGCGCTTCTACGCGTCAGCGCCCGCTCTTCTCCATCGCCGTGCTGAAGCTCTCCCGCGCCTTTCGCGACGCCCCGACCTCGTGCGGCGCCTCCTCGACCCGCTCCTCGCCTCGCCGCTCGCCCCCGCCTCCGAGGGCTTCCTCGCCCGCGTCCTCTCCCTCTACTCCTCCGCCTCCCTCCCCGACGCCGCCGCCGACGCCTTCCTCCGCCCCCCCCCCCACCCCCGCTCCGACCTCGCCCTCTCCGCCCTCCTCTCCGCCTTCCTCCACAACCGCCGCTTCCGCGACCTCCGCCTCGCCTTCGACCGCGCCCACCCGCCGCCCGGCGTCGCCTCCCACAACGTCCTCCTCCGCGCCCTCTGCGAGACCGGCGACGTCGCGGGCGCCCGCAACCTGCTCGACGAAATGTCCCGCCCCGACAACTCCCGCCCCGCCCCCAACGTCGTCTCCTACAACACCCTCCTCACCGCCTACCTCAAGAACAGCGGCGAAGGCGCCGGCGACGAGGACTTGGACGAAAAATTCGACGAGATCCTCCACGAGATCGCGCGCCGGGGAATCGAGCCGAGCGTCGTCACGTTCAACTGCCGGATCGCCCGGTTCTGCGCCAAAGGCGAGAGCTTTAAGGCCGAGGAGCTGCTCGACGTGATGCTTGCCAAGGGGATCCGGCCGAACCTCGGCACCTTCAACGCGCTGATTGCGGGTTTCTGCAAGGAAGGGGACGCGGATGCGGCGGTTGGGGTTTTCAAGAGGATGAAGGCGATGAAGAGGCGGAACGGGAGTGACGGCGTCGCGCCGAATGCCGACACGTACGTCGCGCTGCTGCGCGCTCTGATTTGGAAGGGGGATTTTGAGGGGGCTCTGGGGATCTGCAGGGAGTGCTTGGCCAGGAAGGTCGCGCCGCCCTTCGAGGTGACAAAAGGATTGATTGAGGGTTTGGTGAGGGAGTCGAAGGTCGAGGAGGCGAGGGACGTCGCAGAGAAGATGAGGGCGGTGGTTAGAGGCGACGCGAAGGATGCTTGGGATAAAGTTGAAGGTGAGCTCTCTTTGGAGAAGGGAACCGAGGATTCAGGGCAATGAATTATTGCCAACGAATAGGAAATAGGTGAGATCTTCTTTTGTGCTTTGAAATGAAGAACAAGAAGATGGTTTATGACACATGAAGCGGATGAAACTAAACGCAAGTTCATATCATCGAATGCTTGTTGTGTACATCGTCTAGCGAGGTGTTTGGATTGATGCAAATGCTTTTCGATCATAAACGTAGTTGGAGTAGAAACATTTGTTTAGTTGTCGATCATGATAATATTGAGGACATATGCCGCCGCCACCGCCGCCTAGTTATGAACTGCATCTTGAATTGTTTCAACAAAGATGAATTTGGAACTTTTGCAGGGACATCTTTTCGCGACGAATTGAGTTCCATGGCTACGAGGTGGATCTCTTCTGTACCATTGTAGGTGACAGCTAATCTAATATTTTTACTCTGGCTAAACTTGATCTACGATCAGTTTGTAATAACATCAATCCAAGCGCCCCTCAAAGGGCTGATATTTCGACTCGAGCTCTTCTCGCGGTGTTTCAGAATTATTTTGTTTTTTTTTTCTTTCTAGAATTACATGCCTATGTTGTCAAAACATGTGTTTTTTGTTCTATTTGTGACTTTGTTAATCGTTGACGATATACTTTGTTGCTGCATCAAAAGACCAATTAATCAATAAAATTATGCATGTATGCCCTTTTCAATTACTTATCAGCTTGGGTCTTGTACATAGTTCAGTAGTTCACTAACAGAGTTTGAAGCTTATGTAATTCTTTCAATTGTGTGGCGTTTCCTGTAGCTAGTCATCTGCTTCCAAATTTATTATGCTCTGTTATTCGAAGGCGACAAGCATAGGAATAGTTAATTCTGTTTTCATGTAAAGCTGTGGAAGTGAATTTGTGGTTCACAGGCATGATTGGATTCATGATGTGGAAATAGATAAGCATATAATTTGTACATAGGAAACTTTTCGTTTGGTTGCTTATGGTTGGAAACTGCATTTGGAGATTCATTATTTTGCTCGCTAGGTTGTGAGATTACCATCAATATAGAAATTTCTGTATATAGGAGATGATGAGATGTGTAACATTGTCTTTAAAATATAGAAGCTGCATGTTTACTTGCATCTAGTTTGGGTGGAGCTCTGCTCTTCCTGTGTAAAGTGTAGTACATAGATACATCTGCTGGAAACAAAAGAAAAGTTTCAATTATTTTTTGTAGTAGTTATAGTGCAGTTGAGAGATAAATGCATTTAGAGATACAGGCGACCAATCGAAACGAACTATGATGGTTCAATCAAAAAGTTACCTCCAAAGACTAATTCCTTTAGAAATCTAAGATTCAAATCCATAACTTCCCTCCGAAAAACCCTAGACCAATAGTTTACTATCACTGTAGACTCCTAACTACAATGCCCTCAAAAGTAATCCCAGGTCCAAATGCTAACACCAGCCCCCACTCCTCACCTTCCCCTTCATTCTTCTTCTTCATCTTCAACTCCTCCCTCATGTAATCCATCACATAAAACACAGTGTTACTGCTCGCATTTCCGTAATCCATCAATGCCCTCCTACTGCTTTGTAGCTTCTCCGGCCTCAGCCCGAGGCTGCTCTCGACCCGGTTCAGTATTGCCGGCCCGCCGGGGTGAACCGCCCAGAACAGCTCGTTGAAGCCCTTCTTTAAGCCGGCTTTTTCCATAAGCACTTTGCAGAAGCTTTCTATGTGATTTTCTATCATCTGTGGAAGATCCCTCCCTAGTTTGAAGTAGATCCCTTCCTCCGAGATTCGGCCGTCGATCACGTTGTGCGTGCCGGGGAGGAACTGCTGGACCGCATGGTCGAGCTCCATGAAGGGGAATTCGACTCCGGGGACTGGATCGGTGCCGACGATCGCAGCCGCCGCACCGTCTCCGAAGAGCGCGGCACCAACGAGGTCGTAAGGCCGGGAGGGGTTCGGCGGGCGGAAGCCGAGGATGGTGGTCTCAGAGGTGGCCACGAGGACGCGGCTCCCTGGGTTGTTCTCGGCGATGTCCTTGGCGACGCGGAGGCCCGTGACCCCGCCGTAGCAGCCATGGAAGTAGAGCGCCACGCGGCCAGCGTCGGGGCGGAGGCCGAGGCGCGCGGCGAGGCGGAGGTCGCCCCCCGGGAGGCGGAGCTCGCTGGAGGAGACGTAGACGACGTGGGTGATGTCGGCAGCAGGGCGGCACCACTCGGCGATGCAGGCGAGGCTCGCGGCGGCTGCCATGTCGAGCACGGCAGCGTTGGCGATGTCGAGGCGCTGCGTGATGGTCGGGGAGCCCTCTGTCGCGAGCTCCGGGTACTTGTCAAGGATCTCCTGCGAAATCACCGTATATCTCGTCTTCACGGTGGTGTTCTTGCCTATAAAAGAAAAAAAATTTTTTGCTCATGATCAAGGATATCTGTAAGATTACTGCTAGTTCTGCCAAGTGCTTCCTAAGTTTTATGTAAGTTCAAGTTGAAATATAAATGAAAAACTACTCCATTCTTTATCCACTCTGTCAGATCTTCAAATCATCTGAGTGGTTTATCAATTTTCTCTATAATCTCAAACATCAATTTGTTGCTTATTTATATACATCTCCTGTTAATGAGAAAGTGAAACTACTACCATGATAATAGGTTTGTTAGAACAAAGGATGCTTACAGAGACGTTCGAGCTTCTCCCTCGTGGCGGCGTCGTCACAGTTAGTGTTGTGGAGGTAGCTGTTGACGATGTGCTCCTGGAGGAGCACTTGGTCGGGGAAGGCCTTGCCGAGGGCCAACACCGTCGCCTTGCCCCTGCTCGCACCCCCTGGCCCGCTCTCCTCTCGGCCTCCATTCAGATCCATGTGTCCCGCAGACATTTTGCTTCTCTTAGTAGCGCTTAACACAAAAACAATGTTTTCGGCGTTTGACTTGGTTATAGAGCTTCATCGCCCTCGTGCTTTGGGGGTTTAAATATGGAGGGAGTGTAATGTACAGGAGATTGTTTGGTTGAAAGAGATTTAGGCGTGAATAAAAATGGCTATGGAGTGGTTGGTGGAGAATAGGTGAGGTTTCAGAGTCTCTTGCGTGCGTGTAGTTTTTTAGTAGATAGTAGTTCTAAAACATGCTTTGTACACCCAGCAAATAATCCATGACGTTCAAAATACAAATTCTCTTACAAATCAATCAACCATGAAGTAACATTACTTGTTAGTTACTTCCCAACATTTGTATATCCCTATTTTACAAATAGGTTCAGAGATTTTTCCGAATATATCACCATACTGAATTTTTCTTCTCAGATACTCGGAAAAGATAAGAGTGATTATTGCCTACAAGGAGCTAAAAATATCTTCATCTTCTCTCGGATATTACCATAGTTTCATGTAGGGCATTCAATTCTTTCTTGTACTGTCGACAGAAATTTAAGGAAACAGGCCAATCAACTCGAGAAAAGATATTCGAGCACTTGATGCGAATATAAAAAACATTTTCTTTCGCTCACAAAAAAGTGCAACTGTATTCATCATCCAGTGGTAGGATACTAAGGAGATGAAAATGAACAGTTATAGTTACCTACAAATGCATATACTCTTTTACAGTTTTCCACAATAAACCACCAATGTCGATGTTTTAACAATAAGAATACTAAACTTCTTCATGACATTTATCCACATGATTACAAGGAGAGAAGCTTCAAGTGATAAGCAATTCCAAGATACATGATTTACCTACTATGGATTAGAAGTGATTAAAAACTAAATAACACCATGGTTTGTGTAATGCTGATATTTGATAAATTGAAGGACCAGAAAATCCTCCTTGCGAACATCAGAACATCTTTCCATTACAATTATAGAAATTTCATGGGGAGAAAGGATTGAATCCTTAAATAAGAATGACGTAGAAGTACGAAAACCACAGTATCTATGATAGAAACATCTCTACTGACCACCAAGGAGTACAATATACATACATATAACATCAGTTTTATTTAGGTTCTCCAGTAAATTCGGACTAAAAATAAGTGACTGATCATCAAAGATGCTACTTTTAAGTGCTTCATAGTCTCCATACCTCTTAAACCAAAAGTTGTCGCCTCGCATCTGTCGGAACAACTCGCGCCTTAATCCCCAATTCAAATCCTCTGAGAATCATGCAATGGAAAAGCGCAGTGATCCGAATTACAGGATTTATGCAGTCTCTTCCTCCGGATTAGTTACGTCGTCCTCGGAGCTCAATCCAAGCTCCTTCTCCAGCTTCTTCCACCCGCCGACCAAATCGTCGGGAAACTTCTCCTTCACCACCTTGATCACCCCCTTCGCCTCCTCAACCTTCCCTTCCTTCGCCAGCCCCTCCACGAGCATCTTCATCGTTCTAAAGTCCGGCACTTTATTCCTCCTCAAGCTGTCTCTAAACACCCCTAACCCTCCTTCGAAATCCCCATTTTGACACAAATATGCCAACAATGTCTTATAGGTGGCCGCATTAGGAACACAACCCTTCTCCCCCAGATGCTTGTAGAGCTCCTTCGCCTCGTCAAAAAGCCCATTTTTGGAGTAGCAGGTCATGAGGAAGTTGTAGGAGATGGTGTCGGGCCTCGCTCCGACACTCTCCATCTCTTTAAGGAGCTCCAAAACCTCCTCCGGCCTCCCATGGAGCGCACGGTGCATGACCCTCACATTGTAGGCGGTGCGATCGGGGGCGCAGCTGCTCAAGGCCATCTCCTTCCACAGGTCGTCGGCTTCTCGATCCTTGCCCTCCTTGTAGAGAGAATCGATGAGCGTGGTGTAGATCACGGCGGTGGGCGCGATGCTCTTCTCGTCGCGCATTTGCTGGAAGGTTTCGAAGGCCTTTTGGGTTTTGCCGGAGAGGCAGAGGGCCTTGATGAGGATGCCGTAGGAGACGGCGTCGGGGACGATGCGGAGCTCGGCGGAGAGGTCGCGGAAGAGGGCGGGGACGCGGCGATGGCGCTTGGAGCGGACGAGGGCGGAGAGGAGGGCGTTGAAGGAGAGGGGGGAGTGGGGGGAGGAGGTGAGGCGGGGGACGTCGCGGAACGCGGCGAGGGCGTGGTCGGGGAGGGAGGCGGCGCCGTAGGAGGAGATGAGGGCGGCGAGGTAGGGCTCGGAGGAGGCGAGGGGGTTGAGGGCAGGGTCGCGGCGCGCGTCGAGGAGCGCGGCGGCGTCGGCGAAGCGGCGGGAGCGGGAGAGGCGGCGCGCGGCGAGGGAGAGGGCGTGGAGGGAGGAGGCGGGGTGGGAGGAGGGTGGCTCCGACACGGAGGAGAGGATCGAGATGGCGCGGTCGGGGTCGAACTCGCGCCGGAGCCGGGACTTCGCGGCGGATGCGGAGAGCGTTGTCGTCGGCGTCGGCGTCGTCGTCATCGTCGTCGTAGAGATGAGGCGGAGGAGGAGGTGGCGGCGGCGGAGAGAGGAGGAGGAGAGGAACGTCGCCATTGTTGCGAGGAGGAGGTGGTGATGAAGAGGGAGGAGGGAGACGATGAGGGGTTTTTGGGTTTTTAGGGTTTGTTTGAGGGCGGGGAATTTGCAGGATTTGGGCCGTTCGGCTACGGTCCAAATGTATTATGGGGCTGTTTGGGCCATGTTACACATTTGTCGAAGCGGCCCATGAGATAGGCCCCACAAGTTGGAGCATCTGGTGAAAATACCGAATGAGACTGAGGGGAGGTGGAGGTATATAATTTTTATGCATATATTATATATACATAAATATCCAAAGAATTTTTATGCATACGTATATATATTTTTAATCTTTTGGCAAGTAGTGACTTCATTTTAAGAAAACATCATTCAGAAGAAGATGCAACCATAGTATCAAACACTGCTGAAGATGCATTAACTAAAAACTTTCGAATCCCACAAGAAATATCTAGAATTCCAACCAAACATGCATTATTACCTGCATACTTTGGTCTAGTTCTAAAACAACTCAAACTGCTCGAGAGAAGTAGAACTATAGAGAAGTCTACAATTTCTCACTTGTAGTTTCACACAGCAGCACTAAATGCATCAAACTAGAAACTCCAGCTTACAAACTTCCGCTTTCACGGCAAGTCTTGTGCAAGAATACTGCATTCTAACGTGATACTAGCACCCATAACACGTAGATTTCTCGGAACAAAAGTTATCCATTCTAGTTCATTACATCTCAAAAGCACAAAAAAGATTACCAGGACCCAAGTTGCATTTCTTCAATAGTGGCAGCAGTAGTAGTAGTGTCGCTTCCCCTGTACAAAAAACAAGCCATGAGCGAACTCCAGCTCTCCCGGTACAGTCACGTGACCAACCCGGCCCCCTTCCCTCCCTTCACGTGCGGCACGCACGGGGCCCACTCCATCCTCGTCACTCTCTCCCACCACCTCCCCACGGCGCCGCCCCCTCCCCTCCTCGCCGCCGCCGCGGCGAGGCGCCGGTTCTCGGCCCTGAGGCGCTCGGCCTCGGCGCGCTCCGCCGCCCTCTCCTTCTCCGCCGCCGCGGCAGCGTCGCACCACGCCCTGTTCCTCCGCTCCAGCGCGTACACCCGCGCCTGCAGGCCCTCGATCCGCCGCCCCAGCGCGCACACCCTCCGCTCCTCCCGCAGCTCCACCACCGCCCGCGCCATCTCCGCCGCCCTCCGCCGCACCCACCCCAGCTCCGCCGCTGCCGCCGCCGCCTCCTCCTCCGCCGCCGCCGCCCGGAACCCTAGCCGCGCGTTCTCCCCCAGCAGGACCATCCGCTCCGACTCCAGCACCTCGACCAGGCTCCCCTGACGCGGCGACGAGCTCGGCGACGACGAGGTCGAGGTCGAGGTCGGGGGCCGGGGCGCGGTCGGGGTCGGGGTCGGGGTCGCGCGGCAGGGGTTGGAAGGAGAGGGCGCTCTCGGCGTCGGAGATCTCGGCGGAGGCGGCGTCGTCGTCGTCGGATTCGGAGGGGATCGGGGGGCGGAGGTGGTGGTGGTGGGATTTGAGGAGGGATTGGGAGTAGCGATCGGCGAGGTGGAGGTAGCGGAGGTGGAGATCTTGGAGGAGGGCGAGGAGCTGGGGCCGCTTCTGGTAGTAGTTCTCCGCCCTCTCCGCGAACGAGTGCGCCGCGTCCTCCTCCTCGTCCGGTAAGCTCACCGCGAGTGATCGCACCCTCTCCTCAATATCTTTTTTTTTTAAAAAAAATTTGAAATTTGAAATCAATATAAATAATTAAATAAAACAATGGGTCAAAAAAAAAATTATTATGCTAAGAAGATTATTAACCACTATTCAAACCGCAGTTAGTAAAAAACCAGAAATTATTGAGTCGCCTCAATAATATTCTTATTAAAATTTAGTATACATTCTTTTTTACAGAATATGGTAAGAAATCGAAAGAAAGAATTGACAAAATGAATAGGAATAATGATATAAATGTCTCAAAAAGTAAAAAAAAAAAAAACTGTAGGGAATCAATAGATTAACGGTCTTCACGCTTTGTCCAAAAGCATTTCCTTTTGACTAAAAGAGGTAATAATGGCTCGGCCCCTCGCCCATGTGCCACTAAATCACAATTCAAATTTCAAACACTAAAATAAATTAGTGACAAAAAAAAGTAATTATCGATTATAATGATATATTATAAGTTAAATATATTTTTTTCCCGTAAAAGAAAGGGATATTATGGTTCTTTATTTCTGTAGCGCAGAGGGAACCGAATTAGAAGCAAAGATCTCGTGAATAGTATTGCGATCAAAAGTTGCAGAAATAGGATTTATCTTCTCTCAGAAAACGCAGTCTAAAGATATTCTCATTTAATGGCATTTAATGGCCATGATAGCAACTATTACACTCCTCAGTCCTCGTGCAGTAAATAAGAAAAATGTGGGAGGCGGTTGGAGAGAGAAAATAAAAAAGAAAAAAGAAAAAGAAATTTCCTCTCCTCTTTTTTCTCTTTTCTTCCATCCTAACGAAGTCCAACTGATCTGTAAGCAGTGAGACTACAGATCTCATCCGGAAGTGCATAGATGAATTTTACATGTCTTAATTCTATTGCATTATCTTGCAAAACAATCAACTATCTTAGATTACATAAGATTCAGAAACAGAAAAACAGGTATGCTTATTTGAAATAAGAACTCAAAATTATGAAAGAGGGAGAGAGAGAGAGGAAGGAGAGACCTTGGAGCGCGGCTTGGAGCCAAGGAGGGCAGGGGGAGGAGGAGGAGCGGAGCGCGGGGTGACACGCCGCGGCCGCGTTCGCCGCAGCGGTGGTCTTCGCCATGCGCGGCGCCCCCCTCTCAAAAGCGCGGTTCGCAGAAGCGCTTTTTGGCCGGAGCAAATGCGAGGAGAGGAGAGGAGAGGAGAGGAGAGGAGGAGGGGAAGCGCGAGGAGGATGAAAAGAGGGGCAAGCAACGTCTTTTGCTGCGTACCCACACTCTGCTGCTGTTGCTGCAGCTGCTGCTGCTCCCGCCGAGACAGAGGATACGAAACCAGCAAACAATATACACAGCTCAGCAAACCCTCTGAAATCGATTGATCGTGACGCGATATAGGCCAAAGTGTCAGCGGCATGGCTAACAGTAGCCTCTATAAAGGGACAAATAAAAAATAATGCATTTCTATCTACACGACAATATATTACGTATTTATTATTTTTTTAAAAAATTTAAATAAAATTATCCGCCTTTTTTCTAGAGTATTCAATACATATCTCACTAATCTACTTGGTAAAATTTTAAAAAAACTTCAAATTTCATTTCTCTGATTTAGTTTTTTTATTTTAGTATCCATAGTTTTTTTTAATTATTTTTTTCGTTATTTTTTTTGTTAAATCAGTGATAAAGTTAAAACTAAAAATTAGATAAAATATTTAAAATTTTTTATATATAATTTAACGAAATATTAAGAAAAGAGCTGACGAAATAATACAAAATAAACCAAAAAGTACTAAATTAATACGTTTTAAATCATATAGTATTAAAATGAGAAAATATGAAACCGAATAGATGATATTTGAAGTTTATCCTAAAATTTATTTACTTACCACATAATATGACTAGTAAAAGAATCTCACATACTAAATAGATGAGATCTATATCACATACAGCAAAAAATATGTATGAGTAGCCTTGCTCAAATTTTAAATATTATATAAAATTTATTATATTGTGTAAATTTTACCCACTAAATTAAAATTTTAAAATATTTTTATATTTAAATCTTTATAAATTTTAATAATCTACAAATGTTTTCTTTAACTAGTGAGACAGGCACTGTATTTTACTTCGTAAATAAATATTAATGATAAATATAATAACAATAATAGGATAAAAAAATTGTGCGCGACTTACGAGGCACGGCACCGTCAAACAGAGAAAGTGTCCGTGGTGCGAACTTTGTGTGTGGAGGGTGTTTATGCTGAATAGGGTTGAAATTATTTTGAAGAAAAATTAAACAGTGTTATTAAATACAAAATATCTCTGTAAAAAAAAATTGTAAATAAAATATAAACGAGTGTTTTTTTTTTTTTTCCGAATAGATTTGCCCACAGGAAAATACAGGTATCCGAAGATTTATTAAAAAATGGAAAAACTTCAAAAAACCCCCCTGTGGTTTCGTGCATTCTCACTTTGCTATCCTGTGGTTTAAAACGTATCAATTTACCCCCTGTGGTTTTATTTTTATCTTTTCGAAAGCTTTTTCGTTAATATTTCGTTAAATTATATACAAAAAACTTCAGATAACCATCTATATTTATCGAATAGTCACTTTAGTATCCTTTAATTTTTACTTTGTCACTGATTTAAAAAAATAATAATAATAAAATTGATAACAAAAAGATAAAAACGAAACCACAGGGAGGCAAATTGATACGTTTTAAACCACAGGGTAGCAAAGTGAGAATGCACGAAACCACAGGGGAGTTTTTAAAGTTCTCCCAAAATCTTAAAAAATATATAATAATTCGTAAAATTCGTGCACGAATCACGCGGTGTAGCTGCGTCAAATATAAAGCTCAAAAGAGGTGTGAACATTGCGTGAACTAAGTAGACAATTTGAAAAAGAGTAAAAAGAAAAAAAAAAAAAAAGAGTTAAAATATTTGGCACATCGAGGTGTCAAAGTCACCGCTAAGCGAAAAGTAAACTGTAAAAAAGTAACAAAATATAGTAATATTTCAAATGCTTAACCCGCCGAAAATATATTGTTTGAGCATCGAAAATTGTAAGATTTCTTATTCGAAAATCCAGTAAAATTTAATGCTAAAAAGAATTTATCGAATTAAAAAAAGGAGACAAAGAAGTAAATATCATTTAAATTGAAGTGGTAGCCCATCAATAATTAAGATGAAACTTTTTTTTAAAGTGAATGAGAATTAAATAAAGGGAGACAAAAAAATAAATATCATTTAATAGAAAAAAATGAAATAAATATCATTTAATAGATAAAAATTAGGCCACGTCAGTTATGTTTTCTTTTTTCTTTCCGATAATAATTAAATTATTATCTTTCAAAAATCAATTAGTCCCTAATTTTTATTCAATTTTTTATTTTAATCTCGTAACTTTAATTAACGTCTCTTTATATTTACACGCATCTAAATCTCAGTGCACGAAGCTTGCTGTCTCTTAATTTTAAAACGTTAATGTCAAAATTGACTAAAGATTATCAAACTATAACGATAAAATTACTATGCTGTATTTTATTATGTTTAACATAACCTATTTTATCAAAATTAGCAAAAAAATTAATAATTAAAATTTAATTAAAAATAAAATATAAAGCTAAAAAATTTAACATTGAAACAAAAAACAAAGAAGCTTAGCAATTTTAGTTAAAAAAAAAGGGCCTTAGGACGGGGATCAATGGCGCGATTTACCGTTTTCAAATTGAGTCGTTTTGAGAAAAACTCAGAGCGAAGCGAACATGGCGCGACAGCTCCTCTTAGGAGCGCGGCGAATCCTCCCCTCGTCGTCACCAAACCCATCCCCGCTCCTCTCGAAGCTTGTACGCGCTCTCTCCTCTAAACCCTCGCCCACGCCGATCTCACATGGCGATCTCCCCCAACCCTCGTTCCACCCCCGCACCATCCAATTCCCCCAAATCGTTCCCCCTCGCGGTGAAACCCTAACGAGCGGATTCGCCATCGAGCTCGTCGATTCCGATCTCTGGGGCGTCTCGTTCGGCGTCGCCGAAGCATCGGATCGCTTCACCGCCGCCGACGATGCGCTCTCCGATGGCTCTCCGGTTGAGGAGGGAGAGGCCTCTGATTTCGACGACGAGATCGAGGATTTGAGGCTGCGGAAGAAGTTGTTCTACAAATTGGATAAAGGGTCAATAGAATTCGAAGAGAATAACTTCGATTTTCACCGGAAGAAGAGGCTGTTGATTAGGAAAACTGGTCGTGAGAAGCGCACGCAAGGTGTTCGACAAAATGAGTGTAACAAATTGGAGAAGAAGAAGCCGAATTCGAAGCCGTTATTGGATAATAATACTAAAAGTGAGGGAAAGGTGAGAACTTTGATTGAGAATGTTGAGGCTG
This sequence comes from Ananas comosus, assembly GCF_001540865.1. Lineage (NCBI taxonomy): Eukaryota > Viridiplantae > Streptophyta > Magnoliopsida > Poales > Bromeliaceae > Ananas > Ananas comosus. The sequence goes on from NC_033628.1 coordinate 1,343,015, forward strand.
AGGGCAAGAGCAAGAGGGTGCGGGTTCCGACGTTCAACCAATCGACCGATCCTTACCATTTACCATTCTGTCTCGATATCCACGTAACGAAAGGGTCCGTTAGGGCTTGTATTGTCCACCGGGTCACCTGCAGGGTGGTTGCTGTCGCGCATTCGATCTCGAAGGACATGAAGTTCGATTTGGGTTCGAGGAAGGGTTCGAAGGCTTGTGCTGCTGTGGGGGCGGTTTTGGCTAAGCGCGCGATCGAGGACGACATCCACAATGCGGTGTACACGCCTAGGAAGGGTGATAAGATAGAAGGGAAGATAGAGATCGTGCTTCGGGCTATCACTGAGAATGGGGTTGATGTGAAGGTGAAGCTCAAGCAAAGAAGACCAGTGAAGGTGTGCAATATATCTCTTCGCTTGTGAGTTATTATATTGAAGAGATACATTAACGAAACTCTAGCTAATGAATTACCCCATTTGATTTGATTCTCAACCTTAGAGTAGAAGGATGAACCTTAAAGAGGAACATCATGGTTTGGAAAAATCGATAGAAGTTTGTGTTCCCCCCCCTCGATCGTGGCCTCATAGAGTTAATGATTGCTAATCAAAACTAGCTCTGCATATTCCTTAATGAATGTATCACAAGTGTCGTTCCTGCCATTTAAAGCAAATTAGGAGGAATCAATGGATTATTAAGCTTGTTTATCTCCACTGCATATTTCAGTTGCTGCGGTCTATCGCATTGAACTAACGATCTTTCTTTTTTGTTTACAGAAAATGCCGCCGCCTCCACTTGATGCACCTTAACGATAATTAAAAGATCCAGGTCCTCAGTGGTTCATTTATCAGTAGAATAGAAGGTATGGGCACTGAAATGGAAACCAAGACAAATGTTTTAATTCCTCTTAGATTCGATTGAGAACAAAGCAGCCACTTCTTCAACGAGGCGGCATGTAAAAAGTAAAAACTTACAAATGTGTAAAAATTATCACATATCTCAGGAAGTTATGGAGGGTGGATGCTCTCTCTCTCTCTCTCTCTCTCTCTCTCTCCAATCCAAAATTTGCCGCATCTTCAATTGTAAGAAAGGGATTGTAAGGGGGGCACTAAACATGAGGGCAAGGCTGGAGAACAGCAAAGGGCGCATGAACGTGGTGACTTGTAATCTGCTGATCAAGTGCTTCTGCAGGAAAGGGAAGATGGTGGAAGGTAATGAGCTTTTGAGTGAGATGCTGGGGAACGTTGGTTCCAAATGGAATCACCGACTGCACTTAACGCAAGTGGCAAAAGGCTTGGTGGTTAATATCTGAGTCCCAAGTTCGAATCATAATTGATTCACATTTTCAGCTAAGTTTATTTCTAAAAAAATTAAACGAAGCAGATAGTATATTACCTTTCTCTCTCAAAAAAAATAAACAAAATAATCAAGGATGATATTGTGGAACACGGGTATTTTTGTGGTATAAAGTGATTTTCATGTACAGTTGATGTAACTTGGTTACTGATCTTGTACATGCCAATTGTATTTATTCGCTTTGTTTTGCGAATTTTTGAAGCAAGTTTTGTAATAAAGAGTTGAACTATGTATCGCGAAACTCTGGCATTATGACTTGTTGCATTTGGAATAGTTTGCAAGCTGTTTATATCTTACCAGAAATCATAGGCAAACTATAATTTCAGAGCATTGTACCAAAAGTCCAAAACAAACCACCAAGAGGGGTTGCAGAATGGCACTTATCAGAAATTTTGGTTTGTGTATTCCGCCATGTCCTGCAGAGTTATCGCTGGAATATTTCTACTTAAAATAGGATGAACTATTTTAGTTTACTCTCTCTAACTAGAGGGGGGCATGATTCGGATTGGTTCGGGCTACAAGATAAATTAAAACCGAACTGAGATAAATCGATTCGGGAAAAAAATTTGAAAACCATTTTCAAATCATGGTACGAAAAAGATTCGAACCAAACCAAACTAAAAATTTCTGTTGGATTTCGATTCGGTTTTTCTGTTTGAACACATTAGAATTCTTAAATAACTATATCTAGATACATATTGCATAATTATAAATTAGGAAAAACTTCAAAAACCCCCCCTGTGGTTTCGTGCATTCTCACTTTGCTACCCTGTGGTTTAAAACGTATCAATTTGCCCCCCTGTGGTTTCGTTTTTATTTTTTCGGAAACTTTTTCGTTAATATTTCGTTAAATTATATACAAAAAACTTCAGATAACCATCTATATTTATCGAATAGTCACTTTAGTATTCTTTAATTTTAACTTTGTCACTGATTTTAAAAAAAAATAATAATAAAATTGATAACAAAAAGATAAAAACGAAACCACAGTGGGGCAAATTGATACGTTTTAAACCACAGGGTAGCAAAGTGAGAATGCACGAAACCACAGGGGGGTTTTTTGAAGTTTTCCCTATAAATTAATATGTATGCATATCTTGAATCTTATTTACTGGACCTAGTCACTCGCCAACGATGGATTCAGATCCAATAGATTCTCTCTCTCTCTCTCTCTCTCTCTCTCTCCGTCGCGAGGTTGAAGAAGCGCACCGTCGCGGGGTCGAAGAATTATCTCCCGATTCTTCGAAGAAGAAGGTGAACAATCCTATTCTTTTTTTCTTTTTTTTTTTGTTTCTTTGGTTCTTTTCCTTCTCATCTTTGACATTGATGCATCACGAATGCCGTTCACCTGTTTGATGAAATGCCCCGTCCACAAACAAGTCGTCGCTTTGCGGTATACTCCATTACTAAATCTACTGCGTTCATGAATTGAGATATATCATCATCTTTGATTCACCGCTCTCATGGCGATTCCACTACCACTACTCCGTCGTTCCAAATCCAAACTATTAGTATTGCTACTACCACCACCACCCGTTCTCTCATTTTCCCCCCTCCTCCTCTACAACCTCTTTCTCACNTCTCATTTTCCCACTCTTTCTCCAACATCTCCTCCTCCCCCGACCCCGCCGCGATCTTCGCCCTTATCTCCCGCCACCGCTGGTCCCGCCTCCAAACCCTAACCGGCGCCGCCACCGCCGCCGCCGCCGACGACCTCCTCCGCCGCCTCCTCTCCCTCCCCGACTCCGATCCCCTCCTCCTCCTCCGCCTCTCCCGCTGGTCCCGCCGCCGCTTCCTCCGCCCTACCCCTCTTCACCTCCACTCCCGCCTCCTCCTCCTCCTCGCCGACCGCAAGCTCTACTCCCGCCTTCGCTCCGAACTCCACCTCCTCGCCGCCTCCCGTGCCCATTCACCTTCCTCCCTCCTCCACTCCCTCTCCTCCTCCCTGCTCCGCCACGATCGCCTCGCCCTCCTCGCCGACATGCTCGTCCTCGCCCTCGTCAGAACCTCCCAAACCTCCTCCGCCTTCGAAGCCTTCCGCCGCTCCGCCGACTATGGCTGCCGCCTCTCCGTCCTCTCCGTAAACCCCTTACTAAGCGCTTTGATCGATGAAGGAGAGATTGATGGGGTGGAGACGGTCTACAAGGAGATGATGCGGAGAAAGATCGGCCCGAATTTGATCACCTTTAATACCGCAATCAACGGCCTTTGTAAATCCGGGAAGCTTCGTAGGGCGGAGGATCTCATCAAGGATATGAGGACTTGGGGGTTTGTGCCGTCTGTTATCACTTACAATACCTTAATTGATGGATATTGCAAGAAGGGCCGGGTGGGGAAGATGTTCAAGGCCGATGCTCTTCTAAGGGAGATGGTGAGCTGGGGATTACGCCCGAATTTGGTTACTTTTAATACGTTGATCGATGGATATTGCAAGGACGGGAATAGCTCTTCTGCAATGAGGTTCTTTGATGAGATGAAGCGGCAAGGGTTGTGTCCGAATGTGATCACCTATAATTCATTGATCAGCGGGCTCTGTGGTGAAGGGAAAATGGATGAAGCGCTTGGATTGATGAAAGAGATTGAGGGCTTCAATGCGGTGCCCAATGTGATTACTTTTAATGGACTCATTAATGGTTTCTGCAAGAAGGGGATGCTCGTAGAAGCAAACGGTTTGCTTGATGATATGATGAAGAGGAAAATTGAGCCCAGTGTGGTTACCTACAATACTTTGATCGACGGGTATTGCCGGTGTGGTGTGATCAAGGATGCTGTTGAACTAAAGCGAGTGATGGGAGAGAAAGGGATTAGTCCCAATGTCTCGACTTACAACTGTTTGATATTGGGCTTCTGTAGGAAGGGTGACATGAAGAGTGCTGCAAAGCTTTTGGACGAGATGGGAGAGAAGGGTATCAGAGCTGATCTTGTAACTTATAATGTTCTTATCAGTGCCTTGTGCCAAATAGGGGAATTGGGGAAGGCTGTGAAGCTTGTAGATGAAATGTTTGATGTTGGTCTTCAACCCAGTCATGTAACTTACAACACTTTGATTGATGGGTATTGTAAGAAAGGGAATATTAGGGGGGCATTGAACATGAGGGCAAGGATGGAGAAGGGCAAAAAGCATGCGAATGTGGTGACTTATAATGTGCTGATCAAGTATTTCTGCAGGAAAGGGAAGTTGGCGGAAGCTAATGAGCTTTTGAATGAGATGCTGGAGAAAGGGTTGGTTCCAAATAGAATTACCTATGAGATAATTAAGGATGGAATGGTGGAAAAAGGGTATGTTCCTGATATAAAAGGATATCACTCTAATGACGCTTCTTAAAACTTAAACTTCAATGAATATGGTGATGGGTGGAATTGTGGAAGCAGAGATGTATTTTAGATAAGGACGTCTCATTTGGGACTGTTGGTTCTCACGAGAGAATGAGGAGGTAATTTTTGAGATCTTGCATGGTGACACGAGGCGGCGGAGGACGGCGAGGGAGGTGAAGAAGGTATTCTTTGTCATCATCCTCTTCTTCAACATCGATGCATCATGAACGCTTGTCAAATATTTGGTTTGCATATTATTGTGTGAGGCAAAACTTTTTTCATGTTTTCCTTTCTATTGGATTACTTGCTGGTGAGTATAAATTTTCTTTTTTGGCCTAATCTTAGTGATGATTTAGTGCGAAAGTTGGTTGAAAAATGTTTGGTTGATTACTAGATTTTATTGTATTGTAAATATATGACTAGAAGAAAGCAATGCATTCCCAATTTTATGTAGTGCAAATATAGGACAGGAGCATTACTCAATCAAGTCGTATCCCAGTCGAATCCACTCCAATACTGTCCTTTTAATTCTACCCAATCCAATCCTATTTGTCAAACAGGTCCATTAGTTACCTTGTGTTCCTACTCAAAAAGAGGAAATCACCTGTTTAGCTGTGGCAGTTCCTAGAATTCCATGGAATTGGAATTCTGTTTTTCTCAGTCCATTATTTGGAACCTTTAATTGGTGGGATTCAATTGACCTGGAAGCAGTTGGTGTGACTTTTCTTTATTGTTTATGCAACTAATCCGACAATTTGAGGTCCCATTGTTTCTCACATAAAATTTAATCTAACTCCAACTTACTCCAAACAAAAAATTCACTTTTAATTGGATTCAATTGAACTTTCTGAAAAGTAGAGTTTCATTTTCTTAAATTTCTAGGATTTAAGACAGCTAAACAGGGTAGAAATGCTATCAAATGAATTCTATTCAGATTTGACTGCTAACAAAGTGTATATCTGTACATTTAGTTTTTTGGCAATTACCTGAATGACTCTCCTCCTTTTCCATCCGCAGGTCGTTGCAATGTCGACCAACTTTTTCAAAGTTCGAAAGTTCCTAAGGTGAGAGCCCTCCTCACAGGTTTTCATCTTTTAATTCATGTCTTCCGTGAGTTATCTTTTCTGGAATCGCCTCTGCTTCTTTCACTGTCTTAAATTTTTTTTGGACTTAGTATAACTTCTTTTGATGGTGATCTGGGATTTAGGAAAATTGGGTTCGAAAAGGAGGATATATACTTCGTGAAGCAGATGGGAAAAGCTATGCTCTGCACATATACTCTCTTTGGAGCTGCTTGGTTGTGGAATGAAACTTCTCCGCTCGGTTGGTGGACACTTAAGCCTCGGCCAAAGGTAAGGGCGCCATTTACTTCTACTTATTTGAAAGAAACTTTTTTCTTTCTCTTGTGGGCAATTATTACTTGTTTCTGATATCATGCAACAAGTTTGTAATAGAGGTTGGGCTGATAAAGCTTTACACGAGTACTTTTGGTTTAAGTTTTCAAAAGCCTTCGTGGGAAAGCAATTTTTGTAGTTAAAGACATAGTATAGCTGTACAAATTTATATATCAATGGCTCTTCAGATTTGTCTTCATCTTTAATATGAGCACAACTCCCTGTACTACCTTCTTGTTCCGAGCCTTCGAATCCCTTTCCAATCTCTCACGCCAACTATTCATGCATCTTGATTGGTCCAGACCTACCTTTGAAGCTATTAGTTTTCTCAAGCTGTAACTGTTAATATTATTAAGTTGAACTAAACCTATTGGTTTAAGCTGAACCCTTTGAATTTGATTTGATAAGGCCTAATTAATCAACTATGTTATGCATTGCTCATTTGAATGTCCAATTTCGATGATTCCTGATTCAGAATCAGAATTTAAATTGTTTAATCATACTATCAACAGTATATTCCTTTGTTACATCCCTGAGGTGTCTATCTAACATTATTCTGCTGAATTTACGGCGTCCTTTTGAGATTTGCAATCGATGAGATTTGCCTCCAAGACTTGTTCTCACAAAGATTTAATCTCCTTTTCTTTTGAGAGTAAACCAAGTTGTTACTTGTGACCAGGAAGAGAAAGAGATGGCCCACCTCTACGAGCGAAGAAAATTCCCTTATCCAGGTGACACAGAAGCTATGGAGGAGTTCATTAGAAGTGGAGGCACACTCGGCACCACTATTGGCCCCAAAGGGTTTATTGACTCTGAGATGGATCCCGACAACATACAGAAACAGTTGCAGAAGCAGAAGTTTGAGCAGGAGGCTCAGAAGCTCTGGTTTCGTATGAGGAATGAGGTCATACAAGAGCTCCAAGAGAAGGGGTTCGATATCGAGTGAGAGATAAGCTCCTACCAAAAGAATAAAGAATCTTTATTATAAATGTGACGCAGATGATTATCTCAAACCCGCTACTTAGTTTAGCATCAACTCTTGTTGCACTTGTATTTATGTGCATATGGTTTTGCCGCGTCGTTGTAGAAACTGCTCTAAACTGTATGATCTGCTCAGAAACTGCTCTAATGTTGTTGCAAGTTTTGTAGCTTGTGCACCATCTTTACAGCTCGGGCGAATGTAAATATTTTGTGTATCTCATACACCGTATTTATAACGTTGGCAGCTATAATAACTGCTGCGGTTTAGGACTATATAATTGATTAAAATAATTTATAATGTTTATTCAACTAATGTTCGGTGAATGTTTTTAATTTTTGGTTGAGACTTTTCTATACAATTTGTGCGGGGGAGCTGCTCATAGTTACTCTGTATAATGCATCCTCAGATCGGACGGTTGGAATCAGATCTCTGTTTTTACTTAAAAAATATTTTCAAGTAGAAATATAGAGACCCTCAACCTTTTTTTATTTGAGGACTCCTCAGCTTCTAATTTTTGAAAATTAAGTAATTTTAGTTAAAAAAAAACTAAAAACTTTTATCAAATTTATTAATATTTTAATTAAATTTAATAAATTTAATTATTTTTTAGCAATTAAAGTTATGCTATACTTAATTTAATCTAAAAACCCAAAAAGAAAAAAAAAAAAATCAGAAGTATAAAATTAGAAATTGAGGTGGGTTCAGGGGACTATTTCAGAATGACCTATTACCTATAGTTGATACTTGATGCTTCAAAAATACATTTTTACCGAAAATTTATAATTATATTTAAAAATTTGCGATTTTTGGCACAGCACCGTGAACCGGGTTCATGCACTAATTCTCGTACTTGTTTCATGTTATCACGTCTCCTCCCACTTCGATTAAATTACGAACTTAAATAAAAAATCAATAAATAAAATCAAAATCCCACCTCGTCTACGGTCGTCGGCGCTCCTATTCCCAGAATACCCCTGTCACCGCCGAACCCTTCTCTCTCTCTCTCTCTCCCCTCAGCTTCCGATCTCAGAGAAGAGTTCGAGAAAGAGAGAGGAGAGAGGGGACATGGCCGCGTTCACGAAGCTCGAAGACTCTCCAATGTTCAGGAAACAGGTGCGTTTCCACAGTTTTCCGGAATGCCCCTATCGCCCTCTCCTTTTTTTTTTCCCTCTTTTTTTGGATATTTTATCTTTTTTTTTTTTTTTGGTTATGTGTTCGGATCTCATTAAGATTTTGTGTTTTTGGTGCTCGTTTGATTGGTCTGAAGCATAAAGATCTCAGCTTTTCATGGCTTCATTTCAGTGAGGAGAAGAGATTATAAATAGGTAGTTGTTTGATAGGGAGAATGGTTTTTACAGATAAATAAGAATTCGGAGACATGTCTTGTTGTAGAATTGTGAAGGTTTTTGATGAAATGAATAGATCTAACTGGGGATTTCTATGTGGAAGGCTAAAATATGAGTTAAAGATCTGTACATCAGAAGAGTAATGCGATACGTGGTGTTATATTTTTGGTTCTTCATGCGCTAAATTGACAGAGAAAGCTCATTTGAAGTAATAAGGGTTGATACCCAACAGGTGTTCAATTGAAGGTCTAAACACATGATTACTGCTTCATCGATTGTGGATCGATTTCCAAATATTTAGCTTGCTTCAGATATCTGTTCCATTTGATCTCTATTTGTACAAGTTAGTGAATGAATGTTCAAATTGCTTTATTTGTGTTTAGTTGTACTGCAGGTGTTTTATTCATTTTTCAATTTTTTTTTTTCCGTGCCAATGAATAGGGGTGTTGTTGGAGATAGAAAATATTTATTTTCATGGGTTGTTATTCACTTAGCTATGGTTTAGATTATTTATCCCTTATTCAATCTGCTATTCCTCTTTCAGGCTTTGTTTTCTCTAGTCCTATCTTTTGCTTTAAATTCTTTATGATTCTATGAAAATAGTTGAAAATCTGAACATAATTCTAATTCTTTTTTTTATGTATTATATTAATTATATAGATAAGGATTCTATCATATATATTTTTAGACTTGAACTTGGTTTTTAGTGTGGTCGGTATCAAATCTTTGAAGATGACTGTTATGGACTTCATCTCCAGTCTTTCTTTGCTTTGCCTTCTTGAAGTCCGTAATTTTTAGCTTTGTTCAGATCCCGTCCTTTTACCTTGTTTATAATGAAATGAACTTGGTTAATTTCACAATTGCTTAAACATGTGTCTTTACTCTGTACTAATTATGGTGGATTTTTTGTTTTTCTCACCTTGATTGATTTTAAGATGTACTCTTTGGAACAAACGACTGATGAGTTGAAAGACCGCTGTCAAAGACTACAGAAGGGTTCTAAAAGATTTATGTGAGTATTCCCTGTCCATTTAATATGTTATGGAGTTTTTATTGGTTATACTCATCATTTTCACAACGCACACGCCATTAGTGTTATGTCTAATTTTACTTACAGGTTGCAGATGCTATTCATGGATATGCTTCTTTTTTTTTTTTTTTCTCTCACAAATTAGTGAATTACTGAACATGAAACCATGAATGCATCACTGCAAACTTCCTGTGCGTGTATTTTATATTCATAAAAATATCTTAGTTCTTACACATATAGAGATATATGTCCTATATTTCCAAGATTCGGGAGCGTTAAAATCATTAAAAAAGCTGATTAGTTGCATTTTCATACTCTGCTCCTTCGCCAAGCTGTAAGCATCGTAAGCTAATTAGGGATTCTAAAGTAGAAATGCAGTTGACACCTGAAAAAATCACTTCAAAAATCTTATATGCTCATTCAAGTTTGGGTGCTAATGTTAGAATTGAATACTGTTGCATACGTATTTAATTTTCTTTTATTACAGGGTATCACTTGGTGATGCATATGAAGGTGATATGTCCTTCGCAGATTCATTGGAGGCATTTGGAGCTGGACAAGATGACCCCACCAGTGTAGCCATAGGAGGTTAGTTCATCCAAAGCTTTTGTTCAGTTCTTACTATTGATCTATGCAATCACAAGTTTTCCTATTAGTTAGGTAACATTATTTGATCTTATCTACTATATTTGGGAGTTAGGTATCGTAAAGTATTGTCATGAGAGCTGAGAACACAATCATACTTCTAAGTGCCTAGTTTTCTCCTAGAATGCTTAGGAATGAGAGGTTGCCTAGGGTTTTCTGAGAATTATATGTTAAATATTAAATGCCTGCATCTGAAAAAATTTTACAAGTAGATGAAATGGAAACAAACTGAGAAATCTAGGGTTTTTCATGATTATTCTCATCTTGTTTAATCTCTAGATGACCATTTACTTAGTTGTCCCTTACTTTTATGAGCTAGATTGAACTAAGTTTGTTGATAATTCTACACTAGAGTGGCTTTATGAATTTTATGGAAGCTCTCCCATGTCTGATGTTGCTTTTGACTGGATTTGGAACCATCTTCTGGAAAGCTGACATTAGGTTGATTGTTGTCCGTAAAAGAATTGTCATTTCTTCTAGGGACATTCTCAACTGTAGGTTATTTTCCAGCCCTTTCAACTTTACATATGCATTGCACCTTACATGATGTTAATATGCAAAAGATTGGTTTTATTTATTTGATGAAAATCATGATACAGATTCAGAATATATAGTTTACTTGTCTTGTTAGTTTATTCCTTCTTTTTCAGATCAACCTGTTTAGATTCTTTCTTTTGATCCATTTAATATACAACATTGAATCCCTTAGCACAGATACTGTTCAACGTTTTCAGTTAATGATAAATTTACTTTAATTGTTTAATGATTAGTTTTGGTATATGTATTAATCTTACAAGGTAGTGGTGTGTTGTGGTAGGTCCTGTAATGTCCAAGTTTACTACTGCTTTTAGGGAACTTGGTACGTACAAAGAGCTTCTTCGCTCTCAGGTAACTATCCTTTATCTGTTAAATACACATTCATGTCATTTTCTTCTGAGTTGGGCTACAATACTATTGATAGTGGCAAGTACTTGCTACTATCAAATTTTTGGCCCTTGGATCTATACATAATAGTGCCATCACTGAAGCCTAAACCCAATACCCTATTTATCCAAGGGTCAAAAAGTTGATAGTAGCAACTACTTTGCCACTATCAATAGTATTGAAGCCCCACTATTTTCTTCCACCTGTAAAGCATATCTTATCTACACTATGATTTTACATGTCTGAACATATCCTTGTCAATGCATACTTTTTTCATGCCAATTTTTTCATCTGGCCATGTGTGATGGTGTAGGTTGGCATGGGCAATACATATAATAACATATGTGCCCCATATCTAATTTGTTCCCTTTGCTTGCTGTCATTAATCATCTTACTGCCTCCTCAAACAGGTGGAACATATGCTTGGCGACCGTCTGCTTCAGTTTATAAATGTGGATTTAGAAAATGTAAAGGTGAATTCTCTCCGCTTGAATCAATATTACAATGAACTGCCAGATATTTCTTGATGGACTTCTATCTCCAGACTAAGTTACTGTTGCATAAGATTTTTTTTTTTTAAAGAGATCTCATAAGATTTTTTTTTTTTTCTTCTCTTCTGCCCTTCAAAGTCTGTTTGAATTGCCAAATATTGACAGTCAAATGTTACCTTAATGGTCTAGGTAAGCATTATTTCTTCTATGTAGAATGCAAATTCTAATAGACAGCAGTTTTAACGCCTTTGCTAGATGATCAAGGGATCAAGGATGTAAAAAGTTTGGTTAGACTTAGACAACTTGCTGCATCAGCTCTATTGGATGTAGAGAAATTCTAAATGAAAGTAAACTTTTAAATATTCTTGCAAGATGTTCTAACAGTTGGTCATGAATGCAGGATTGTCGTCGGCGTTTGGACAAAGCTGCAGCTGGGTATGATCAGGTACTGTTTTCTAATGTTTTCTTTCATTTTTGCATTGTTTTTTTTGCTATTGTGTAACTCTATTTAAGATTCTTGTTTTGGAGCTGCCAAAAATCAGCTTTCACTAATCTCAATCTCCTATAATAACTTCTTTTCTGTATTGGCTATTTAGGAAACTACTATTGCTGAAAGTTAGTACAATATCACTCTTGACATTTTACATAAAAAGGTCGCTCAGGGGCACTTTCAGTTCAGCTTATGGCCCGGAGTTCACTCCCAGCAATATAGCCATTACTCCATTTGTTACTATTTAATTTGGAGAATAAGTCTCTGCACCTACTAAGCAAGTTGTCAGCCAATTGGCTGTTAAGGATGCACTTGAGCTGTAGTGAGCTTGCAGGAACCTGCAAATTGTTTGTGTTTAGATGGATGGCAGGATACTTCTATCTTGTAAATTCCTTAGGGGATGATATGTAAATCAACTCACGAAATGTTGGAGGAGAAATTGCCGTCAATGAATTATATATCATCTAATCACAATAAACATAACTTTTTATACTTTATTGGAATTTTTTTGTCTTAAATTTCTTAGAATAAGTCCTTTAAGTTTTTCAAATTTTGTTTCAATCTTCCCAGTGACAATGTGAGTATAGTTTTTGGCCATCAAATTCCAAACCTACTAAATTAAGATGCTGATTTAATGTTTGTGGTTAGGCACGTGAAAAGTTTATGTCAATACGGAAGGGCACAAGGGCAGAAGTTGTTACGGAACTAGAAGAGGTAAATTTCACTCAAAAGATTCCAGCTGTTTTTATTACACACATGTAAAATGATGTTCATAGATTCTCTCTAATTTTCAACTTGGCAGGATCTTCATAACGCAAAATCAGCTTTCGAAAGATGCCGATTCAATCTAGTATGTGTTGATTATTGACTTCTGTTGCTTGAACAATCCAGCATGTTATTTATTATTTCAACTATTCTCCATGGTCGTAAGAATTTCAGGTTAATGCTCTTGCAAATATTGAAGCGAAGAAGAAATATGAGTTCTTGGAATCAATTAGTGCAGTAATGGATGCACATTTGAGATACTTTAAGCAGGCAGGTTCTGTTCTTCATTAAGAATTGATGTCAGATTTATTTTTATTTTTATTATTATTTTTTTGGCTGATCAGGTACTTCAGTGATCTCAATCTCTCTTTTTTGGTATAGGGGTACGAGTTATTGAGCCAGCTGGAATCATTTATACACCAGGTATACGTCATTGACCATCGGTTCTACAGCATGCGGAAGTATGGAAGATATTTTCCAGGCCTTATTTGTAACCAAGCTTCTTTGTTCAGGTTTTAACATATGCGCAACAATCAAAAGAAATGGCTAATAATGAACAAGACAAACTTGCGAAGAGAATCCAAGAGTTCAGAACTCAGGCTGAAATCGCTAGCTTGCGATCTTTGAGTAATACGGACACCTCAACTAGCGGTGATGGTATTCATGTAGTCGGTGTTCATCCATACAAAAAAATAGAAGCTTTGATGCAATCTACTGCAAATGGAGAGGTATTGATTATATGTGTTCGACTGTCAACTTTTCTTGAGTAAGGATATGTTTTGTTCTTCTACTTGCATGTTCGTAATATTGTACTTTTCACCGTTTTAATGAGTTGAGTCTCCTCCTTATCGGTTTTCCTTAGATGCTTATTTCTTCTCCTATTTCCTTTTTTTAAAATCACTGAGCTCAGTTTTTTCCTATGGATTCAGTTACATATTTGAGCTAAATCTGGATTGGAATCTCATATCCTTGATACTATGCTACTTTCTAGCTAATTTCTTTATTTTCTCTCAGGTTCAAATAATTAAACAAGGTTATCTTCTCAAGCGTTCATCAAACATGAGAGGAGACTGGAAAAGGAGGTTCTTTGTTCTCGATAGCCATGGAACCTTGTTCTATTACAGAAATAAGTTGAATAAGCAGCCGGTATGCACTCTATTTTGCTTGACTATATTCTCTTTTTGACCATTAATTATTGGACATTGGAATTCTTTGCTCCTGTTCTTTTGCTTTGCCAGCCTATTTTGTTTATTGGTCTCTTTCTTGTTTCGAATTTATTTGCGCTCACTAAGTATTGTTTATCATCTTTTAAGTGACCTTGTTTTATGTTGTTCATCCTTCAACTCATAACATTAAAAACTAGTTTTTGATCCTTTTTTTTTCCTTCGTGATCTCCTAAGCAAGGGTCTCTTCAGCAACAATCAGCTAGTTCATCGGAAGGTTCCGGTGTTTTTGGTAGATTTAGATTCTCGCACCAAAGAACATCTTCTCTGGGTGAAGATAACCTTGGATGCCACACCGTTAATCTCCAAACTTCAACTATTAAGATTGATGCAGAACAGTCAGATCTGAGATTTTGCTTCAGGATAATATCTCCAGTGAAAACTTACACATTACAGGTATCTATAAGTCTCGAATTTTGTAGACATTTCATGTGAGATGCTATCTTTTGAAGTTCTCCATGGAACTATTAATACTTGTTTCTTGGCAGGCTGAAAATAGGGCAGATCAAATGGATTGGGTTGAGAAAATTACCGGAGTTATTGCATCTCTTCTTAATTCAGCATTCTCACAGCAGGTTTTCCTCTGAAAGCATGTTTTCTTTTCCTTCATTCCTGTTTCTCTTTATAGAAATTTTCAACCTTACGGAAGCATGCCCTGTGAGCGTGTGTCTACTAGTTAGGTTAGACTGCATTGTTTTCATGTGACATGTTAACATATATTCTTGTGTAAGATTATCTGTTTACTTGTATATTTCCTCAAAATCTGAATTTTTATGCGTGCCCTTCAAACATTTAACAAATTTATATATTTAAAATACCCCTCTTTACTAATTTTGAAATCTGCTCCGCCCACCATGAAATGACTGGCAACTCTAGATTAGTTTTTTGTGGGTAAGAAACTTAGCTTTTCAGGGGTTTTTATGAAAAATCAGATTTTACAGGAATATGTAAGTAGATTATTTAGCAGGGAATATGCATGTGAAATCCCCTTACGAATTTATTGTAGAATGTGGAGTAGATAATCTTTACCAGCTCGAAGATCAAATCCAGCAGTGCCACATGCAAAATGCTAACATATAACAGTATAACCTTCACCCGATATTTTTCGAAGGTTAACATTTATTAATATAGTGTTCATTACCAGCTTAAAATTTTGAAGTACTGGACTCATGCTTGTGGTGTATCAGATATCTTTTGGAAATTCAGAGGCACAGAATCTCAATTCTGCCAATGGAAATGATCCTGATTCTTTATGGCTGGCGGATGGCACTAATGCTAAAGGACATGATAAAGTCTCCCAAACTCTCAGGAGTATTCCTGGAAATGATATCTGTGCAGAATGTAGTACACCTGAACCTGATTGGGCATCGCTGAATCTAGGGATTCTAGTGTGTATTGAATGCTCTGGTGTTCACAGAAATCTCGGGGTTCACATTTCGAAGGTACTATTTTGTAAACTCTGTCGTTAAAAAGTTTTATTAACTTTCATGTTTACTCTTTTATATATATATATATATATAGAGTAGGGCTACTGTGCTATTAGGAGCACAGTAGCCCTTGTGCTCCTAAATTCCTAACTATCCATCAATTTTGATGGGTGGTTAGGATGAGAGAAAGAAGAGAAATTGAGAAGAAATTGGGTGTCTTAATTTCTCTTCTCTTTGAATTTATCCTCAATTTCTCTTTTCTCTCTCATCTTAACCACCCATCAAAATTGATGGATGGTTAGGAACTTAGGAGCACAAGGACTGTTGTGCTCCTAAGCCCTACTCTATATATATATATATATATATATATATATACTACGCTTACTGGAGGTAAGATATGATATAAATGGCGGATCGTAGCAGTATTTTGCCTATAAGTAGCTCATTCTATTCAGATTATCTTATATTTTATCTATTGAACAAATTATCTTATATTTTATCTTATCGTACATAGGTGAGGTCCCTAACACTAGATGTAAAGGTTTGGGAGCCTGCCATTATAGATCTATTCCATGCTCTGGGTAATTCTTTTTGTAATTCAGTGTGGGAGGGATTGCTTCTCAATCAAGATGAAAGGTACGATGCAGAAATGTTGACAAAGTATTGTAAATAGGTTTTTAAGCAGTTTAACTGATGCATAATCACAAAACATGTGGTAGCATTATTCTGTTATTCTATTTAATTATAATTTTATCCATTTGTAAATTGACAAAAAATAATTTCATAAACATAATATAACAACACGGAAGCTTTTAACTGCTCTATTTGATAAAGAAGGATTTGGTTGAATCTCTGTCGAACAAGCTTTGGTTTTTAGTGATCATGCTTTTCTTTTGGTTGTAATACGTTGTTGATCCTAAATAACATCCTTGCTTCTCTGTTTTGTCATGACTCATTATCTTCGTGCAGTATGGATGAATCGGAAAAAGCCATTCTTTTCATGGAAAAGCCTAATCCTAATGATTCCTTTTCAACAAAAGAGAAGTTCATTCAATCAAAGGTAATTTATCTTTTTTGGTGCCTGCCTTCTCTGAATGATTTGTCTTTCGGAAATATCTAAACAATGTGCTATTTATGTATATTATGGTGTGAAATGTAATGTTGGACCTATATCTGTTGGAAGCAGTGTCACATTCTTGGATGTCTCATTCTGATGATCCTTTTGTTTAAACAATCGGAGAATGTGTGAAATCTTCAGATTTTCAAGTCAATCGCTGTGATTTCTTTTTACTATCCCCTATTCTGTGTGTTAATTGGAAAATGGGTGAAATCTTTCTGCTGTATTTTCCCGTTTCATCAGTTTGTATTCATTGTGTTATTTGTATCTGGCAGTATGTGGACAAGAATTTTATCATCCAAGAAACTATCCAGCCCGATGGTGGTCCTCCAAGTGCTAGCATATGGGAAGCAGTCAAAGATAACGATATACGAGGAGTCTATCGCCTGCTGGTATTATCAGGTGTTAGTCTGAATACAAGATATGACGACCTAAACAATGAACTTAATCACCTTTTGGATACACCAAGATCAAACCAGGGTGGATCTACGGATAGAAAGCAATTCGATCCAGCAAATTGCCAGAAAATAAATGATTCTGGTCAACAAGAAAGTTGTCTACAGGGCTGCTCCTTATTACATTTAGCTTGTCATGTCGGCGATCCTATAATGCTGGAGCTACTATTGCAGTTTGGGGCTGATATTAATTCAGAGGATTTCCATGGTCGGACACCTTTGCACCACTGCATCTTCAAGAAGAACGATACTCTTGCTAAGTACCTTCTCAGGAGGTAAGTGCGCAATTGTTTCTTTATGGTTGTATTTTACCTTAAATCCAGTATTGTCCGTATATTGTATTACTTATTTCTTCTTATAAAATATGAAAATGTACATTGATTGAAAGATTAATAAGTTAACAACAAGTGTTAATTGATCAGAAGAACACTCACCAAATTGAACTACCATGATGGTGGAAATGTAGTTCACATGCTTAAACTCTCTTTCTATCCCTTGCTCGAAATGATCACACTGAATCGACTAATCATATAGTATCATTATTCCATGTTTTTGTTTATAGTTTGTTATTTATTGGTAACTTAAAACTGGAGCAAATCTCTTGGTAACATTTTTTTTTTTTAGTCGTTAGATATCAGGATGGTAGTGCTTGTAAGATGTTGACGTCTCAATTTTTGTTATTTTCAGGGGGGCGCGAACAACACTAAAAGATGGTGGGGGTTTGACTGCTCTGGAAAGAAGAATGGAGCTTGGAGCAATAACTGATGAGGAACTATTTATATTGTTTGTTGAGCACGAATGAGGCAGACTCCCATACTCCCAAAAATTTGCTGCTTGAGTAGGTTTGCTTTTCTGCGTTGTGTTCACTTCTTGTCATGCAATAATAACTATCACGAATATGTTGCGATTCTCAATTATTTCGCCACTAGTTTAGAAAGTAAAAGAAAAACATAAAATGCCCCTGGTACCAGATCAAAATCATGGCACCTGTCATTCTCGTTGAGAAACACTTAACATTTCAATATTAGCTTATTAGAAAAAATTTGATGAATAAATTATGAGACATTAACTTAAACATGGATGCAATTAGTTGAATTCCTGCTGATCCTATTTCACTATGTTATTTATTTTGTCAAACCACTGTTTTCTGATTAAGTAACTCGATCATTGTTTAAATTAATGTGAACTATCATTCTGCAGGGGGCCGACCGCCGATGTCATACCTATTAAGCTCTGCGTGGTGAAAACTCAAACTCGTGCGACAGCTTTAAGCTCTTAAACTTATTGGTGCTAACGCATATGAGGACTATAGATCTAATTCAGTGTTGCGATGTGGAACTCCAGTTATCTATATGTGACTTCTTATGCCCATTGATTTTAGTTTATGTGCTGTGGTTTTTACATGTAAATCAGAAGGAAGTGCTTCTCCCCTGCTGATTTGTACTTTCTCTGGGATGTATACTATTTGTTCTTCTTGTTCTTGACTAAGATTGAATTACATTTGTTTGATGCGGTTGATGAATGTTGTAACTTTCTTAGAAAGCAAGAAAGGAAATGGAACAAAAAAAAGAAGAAACTTATTTGATTGTTATGTTATCACATTTTGAATCCTTGGGGAGGAAATCTAAATAAAGCACCATTGTTTTATACTTGCAGTTTTTGTTGTAATGAGGCAAATAATTTTCACTAACAAAACAAAATCACGATCATATATGTAGTATATTTCAATATCTAACATTGCTCTCAAAGTATCCTGGAATTACAGGATCGCCGAATGTTAGGTGATATATAGTTTGATTACACATTGCATTTCCGGTAAAATTTTACTTTGTTCATCAAATTTTAATTTGAACTAAATTGGTTTGAGCAACCAAAAATGCAAAAAAATCATGATCTAAAACTTCTAATCTAAAATAAGCTAAAATTGTGTTAACCCAAAATCCGAAATAAATGCGGATATAATTTAAAACTATTTAATATAAAATTTTTAAAATAAATTATTATAAATTATTATAGAAAATAAAGTCCGTTTAGGTCGAGACCTTGTGGTCTGATCGCGACCCAGTCCCAGAAGTAGGGGTGCGATTCGGACCCAACCCAAACCTCACTCGGTTTTCTCTCTATATTTGGTATTTATTTTAAATCCTGAAAAACATAAACGGGTGAGGGAAGAGAGAGAGAGAGAGAGAGAGAGAGGGAGGGAGAGGGAGAAGGGTGAGAGAGCTCGACAATGGCGGAAGCAGCGCCCGCAGCGGGGCTCCGCATCGTCCTCCACCAACACGCCAAGGAGCGGAGTCCCGTTCCCGTATCTAGCCACGCCGATCGAGATCGTGTCATCGTACGCCTCCCTCTCTCTTTCTCTCTGATCCTCTCTTGCTCTAGAACCCTAGAACAAGGAGAAAGGTCCATAGTTTAGAAATTCTCGGTAAACGGTTACGACAAGTAGTTCTTGAAGATATTAGGGTTTAGAAACAGAGTAATTTCAGAAAATTTGGTTAGCAAGTCAAATTGTAGAGATCTTGCAAGGAATTGGATTGAAAGAGTCTTATGAAGCGGGCGAAGTATTGTTCTTGCGCCAATTTTGCGAGAACGAGCACTGGGGGTGAATTGGTAGGAGGGCGAAAACAAATCCTAGGGTTTTTTTTTAGGGAAACAATAAAATCTGTTAGGGCTTATAATGCCAATGTTTTGTTAGTATTAGTATTCTTGATTAATTAAGATTTAACCTTGCTTTTGCCAAGAAATTTACTTTTATCAGTTTCTTTTTTTTCCTACGCAGGATGTATTTAGAAAGGTGCTGGTGAGAAATGAATCCCCAGAGAATTTCGCGCTACAAGCGGTGCAAGAAGCTATTAAACCTCAGGTAAGTAACATTATGCATTTAGACTTTTGACGACAATGGATGATGTTGTTCTTTATACTATTAGTATAGTTATAAACATGAGCCTTTGCAGTTGTTTGTTCGCTCATGTTCCATATGTTTATCTGTTGGTAAACTTGGAAGTTATGCATCTTCATCCAGTTGCTTCTTTTCTCCTTGGTTTCTTGATAGTGATCTATCTAGTACTGATATTATTTCTGAACATGATCTATAGATGAATATGTAAACAATATGGACATGTTTAAATATATCAATATATTCTGTGCAGCGTATGATATGGTATCATTCCGTATTCTTCTGCTTTATACACATACAATGATGTCTTCATGTGCCATTTGACAGCTTGTCAGTTTATTCTAATGTTGTCACTGATGCAGAAACAAACTGTATTGATTCTAGATGAGAATACATTTCTGGAAAATGCTCTTCGAACGCTACTGCAGGAACTGGTGGTAAGCTTCTGTATTGTGTTTAATGGTTCAGTGTTTTTCATTCTCTGACAATCACCTGAGTTTTGATATGTAGCAAGTGTATCATTGTAATGAGCATCAATTACTTCAATTGGACTTATATAATTGAAAGTAGCCACTAATTTAAACAATGGCATTTAACTCTTGGCAAGATTTGGCTATTAATATGTATATTACTATATTGGCAAATATTATACTGTTGGCATCTCAATTTACATGCTGATAGGACACTAATCTTTATATGGTAGTCATCTGCAGTTCATTCGGGCGAAAGAATGATGCAATATGGACAATTAATCAGTGAGGAAAATACTCGTGGACAGATCCCATGCCTTCTAGGTCTGTACTATCTACTAATAGCTCATCTCTCAAAATTCTGGCTTTTGCATATTCTTATTCTAAGGCTCTTAGACCACTTATAAGGTGCTTTTGAGATTACGTACAATGCTTTGAGATTTAGCATCATTTCTATGACTTGTTAGACATTGTGCTGTACCTTTGTGAAAGAGGGCATGTTGAAGGTGGAATGATATTCCAGCTGTTAGAAGATCTGACGGAAATGTCAACTATAAAAGATTGTAAAGAAGTTTTCGGTTACATTGAAAGCAAGCAAGATATTTTGGGGAAGGTATGAAGTAGTTAAACATTATAGTTGTCGGTTTTCTTGATTGTGAGTTGTCCATCATTGGGAAGTTCTTTTTTTTTTTCTGTATCTTCCTAGAGTTTTAGCTATTTGACTAATTTGCTTTCAGCAAGAGCTCTTCGGACGTGGGAAACTAGTGATGCTCAGGACCTGCAATCAACTTCTTAGAAGGCTGTCAAAGGTTTGGGCATCTGGTTTTCTCTTCTTTGCGGATTTCATTTCTTCTGAAGGCTCAGCTACTTGAAGCTGTAGCCCTACTTTGTAGGATATTTTGACATCCAAGAATTGATCTGTTTTATTATTAGCGGACGTGACTTTTATGAGACAATTGAACATAAGGTCGTATGTCAATCACCTGCTATGGTGAAATAGTAGAAGCCTTTTGTTTGTCAAGAGAGAGATTGATATTCTTGGTCAAAGTGCTAACAAAGATGTTATGATGAATGCATCATCCTGACTTGCATTTTGGATTACCAGGTTCTTTCCTTATTATGTTAGTGCTATATTTTCCTGTTTCATACTTCAGTTCCTTTAATGTTTCAGGCAAATGATGTGGTATTCTGTGGGCGGATTCTCATGTTTCTTGCTCATTTTTTCCCATTATCAGAGCGCTCAGGTATTGTCTTTTATTCGCTTCCTTTCATACAGTAAGCATATATTTTTCAGTCACATGGTTCTCTTGTTATTCTATGTTTACAGCTGTTAATATCAAAGGAGTTTTCAATACATCCAACGAGACAAAGTATGAAAAGGATGCTCCTGATGGTATGCAAGATTAGGTTGCTGAGATTTTTCTTCCCCCTTAGATTAACTTTTCAGTGGCATATTGCTTTCGTACCAAGAAAGCTGTGTGAAGAATCTCTTTGGATTTCTTGTTCTAAACATTTCAGGAGTTTCTGTTGATTTCAACTTCTACAAGACCTTTTGGAGTTTGCAGGTTGGCTATTCTGCATTTCTTCACCATGAATTGTAACCATTTATTACCTTATAGAGTTTTACTGCTTGTTGCTTTTAGCTTTGGGAAAACTTCAAAAACCCCCCTTATGGTTTCACTTTTTCTCACTTTAGTACCTTGTGGTTTAAAGTGTATCAAGTTAGTACCCTGTGGTTTCGCACTTTCTCACTTTAGTACCCTGTGGTTTAAAGTGTATCAAGTTAGTACCCTGTGGTTTCGCACTTTCTCACTTTAGTACCCTGTGGTTTAAAGTGTATCAAGTTAGTACCCTGTGGTTTCGCACTTTCTCACTTTAGTACCTTGTGGTTTAATATTTCATTCGGAGAGAAATAAAATCACAGGGTATTAACTTGATACAAAAATAAAACCACAGAGTACTAACTTGATATAAAAATAAAACCACAGAGTACTAACTTGATACACTTTAAACCACAGGGTACTAAAGTGAGAAAGTGCGAAACCACATGGTACTAACTTGATACACTTTAAACTACAGGGTATTAAAATGAAAAAGTGCGAAACCATGGGGGGGTTTTTGAAGTTTTCCCTTTAGTTTTTATGTCCGGAACTTTTTATATATCTATAATCTCCTTAAAGAAGATTTCATAATAACAAAAATGTAAAAATATTGACAATTTTAGTTCTTACTCTCTTGTTGTATCACTTTGTGGATTGCTGTGCATGACTTACTACAGTAAATATTGAGCTTGAAGGAAAATGCACTGAGTAGCTGCAAAACTGTCACCACTTTCTTGGTTTGAACTAGTATTTTTATAATTTCAGGAGCATTTCAGTAATCCAGCTTCAACAACACTTGCTCCATCGAAGTGGCAAAAATTTTCTTCAAACTTAATGGTACATCATTGTTTTTTTTTTTTCATGACTAGAAGATAAGTTCCTTTGCTTAATGCAGGGCATCTGATTATAATATTGACAAGTTGTTCTTATGAAATCAGATTGTGTTGGATACTTTTGAAGCTCAGCCTCTTAGTGATGATGATGGAAATGTGAATAATCTTGAACAAGAGGAGGAAGCTGCCTTCAGTATTAAATACTTGACGAGCAGTAAATTGATGAGTTTAGAGGTATAATATGATCAGAAGGATAATGTACAAAATTCTTTGTGGATTATGTTTGTTCCATAAAGTAAATAACAATTATTTCTTCTGCAGTTGAAGGATCCCAATTTTCGGCGCCATATTCTTGTTCAGTGTCTTATATTATTCGACTATCTAAAGGTATGTTGATGAAACTGAGGGTTTCAATTTGCCTGTACCTTACCATAATGAGATTCTTCAGCTGAGATGGGATGCTTGTGTTTGCAAACAAACAATGCTCTAATCGCTTGACTAATTCACCCTTTGGCTGCAGGCGCCTGGAAAGAATGACAAAGATGGACCGACAGAAAGCATGGTTAGCACTTGTGTCACTTAACACCATTTTGTTCTTTATTTTGCATGTCTATGTTTTCTAAAATGGTGGAATCTTGGATGCTTTATGCTTTTGTTACCTCCACTGTACCACCCATTTACATCATTTCAGTTAAGATCTACCTTCTGTTTTTAATTCAACATTTCCTCTCCCTATTTTACTTTTCTGTCTATCTACATGTAACTACACAAACTTACAGCAATATCAGTATATATCTGAAAGTGTTTGATTATGATGCAAGCTGAAGGTTGGTTGGTTTGTTTGTTTTTTAAGGTATAGTTATTAGATTAGTATAGCACAACAGATTCAGTTTTCTTTTTCCTTAAAGCATAACTTCATTATTGGTAATTTTCCCTGATCTTACCCTCCATACTCGGAGATAGGTGAAAGTAAAGCATGTGCTTAAACACATCATGGTACTGTAATGGATTAAGAGGGGGAGGGCTATTTAATGGATGGCCTTGAGTTAGGCACTAAACATATCATAAATAATTTTCAGCATCTTATGGTAATGCAGATATAGACATAGCTAGTCAGGCAAGTGCATTGACAAATTTCTTAGATTTTATGATGACTCAAAAGGCTGTAGTAGCATTAGTTAATTACCAATATTTTGCAAGCTATTTGTCTAACCTTTACCCTATGGAAGAGACCATACGTTATCCACAGCCTTGCCTGGTTTAACATTTTATATCTTGGGTGCTTCCGCTTGCGCTTAGTATTTATTAATGTAGTTTGTAATAAATATTTTTCTTGTTTGCTCTACATTGCTTGAGCTAGCATGTTTCCATTTATGTTGTTTTGTGTAAATGCTTAACAATTTGAGGGTTTTACATATTAAAATAACTTTCACCATAAGTATTCTTTTAATTCTCTTCTTGTGCTGTTTTACCACAAAATGATTGCTTGCTCGTTTTTCAACGTATCAGAAAGAAGAAATCAAGTCCTGTGAAGAGCGCGTTAAGAAACTCCTAGAGATCACTCCGCCAAAAGGGAAGGAATTCCTTCAGAGCATAGAACATATACTAGAGCGAGAGAAAAATTGGGTGAGCAGTTCTTAAACCCTGTTCTGCATTATTGAAATGGGTATTCCTTCTGAAAGTAGAACTTCTCTTGACTTGGAAATTTGCTTGAATATATGTGAATTAAGGTTTGGTGGAAACGAGATGGTTGCCCAGCTTTTGAAAAGCAACCTACAGAGAAGAAGTCAGGCCAAGATGTAGTACGAAAACGGTATGTAAACTAGCTTTGCATTTTGAGTCTGCGCACTTTTCTGTATTTGAAGCGTTTGCTTTTTTTTGCCCTCTAATTTTAAAGGACATCTAACCTATGTCTGCCTTGCTCAACATTTAAGGATTAATTTACTGCTGTCTAATCTCTTCCACTCCAAATTTTCATTGTTTCCTTAACATTATATTATTCTCAAGTTTATCAATCTGAAAGATCAGTTTACTGCAGTCTGCTCATATTTGATATGCATTTGGAGTTATGAATTACTATTTACATATCTAATGCATGCATCCATTTCATTATCGTAGTAAGCCAAGGTGGAGATTGGGGAACAAAGAATTATCACAGCTGTGGAAGTGGGCAGATCAAAATCCTGTATGTAATATCGACATTTGTTTTTTATTATCTCATACAACAGTATAATGTTATCACCAGCTTTTGATATTTGTCACTTCCAAAAATTATTCATTTGAGCAATTTAGCTTATTATTGATTTTTTAAAACGTGGATGATCTTTTCTAGAACAGTTAGGATACTGATTTTGCTAAATTGCTCTTGCTTGATGTTTGATTTGTCTAATTTGACTTCAAGCACACAAACCTTATAACTCTGTTGCATGTTTTGATGAAAAAGCATGAGCAGCAGATTTATGCATATATTGTTATTAGTGGCAGAAGTTCTGCATTCATAAGATTAAATGGGTGTACGCATCAGACTTTTTTAGGATGCCACATCGCACAGGGCTCCTGCCAATGTGGGGTTTTGGTAGGGCAAAATTCACACTGCCTTACCCTGATAATGTAAGGCTATTTTGTCACCTATGTAATGAAGGTTCTTTGGACAAGCCTCAACTCTCAACTATCACACACAGTCATGATCTTGTTGCACAAGCTCACAATTATCACACCCAGTCATGATCTTGTTATACTACAGGATCTCAACTATCACACTCAGTCATGATGTTGTTATACAGGATCATATTATCAGGTTTTTTTTCATTATTTTTTTTATTTTTATTTTTTGTTGTTGTTGTTGTTGTTATTGCCATTCCATCTTTGGTGTGAATGTTTGGAGAATCAACTCGTCTAGAGTAGGCAAATCACGTTATGCTTTGTCCAAATAATAAAGCAATCTATGCACGTTGGTGCCGGCAACAGAAAAACGAGAGCTAAATGAAGCTTTGAACAATATGTCGGTTATATTGTTTTCATTGTTAATCAAAATCTCTTCAACTCTTTTACTCTGTAGTCCAACCTTTCTGGCTGTTCTTCTATTTGTTTAATTCTATAGCGCACAGTTTCTTTTAAGATCTGTACCAATGCTGTTATCCAAATAAATTAACCTCGGGTTTCTTTTTTAATCCACATTGTGGGAAAAATGCAGAATGCTTTGACTGATCCTCAGCGCATTCGCATGCCATCAGTTACAGAATACTGGAAGGCACTTGCCGAAGATGTGAGTACCTGAGGCCTTTATTCTGGTCTAAGTTATTAGTAGTGATCATTGTAAGCATATTTTGTCTCATTTAGTGTCCTCTTACTCTTTTGAACAATTACACTTCATTTAAAAGCATAAGTTACCTTTCACATTTCTTTTATTATTTTATCTTAGTTAATCTAATTTCATAACTCTTTTCGCTTTGAAATTGTAGATGGACGTTTCTGCTGGAATCGAACCAGAATTTCACCATAAAAACAATCGTGTAAGTTAAAATGTTTTGCAGGGTACTATGTCATGACTGAGAAATATAGAAACCTCCATACTGTACTATTAGCTATGATTTTTAAGTCAATACTTAACATTGCTAATTGCTCAAATTAGAAGTCAGAGTGATAATAATTTCTAGCACTTTCTAAGGAACCTTGGTTCCTAGCAAAAGCTCTATTGTTCTTTTGGAGTAATATGTTATTGCTTAAAAAAGAAAAACAGCATTATTTCTTCTTTGAGATGATGCTACTTAATGGTAATTACAGGTGTACTGTTGGAAAGGACTAAGGTTTTCTGCCAGACAAGACTTGGAAGGATTTTCTCGAGTATGATGCATATACATTTATCAGTAAATAGTAGTGAACCTTTTTCTTGTTTTTCACCTTCTAAACTTGAGTGCGTTCTTTTTTGTAGTTCACGGAAAATGGGATTGAAGGAGTTGTACCTCCAGAGCTGTTACCGCCAGATGTTCGTTCAAAGTATCATGCTAAACCTTCTGAGAAGGCAAAACGTGCTAAAAAGGAAGAAGAAACAAAAAGCACTGCAACACAGCCTGAAGAAAACCAGGTAAAATGCAGAAGAAATAAATCTTTGTTTGCTATCAGTGAACTTCTTGTATTATTTGAAGGTGACTTACAGCTAGAGGTACTTGAAACAAACCGAATTGTTAGGAGGGAAGGCTGAAACTGAATCTAGAACAAAATTCTTTAAACCTTAATTTTTGGCATAAAGTTACTTAATGATGAATTCATTCTCTGATTATATTGTTGATTTTACATCACAAAAGGCTACTACGCCACCAGTTGAGGGAGATGTTGGTGGAAGTGGGGCGGAGGTAGAAGATGGGGTGGCTCCTATGGATTCTGACACCGCTGCACTGGAGGAAGGCCAGAAGCAGAGCCCTGAGGATTCTGAACTAGAAGCTGGACAGATCGAAGGCGAAGCTGAAGCTGAAGCTGAAGCTGAAGTAGAAGGAGAATCTGAAGCCACTGTAAAGAGTGAAACTGTGGCGGAGGTACGTGCCGTCTAGGGTAGCAAGAGATGCGGATCCAAACTAACAGAATAAGGTTCGAACCCAACCAAGTGAGTAAAAGGTGCACCCCTAACTAAAGCTGGTTTGTTAGTAACTCCTATCTCGTCGGTTTCAAATATGATAGTCTAGGCAGAAGCGGCATCAGGTGCAAGGCAGAGAAGTTTTGTGCTGCAAAAGGCAAGCAGGTATGGTGTTAGAAAAAGTAATATATGTTTGCTAGTGGGAAACTAATGATATCCGCCATGGTATGCACGATGGTGCTGACTTTGTTCAGTAACCTAGTTCCATTGATGATGGGATATAAGACGATAGGCACTGAAACTGCAATCATCTTGTTCGGTAACCTAGTTCTTCCATTGATGATGGGATATACGACGATAGGCACTGAAACTGCAATCATGTTCGGTAACCTAGTTCTTCCATTGATGATGGGATATAAGACAATAGACACTGAAACCGCAATCGTCGATTCTGAACTGTACCTCTGTATACTTTATTCTTATTGTTTACGCATCCCTTAAAAATTTATTATTTGTATGAATTTTTGCTCGGGCGTCGGAAGAAATATTTAGGCTGTTTCTATTGCTCTCGAGCCTTGTTTTTATTTAATTTTTATGTCGGTACTTATGTGACAATCTTGATGTATATCCAAATGTATTTTGATGTCAACCTCCGTTAAAATTGCCTTGTTGAATTTTGTTATTATTGGATTTTTGCTGAACTTGGCTTGCCTTTGGTAATGAAAAATGATAGAATAATTATTGTTGCTTCATATGCATGCTGATAAATTTTGATATGGTAGAATAATTATTACGTGTTTGCGTTCATCAAAAAATTATAACACAAAATGCTTTGCAAAACAAAGAATTCATAAGAATCATCCTTTTCATAATATTTGTTTTTCAAATAAAGAAAATTTGAAAAACAATAAAATTGTAAAATTTTTAAACAAAGAATTTACAGGAAAATTACGTCTGAATATCAAACAAGTAATAAAAATACATTTCTAACCAAAATAATTTATTTTGTAATATTTTTCGTATTTAAATGGCATCGATTGACGCTGATACTAGATATGATAAAATGACAAGGATGCAAATGAAAATTTCGATCAAGCCTGACAAGGATGCTAATGAATTTCGATCAAGCCAGCCGCATCCCTAATAAAAGCAGGTGACAGAATAAATAAACAGCTCAACATTTCCAAGAGGGCGCTAAATCAGTTTGTCAACAAATACTCTTTGAGTGTCAACTTCAAATACAAACGGCTATAATTTCACAATAAATATTCTGTAAGTACATGTCATTAGAAAAAAGAGAGTGCACACCGAAGTTGTACCGCCACTGAAAGAAATTTAATTCAGAAACCCATTCCATTAAACCATATCATTTAATCGATTAACCCAAAAAATATCCAAAGCAATTCTTGCAAGACAACAGTAGGGTAGAAACAAAGACAATGAATATCAGCAGGCACGGCATCAAATGGTAACCTTTTCAAGTTACGATTCATCACAACAAAACATAAAGTCTCAATCAATGTTGTAGAGATTTAAAAAAAAAAAGGATTCATGAGTAAATTAAAACACAAAAAAAAGCAAACAAACGAACAAACAAACATCAATTGCCTATATTTTTTTTCAAAAACAGAACTAGCAGACTGGAATCACAAGCAAATTAAGCAAATGAAAGAGATACTCCCCTCAATAAGCCGAGCTTTCAATACAAGGAACATTTAAAGTAGAAGCAACCTTAGGCATCGATGCGAAAAACTTTAAATAATCAAGATCTCCTCGTAAACCTGCAGAATTCTGCTGCAAAGCACAGTATGAGCTACAAATAAAACAAAAGGCTAAAATGATGGCCATAACAATAAAATTTTGTTGAATTATACTCCAATCCTATTAGACCTAAGATAAGCCCTATTAAAGCTCGCAGCTAATATTTTTCCCCTCCCACGCTAATTCAATTGTATTTCAACTGGTATCAAGAATTCCAGAAGGGGGGGAGGGGAATTCATTTGTGCTTCCAACAGATGTTTTGGTTCAGAATAGACAACTTCACTAATAGCAACTTAGCAAGGAGATAGCTAACAACAGAAATGAATTAAAATTTGACGGCCACACGTCATGGAAAATGAAAATAAAGGATGTTTCCATCAATGTATTTGAAAAATATGAAATTTAGAAAATCAAAAACTCCAAACAAGTTCAAAGACCACTGTAAAAGCTAAAATCAGCTTAAGGATGTATGTCAGCTAGTATCATGAAAACCCAATATCAGTAGGTTGGTAACTACTCGACATAAATAGAAATAGCTAGTTAATGTATGTTAAGAAGGTCAAGCCAAATAGCTAATGTAGAAGATGCCAGCGGCAAAAGATTGACCTTTTTTCATAAAAACCCTTAAAAATTTAGAATTCGTCAGATGACCCTATCAAAATATTATTTGGGCAGATTATTCTATTTTGTCCAACTCAGCGCCAGGGTGGAAGAACAATTAGGCCAGATTATTCTATTTTGTCCAACTTAGCGCCAGGGTGGAAGAACAATTAGGAAACAATGAATTAATGACCACCTTTAATAAAATTTAAAAAAGGCGAATCATTTACGCCTTTTTCTTTAGAAAGCTAGCAGTAAACGATTCACACAAACAAAAATTTCAATAATCCGCATCCAATCCTAACAACCTCACAAAAGTCCTCACAATCCACAAAAATCCTCACAACCCATACAAGAAAAAAAGGATAACAAACGGCTTTCTAAAGGCGGTAAATGATTCACCGTCGTCTTTCTCATTTATGTCTAATAAGGCTAGGAGTTGGCAAAAAAAGGGTTAGTTGGCCAAATAAAATTTTGAAAGAATTATTTAGCCAATTAGAATTTAAAAAAAGGTCCTAAAAGATGATCTAATAGGTATTTCATCCAACTCAAACTCCTGTCAAACGTCAAGAGAGTCAAAGCTATTCACACCACAAATAAGATGCAAAGCATGAAACTATTCTGATGACCTGCAAAAATTTTTCTAGCAGTCAATACAGTCCATAAATTGTCAGCAATCGCCATAAAGATACGCAGAAGAAAGAATTTCGGACAAAAGCATTAGCAATACAATTAAGGGTCTTAAGTCCACTTTCCAAATCATGGGTCTGTCTGTTCATTCTGTTTGATTTTGCTTACATTTACACCTGTATTTCACTTAAGGTCCCTAGGTTGTCTCCATGGCCACAAGTTAAACTATTCCATTGTGGCTGAAGCCTATTGTTACAGGATGGAAAGAGGGGGTAAGATGACAGCTTTATGGATGGTTCAATGCTAGCCTACGAAATCTCTTCAAATAGTTAAAAATCAAACAAGTCAGCTGGAAGTAAATTTGGATTCTAGGTACAGAGATTGCACAAGGCATCGAGTTTCTGCAGCTGTTTAGCATACAACCAAAGGGGATTAAGTTTAGCATATAGGCTAGTGCAGGAATCTGAACAGGGAAAAAAAACATAAATTTATAAGGATAAATATGTAATCTTTAAATTTATAGGGATGCATATATGGAAATGCCCATGTTACAAAAGTTGTCACTAGTAACTAACTAGCCATTGGAAAGCTGTAAATGATAGCATTGTACCGATCAGAGCATATCTTACTTCAGAAGAAAAAAAATGCATTTATAACCTCAAATATTATCCTCCCATGCAAACTGCATTAGCTAAATATACCAGACAACTATGGTAACATTACAAGAAATAATTACTCGACTATATCAGCATATAAGATGCACCTAAGGCACTCAAAGAACCAATTTGTTAAAACTGTGCATCCAGCTAGAATGATGAACTCACACCTTGCCAAAATGCTCAGAATATGGTGACCAGTAGACCAATATAATATTTCAGATGTTTGATACAAGCCCAGATTTGCCGAACCTTGCTATGAGGTCCTGCAGACCGTTTGAAAGTAATCCAAACATTGACAAATTCCATCCGGAATCGAAATGCATTTTATGATTCAACTATCAAACCAATTGTCATGCCATAATCAGATAATCTAATAAAGAAGTATCTGCAGAAAAACAAGGCTTTAAGACTTCCGACTTTATGCCATCTAATTTCCCCAAAACAATCATCAGGTCTGCAACCATAACAATACAAGCTATACTATGCAGTTTCTCCTTTTTTAAGATATTACTGAGCACTCGAAATGCAGCTTTAATTTCACCACTACTTTGCTATATACTGGAGAATAAATGCAGATAAGATCCACAAAAAAAAAGAAGGTTAGATCAGAAACCATATAAACAAAATCTGATAGCTTCAAATACATCTCCGATCTCTGCCTCCACGATTCCTATACCATTCATCAATGTCAGTGCTCAAAGATATTATCAAACGATACAAAGATCTTATAAACTCCAAAGATCATTAACCTCTGTAATATAACTAGCAAAAAATTACATATGACAGGAACATCAAGCAGAGAACACTAACATCACAATAAAGTTAAGCCAGTTAGATAATCTCCAAAATTAGCAAACATTAACCGAAGAGGAATAAAAATCACACTAACGCATTATTCTCTAGATATTCCATAAGTGTACTAAGAGAAGTCGAAGTTTTGAGTCATCGAGTGAACGCAAAGCACGTAGCCACATAAATTATCAGCTAAGGCAGAACATACATTATACGCTATAAATATAAAATTAGGGCAATATCATATATAAAGCATCGCACCACCAAGTTTCCTTGGAATTCACAATGAAACCCCAACCCTAATTCTTCTCATACCCTTCTTTCGCAGGAGCGAGGTCGGCGGCTGGGATCTTGACGTACCCCGCCTTTTTAGGGTTCTCGAGGGCGTAGTCGTCTTCCTCCTCATCGTAGCCCTCGGATCCGCAGATCTCGTAGCGGTTGGTGACGACGGACCAGGCGAGGTACATGGTGGCGGCGGTGAGGGCGCCGCACCCGACGCCGAAGAGGAGGCCGACGACGACGACGAGGATGTCCTTGGCGCGATCCTTGAGGGAGCTCACCCCGAACTCTGCTGCGGCGGCGGAGGCGACGCGATGGGGGCGGCGGATCTCGACCGGCTCGGCGGGTAAGGAGGCGAAGGCGGAGGGGCGGAGGGGGCGCAGGGTGCGGAAGGGGGTAAGGACGCGGTAGATGGTGATGGAGGTGGCGGGGCGGCGGAGTACGACACCATCGCCGTCGCCGTCGCCGGAGGAGGAGGAGGAGGAGGAGGAGAAGGTGTAGGAGATGAAGATGGTGTTGCAGGGGTGGAAGGCGACCCCAGGCCTCGCCATGGCGGAGGCCGCGAGTAGCGCGAACACGACGGCGAGGAGGAGAGCGGAGGAGGAGGAGGGAGCCATGGCGAGGTCGAGGGTTTTTTCTTTCCCTTTTTTTCTTTCTTTTTTTTTTTTTTTTATNCTAGGGTAAACGCACGATCACATGGAGGTGGGGGTGTTGGGGGACCTTATATATAGGGCTTTGACTTAGTGGATGTTGCTTCGTATCGGAGTCTTCGCCGAACGGCGTTCGGTGTAACGCTCGCGTGTCCCCCTTTGCGAGTCCGACGTGGGCGCGGCCCAACAAGCCCTCAAAAGTAAACTTCTAAAACGTCCGGTTCGCCCCGGTCCGATTTTTCCTCTTACGAGCGAGCCCCCTTAATACCTAAAAATTATTATATGAAATCAATATCAAATTATAGCTTTAGTTTGATGTTTCTGTCTCCAACTGCTCCAAGTCTCAAAATAATGTTCATTTAGCCACGCTGTGAGACTCCATATAGTCCTATATATAAGATATAATAGAGCCAAAACTCTTAAATTGGCTTGAGCATTTTGAGTGGTGACTAAATTCAAAAGATTAAAAGAGTTAAACGTGCTAGGACAGGAGTAGTTCTAGAATGGATGACCCCCTAGAAAGTTGAGATGTCACACACGCGGTTAGAGGCTTAGAGCTGTGTTTACGGCATGCAAATTTGAAAATGATGAGAATTTGAGAAAAGTTCTGAATCAGACAACTGGGCCAATGAGCAAACAACTGGGCCTTTTGAATCTTGATGGGCTAAGCCAGATCTGCTTGTTGGGCTCCGCTTATCGAAGTCGCACTTTGGCAATTTGATTTCAAAGTTTTTGGGCTCGAGAATGATGCTCTTGTCCAAAGAACTTAAAAAGGAGTCTTTTTGTATTTTTCATTCGTTTGTAGTTTTGTTTTAAGAGATCCGTAGAAGATTAAAAAGAAGTGTTGGTGAGAGGAAAGCGTCAGATTATAAATGAAGAACACTAGTTATTAGAAAATGTTTAACCCACTTCTGCTTCTACTTTCAACAACAGCTTCTACCGAAACATAATCTCTTGTAGAGAGAAATATTAAACTTCTACTATAGTGAAACTGTGAAAGTATGGAATTGAGGCGAAATCATGTCTCTTTATGCTTTTTCTGTGTTTTTTTATAGAATCACAAAAAATTATATCGTAATTGGACTATTTTTATCATAAGTAACATAATCTTCTCGTAATTCTCCACAAATTTTAAGTCTCTCATGTTCTAGCTATGGGTTAACTATGTTTAATTTTGAAGGATGTGTCCTACATGAATAGATAATGAATAGCACTACGTGGAATCTAGAGGACATGCACACTTCTAACTACACAGTTCACACTACTTGAGCATTTTTTCCCTTCTATTAACTACTAATAATAATAGTAATAATATATCCCCCTCTTGTGTACAATAATATGTGCTGTACATAGGTGGGGGCGGAGTGTGGGCAGTAGCAAAAAACAAAAAAATAAAAAATAAAAAAATAAAAGCACTGTTTACAAAGATAAGACAGCTGTAATTTGAAATTTTGCCTGCTGTGGGTGTCCCAGGACTACTATATTGCATATAATAATAATTTCACACTATCCAACAAAATAAATTTATTATTATAGTGCCCAAGCAATATCTGAAGATACAGGCATTTATTATTCCGGCATTCTTATACTCAGCATTTATATTCTAGGATGTGGAGATTAATTCAATTCCCATTTCTTGTACATATATATATATATATATATATATATATATATATATATACTGGTACAATTTAAGCACCAGTTCAACAAAAGTTTTCAATTTAACCGAAGATGGTGAGATTACACCATGCACAAAAAGTTTATGGACATAAATTTGCAGAAAATTCGCTCCTGATAAATTTCAATGTCGTTACGGGTTTCAAATTATACGTAGTGCATGATGAGTTGTTTAATGGTGATGGAAAAGGGAGGGATTGTTAAAAATGAGATTAAATTATTAGTTAGAGTTAATTTAATCAGTTTAGAGTTTGGTGTTTCCATAGTTATCCAATGCGTACGAATTGGAAGCAACTATATGAGAGGCTCTGATTAGTAGGCTGTGACTATGCAGTGCTAGTGAGTTTTATGCTTTGATTATATTCTCCTCTATTTTGTTTTCTATTTTTATTAATTATTATTATTGCCCTATTGAATAACCCCATTATAGGATCACATTTTATATAAGCCCATATGTAGAATTTTTTATTATATGAGAACACCTCACCGTTTACTTAATAACTAAAGAAAGATGCATCGTTCCGCAAACTGTTCGAATCATTTGTAAAAATTTCTTACTTTGATAACCAAATTAAGAGAGTTGCATCATTCTGCAAACTGTTCACAAAAAAATTTTACTTTGAGAGAGAGAGAGAGAGACAAAGACTTTTCTATCATACGAGAGCATCTCACCGATTCGCATGATAACCAAAGAGAGAAGCATTACTCTGCAAACTATTCGTAAAAAATTTTTATATCTTTTCAAAATTAAACTTAACTGAAAAATATAATATAATTAAATTTAAAATTTAAAATTTAATTATATATCAATCATCGTAGCTAGATTTCTACAAAGTAAATGGCTTAGTCCCATACAAGTAATTAGTAAATAAATGCTTACAACCAACCGTCTCTAGAGCAAGTGATAAAAAGCTTAGTGGTTGGTATCCGAGACCCAGATTTGAATCCTAGTTGATTCACATTTTCAGCTAAATTTATTTCTAAATGAAATAAACGAAGCGGGTAGCGTGCTACCTATCTCTCTCAAAAAAAAAAAAAAAAGCTTACAAAAACAAGAAAAAGGAAAAAAGAAAAAAAAAAGAAAGAAGAGGAAAGACAAAAACGGTGTGCTGTCGTTTGTACGACCAGAATCTGTAAATACGCGGCCCAGTCTCGCCAACAGCAGACATTTCCCGCAGCAAACATTGTACCGGAGGTTTCTAGTACGTCCCCACTCTAGAGATCTCGTATCTCCCTCGAACCCAATGTTGCAGAGACATCATCATCTATACTATACACCTACCTATACAACAAAATAAATAAATAAATGACGGGTAAAATTGCATGGCTAGTCCTCGTACTATTCCTTTTTTGTAAGTCCATCCTTCAGCTGTTTACTCTCATTTAATTTGACGTGGATGGTATATGTACCGCAATAGTTTCTTACGAATCTTGGTCTCTCTTTTTTTTTTTTTTAGATTAATTGCATATAATTTTCTGTAAATATATCAAATTTATACTTTATAAATTAACTCTCTCTCTCTCTCTCTCTCTTTGTTGGAATTTTTATTCTCTTGTTTTTTTGAATTATTGATGAAATAATAATATTCCCCAATAAAATCGACCGTCCCTAGAGCAAATGGCAAAGGGCTTAGTGGTTGGTACCCGAGACCCAAGTTCGAATCCTAGTTGATTCATATTTCTAGCTAAGTTTATTTCTAAATGAAATAAACGAAGCGGATAGCGTGCTACCTATCTCTCAAAAAAAAATAATATTCCCCAATGTACAAGGCACTCCGAAGCTTTAATCGACAGGATACGCAGAATCAGGGAGGGTATAATTGTCACATCAAACATATTACAGTCACATCAAAGAGGATGTTGTAATTAGCAAGAACAATTAAAACCTTTTTTGCCTAGGGTTTAGAGGAACCTTCCATGTTATAGAGCTAAACCATACGTTTTCCATAACCTATTGTTTTAGTTACCTTTCTCTTCAGAAGAAAACATATTGAATATAAATATTAAAAATATTACTTTTTATTAATTTAAATTTTTAAATTTAAATTAAAGAACAATAAGTATTTCTTACAATTTTTGAAAAATTATATAGGTATAAGCTTGTAGGGTCATTGCATATTACATATCCAACAATATTTTAACTTAAAAACAGCATGGAAAGTATAAAGACTTTGACTTCTTTCTCATAACATAAAAAGACTAGTGTTACAATTTTCTCTCTCTACACTTTTGCCCCCACCCTCCCTCCCTGTAATTTCCACTCCCAACCAAAAATAATATCTTAAAATAAAAAATGACATAACAAAATAAGAGCAGGATCACAGAATAGATTGATTCTCTTGCACTTTTTTTTTTAACCTCTTCTTCTCCCCCCTCTCATTGCTTGTCTATACCTATGTATACATCTATTGATTTTGTAGATAGGACACAGTAGATAAGATCCAGGATATATATATATATAATTAAGCTGAAATACTATTTTTAAACTACTTTGCTATCAAATTTTTAATTTTTAAATAAAAAATTATAAAATTAGAATGATAATGATTCTCTAGAGTTTAGTGGTGGTTACTTTAGGATTGAGTAGGATTGAGTGATTGTTTGAATAGTATGATTTAAAAGATGAAATTGATTAAAATATAAATTTAACGGTTAAAAAAATAATAGCAAAAATAAATAAATATTATTAACAGTAATCTCAACTCTATATATATATATCAAATGGGCAATGAAGTAGCAGTGTAGACTCTTGGGAATATTCCCTGGCCCGGGCTGAGGATGCAGTTCGGGTCGAACCGCGACTTGCGGTCGGCGAACCGGTCCCAGCGCCGGCCAAAGTGGCCACGCCACTTCGCGGGGGACGGCTGGTGGGCCAGGTACTGCTTCGCGCCGACGAGCTCCCCTGCGGCCTCCGCGATGCGGCGGTGGCCACGGACGATCTCGTGGACCGAGCCTGGGCTTGCGGAGCGGAGGACGCCGACCACGTACATTACCCGGTCCGCCCTCGGCGCCTCCGGTAGCACAACTGATGTGTTGGTGCCCCACCTGAAGAAGTTCAATTCACAGGATGATACGAAGCAGTTCAGATTTTAATTATATTCACAATTAGAATACTAAATTTGAATTTAAACAAACAAATCAAGAGTTCAAATTTAAACAGAAAAGTAAAAAGATAAATAGAGTTGAAGCTAAGGGTTTAAATTTATCAGGTGCAGTAACACACAGATAAGCAGAGTACCTAAAAAAGAATAAGCATGCTAATGTCAAATCAAGTAGTCAACAACAAAAATATGATAAACTACAGGGATTTGTACATAATATTTATGAACTTATGTTTTTTTGCATTGCACACCCTAAAAGGTTTAATAAATTAGAAGAGGCGGTCACAGCTACATCTTTGTTGGCCTAAGGGAGAAACAAAAACATTCTTCTAATTTCTAAATTCGAATTCGTACTATTTTATTTTATGTAAATAAATATACAACACAAATTCAACAAAGTAAACGCTTTGACCAAACTAATAAACCTGCACCTGAAGGGCTCTGATAAAAGGAATAGGAAAATGGGAACAAGTCAATGGTTTTAAAGCATATTTTGTGATAGGGAATTTTAGTTTAATCTCTTCATTCGGTGGTGTGATCGGTGGCGACACACATGTCAAGCAAATCAAACTACATAAGATTAGTTCATTAAAGTAGTCGATCACGAACAGATACTTAAAAAAAAAGAGAGAAAAAAGTCAACCCGTGGACTTCGTGCGGTACATTTTGTGTCAAGGATACTTTTAATGTTTAACAAAGCTTTTTAATTTGGTATTTGATTAATCCTTTGAATCATGAGTGTCAACATAGCTGAACTGATAGGAGAAATTTTCTTTAAGTCTTATTCTAGTATTCCGTTTGTTGAAGATACAGTGAACGTGAATCGCAAGTCACAATCCTAAAGATCTTTTATAAGATCAAAAGCCTAAGTTTGACTTTTATGATATAATTATTAATGCCAATTAATGCTTAAAAACTAGGAAACTTTCATTAAAAAGCTTTGGAATGCTTATTAGAAAAACAATCAAGATAATTCTTATCGCGAGTCAAACCTTAAAAATTTTCAGATGCGCAAGTAGCACAGTTTTGACTTTTAATTTAATATTTGAAACCATATATATGATCATTGCACATCTCTATAATCTTCATAAAAAACGAGCATGGATTATAAAAAAAAGGACAACTTTTTAATCATAGGTCAACTCTGAATCTTTCAAAGGCTAGAGCAGTTTATATTTGACCTACTGTTAAATATCAACAATGTAAAACCAATTATAAATCTTGGAAAATAAACACCTGATCATAACTAGGACTTGTCCTTAAGTTTTCTAAGTAGTTAATCACTTATTATCGACTCTATTGTTCAAGATATTGCTGCCAGTGTCCCCCAAGTTGTTGAGGGCATCAGCAGCATTTTAGTGCATGAAGACTTTAAATTAGAACTTCTACTTTCAAAACGGCACAATACTTGATATATATATATATATATATATATATATATATCAAGTAGTCGCAAAATCGAAAATATTAAAAATCTATTTTCTCTAAAATTTTTTTTATGTGTTCTATGGACCAGGGTCCAAGCAATAGTTTCTCCCAAACTATAAAGATGGTCACACAAAGGGAGCAAGGAATCAGAGGTAAAGTCCATATGGCAGTGACATTATTGATGGGACTGAAGGACTAAATTCCCAGGGAGAGTACTTAAAAATGAGAAGCCACAAAGCACAAGCATTAAATAATCTCCACAATCTTATGATCTTATTCTTCTTCCCAGGAGGAGAAGAGCTTTTAACAGCAGCAGCAGCTCAGCAAGCATGAAGGAATCTCCTCTCTCCTATATTCCCCCACTTTTAGGTGGGGAAAAAAAAAGAGAGAAAAGAAATAAAAGCTGTATAGCAGAAGCTAATAGCAAGCTAGTGGCTAGACAAAACAAAAGAAACCAATGAGTAATAAATGGACATGGGGAAAAGAGGTGGTACTCATAAAGGAGGACAGCAGGTGCCCCATTTTGAGATGCACTTATTAGTGGAGGGTGGCAAGATGCTATTGGTGCAGCAAATGGCAGGAAAATGGGCCAACATGTTGTTGACACTCTAGTGGGGCGCAACCCATATTTGGATGGAGTAATTGGTTGGGTGGCAAAGATTAAAATGTGGATAGAGACCTTATTTACATTGACCTTGTGTCAGCATACACAGTGAAAAAAAATATATATTGGAAGCAACTAAAAAGAAAAGGGAGTACAATTACATCTAACCCTCTAGATACATACTTTGCAGCTTAAAAAACACCCAATTGAGAGAGAGAGAGAGAGAGAGAGAGAGAGAGAGAGAGGTTTCATTTGCTTACTTGTCCCTGAGAAGTGGGTAAATAAGGATAAGCCCCTCAAAATTATCTGGTGAGATGGTGTCCATGAGAAGGTCTTTGAATTGGGTAATCCCAGATTTTGGAACAAACATGTTGAGCCAAGGGTGAGGCACATCCCAGAGCCCTCTCCCTCTTAAGCTCATCTCCTCCATCCTAACCCTGTTTAAGAAATCAAAGTAGGAGACCTCCACACTGTATATACAAGAAGGCATGTAGCTCATTTGCCTTGATACATCCTCCACAACCTGAACCAGAAACACCCATTTTTAATAAACCTCATTCCCTTTTTTATTTTTTTTAACTTAAACTCACTTTATTTAAAAGTAAATTAAGGTGGGGGGTGGGAGGTACTTGTTCCACATTGGTGCCCTTCATGTTGTAGTCATGGACTGCAAACTCTATGCAGTAGTAGATTTTGGGGCTTGCTTTGGTGCCAAAATCTGGGTTGAAGTCCATATGGGCAGGGAAAGCAATGGAGGAGCCATGAAGAGATTGCTCATTGAGAACTATGAACCCCTCAACATAGTCCACCAAGTGAGGCATGGAGACCAACATCTCCTGATCCTTAGTGAAGGTGTGGAAATCATCATAGAATGCTCTGACCCACTTCACCTAAGGATGCAAAGAATCCATTCTTTTCTCCATCAGAATCCACAAAAGAGAAAAAAGATCACATGCAAAAAATAAAATAAAAAAATAAAAAAAAGTTGAAAATTTTAATTTATGAGCTCACCTTTTCTGGGGCTTCTTGAAGTAGGATCCTTGCCTTAGTAATGATGCCAAATTGGCCCAGCCCACCAAGAACTGCATTGAAAAGCTCTGTGTTTGTGGTGGGTGAGCATGTCACAAGCTCACCTTTTCCTGTTAAAATAGGTGCATAAGACCCATTAATCTCTCTCCTAGAGCATGCCAAAAAATTACAAGGAACCAATCAAAAAGTGTCCTTGTTTTTTATTTTTTTACCTGTCACAACTTCTAGTTGAAGGACATTACTAATCTGAGGCCCATGTTTGAAGGTTTGGCCACTAATCCCACCATTGGAGAGAGTCCCACCAATGGTAAGATACAGATAATCAGTCCAAGACCTTGGAGCAAGCCCAAGCTTCAAGCTCTCTCTCAGAAGCTCTATCCAAAGAGCCCCACCACTCACATCAGCATAGGAGAGGAGCTCCCCCTCCCCCTCACTCTTCTTGTGGATTTCTATGCTGGGGGGGAGAGAGTCCATCTCAATGACAATGCCATCAAGGGCCTGTGCTTGGCCATGAACAGAGTGCCCTGCTCCCCTTGCTGCAACTGTGACTCTGCTGAAGGATGAAGCAGAGAGGAAGCTGAGGAGGAGGGAGATGTCCTGAGGGGACTGAGGCCTCAGAACAGCAGAAGGGGAGTTGAAGAGGATCCTGCCAAAGTCAAGGGAAGCTGTTTTGGTGGCCTGGTGCAGGTTCAGGGGGCCAAAGTCCATGGGACTTTGGATGAACTTGTATGGAGCAGAGAGAGACAGGAGGAGGATGAGGATGTTAACTTTGGTGCAGAACAGAGCAAACTCCATGGTGGGGAGAGGGGAAATGGATTCAAATGTGTGTGTGTGTGTGTGTGTGAATCTGTGTGAGATGCTAATAAAGAACTTAAGAAGCAGGGGAGGAGATGAACGAGATTATATATACTGTGACCACCCTGTTTGATGAGGATAAAGAATCAGCAGCTACTGGTGCAAAACAGGGCACAGTGGTACAACTGCTTGTACCTCCAATGAAGCCTTTTTTTTGCTATACAACAAAATAGAGTCTGGTGTAGGGATTGGAGAAGGGTCAGAGCATGTGCTTGCTTGTGAAAAAGAGAAGGAAAAAAAAAAAAACCAAGAGAAGAGAGATGGTGAATGAATAAGACCTGAGAGATGAAAAGGAAAGAGAGGGGGATCTTAATTTCTTCTCAGGCACCACCACCCATCTGAGGTTTTAAGTGGTTTGATGAGGGAGAAGATAAAAAAGGATGGCACAGAGAAGAGCCCAAAAGCAGAAGCTGTCACACACCAAAAAAGGCTCCCATGTGATCATCAACTATATCTATTCCCCTTCCTTTTAATATGCTCTCTCACCTGTACCAAGGAAAATCCCAAGTACCCACCTCCCCTCCCTCTATCTCTCTCTATATATCTTTCTCTCACAGAGAAGCAAACAAAGCAGAGATGGGGATGGAGCTAAAAAAACCCAAAGAAAAAAAAAAAAGGGAGGAAGGGCAGTAGAGGACAAGAAACAGAAATCTCCTGTCACTAAAAAGAGCAAAGGGATTAGATCTCACTGCACTCCTTTTTCTGCAGGTGTGACTGGATTTATAGCAAGGACTGTAGGGGTGGTGTAATTAATAAATAAATCCAAATTTCAGTTTCAAAATTTCAAGTTAAATCTTATTAAAATCAAAACAATAAAAAATAAATTCAAAAAAAAATAGTTAATGCAGAAAAAAAAGACAAAAAAAAAAAAAATTCCAAAATTAACGTGGTTCGAAGACTAATAGTTCACGTCTACAAACAAAAACGAAGTAAAAAATTTATCAGTATCAAAGGACGAAATACAAATAAATTTTTAACAGAATCAAAACTTTAATTAGATTCGAAACTGAATTTACATCCGTACAACCAACTCCATATAAGGTGGCTTGGCTCACCACAGGTGATAGGTGACCTATGGCTCCAAAAGATTTTAATTAATTAGCGCACAAGGAACAGTCATCTCGGCCCATGAGAGCACCAATCTCTTAATTAATTTGCATGACTTCATTAGAGCCCCAGCGTCACTAATTTGGCCCTAATATATATATATATATATATATATATATATATATATATATATATATATATTGCGTCTGGTATGTTTATAGAAGCACGGAGCGTTCCGTACTTTCACTTTATTTTTGATGTTCGGACTTTCGAATCGAT
This sequence comes from Ananas comosus, assembly GCF_001540865.1. NCBI lineage: Eukaryota > Viridiplantae > Streptophyta > Magnoliopsida > Poales > Bromeliaceae > Ananas > Ananas comosus. Next base: position 1,385,721 of record NC_033628.1, read on the forward strand.
GATCGGCTCTGTTAGACTTGATCTAGAGTATTTGAAGTATCTAGAAAATAAATTTTGCGATTTTTCGATATCATTTGCCTAGTGATCGAAGTGGCTCAAAATCAACGACTGAAAATAAAAATCTTACAAAATATGATGATATGATATTAAAATTTTAGATGAAAGTTATTGATCTTGTTTTATATGGTATAAAAAATTTTCTATCAAAATTTCATGCAATTTGGATATTTCTACACCGTTAAACTTGCAACTGGTTCACCACGGTCATTAAAATTATTGATTTTGAGCCCCTTCGATCACTAGGTAAATAATATCGAAAAATCACAAAATTTATTTTCTAGGTACTTCAAATACTCTAAATCAACTCTAACGGAACCGATCGTCGATTCGAAAGTCCGAACATCGAAAACAAAGTGGAAGCACGGATGGCTCCGTGCTTCCGTAAGCATAGCAGCCTACTCTATATATATATAGTCCGACTATAATACTATCGATAGTACCAAATATTTGGTACTATCAAATTTTCTGCTGTTAGATCGCTTATTTTTATTCATTAAATTATACCATTCAACAGACAACCAACTCAACCTTAGAGGATCACTATCACCTTAATCACATATCGCTTTATCCAAGGTTTAAAAATTTAATAATACTAATAACTTGATATTATTAATAGTATTCTAGCATAGTTTTATATATATATTGAAAAAAAGTCTAATTAAATTAAAATTAGACTCATATTTATAATCCATATAGATAAAATTAAATCTAAATTATATTTTATTCAAATTAGATACGAATTTATTTTTAGTTTAGATAGCTCAAATTATAACAAATTTTAAAGAATCTTATGCCCACCAAATCCCAGGCCAAAAGGGTACATGTGAGCTTCATCATATCTCTCTCTCTCTCTCTCTCTCTCTCTTTCTTTTGCTTTTTACATAAAATTTGGTAGCTAACAAGGACATGCTTATATCTCTCTCTCCAAAAAAAAAAAAAAAAAAAAAAAAAAAAAAAAAAAAACAAGGACATGCTTGTAAGCAAGTAAAAGATCTCACTCCTCAGATTCTCATACCCTCTGTCATTTATTAATCCCTTCCCTTTTGTTCTCCTTTCACCTGCATAGTATTTCCCCTGTTCAAATTTATGATATCTCTCTCTCTCATTAGAGAGAATATTTCAATAGTAGTAGCACTATTGTGAAACATTCGAAATAATTTTATTCTATAACAAATCAGAATGATTAAATTAGTGCTTCTGCTATTGACACTTGATATTATATTTAATTCTCACTTCCATAAAAATTTCTTATTTTTTATTTGTTAATACTTCTAATAAATTTTGTCCGTAACGAAAATAGAGTTGTCAAAATAGTACCCCTGCTTTTTTTTGCCACGCGTTGTGCTAAGATTGTTGATATAATTATTGCTGCTGATATTAATATCAGAAAGAAGCGGAGCCAAACAGACACTGTTATTTATCGGCCACTTCTGTGGTCATTAAATGAAGGGCTAGGATTTAACCAAGAGAGGAGGAGACTTAGTAAAAAGGGACCCAAAATGGAACCAAATCTTTTATAGTGTTGCCTCTGTACTGGTGGATACTGTGTACATGGCCCCAGAGCCATTGATGATGATTGGGCACCACTCATCCAAGGAGGATGCTCATAGATTGTGTGGTCGGAATCTGTGGGCATTGTGCTATTAGCAAATGCCATCCTTTTTCTTATTTAATTTTTGCACTCTTTTTTTTTTTTGTTTTTTTTCAATTGCCTCATCCATTTCTTTAAATTGAATTGCTTTGTTTGATGCTCTGAGCTGTATAAGGACTACTGTTTCCATATCTTATATCTGTGTGATGATATAGTAACAATGAGGGTCTTAGTTGTCTAAACAGGACATGACAATTAAAGTGGAAAAGAATATATTACATTGCTTTTTACCATTTAAGGAATTCTCTTTCTTTGAAAACTGGGATATTATTATCTAGTACTAGTATGATCTTTGTAAGAAAAATAAAAAAAAGGTGATAAACTTGTTTTGAAATAAAGGAGTCCTTTACTTTATGTGGTAATATGTTAAATAATCCAGTTTTGATGTGTGTGAAGTGGAGATTTTTTATTAGGAGATTTGAGTACTATGATTCCTTTCTCATGCAATCTTCTTCTCACATTTGGCATCAAATCAGATTGCATGCATGAATTTCTAGATATGTAGTGCATTAATTAGTACTTTAACATGCAGGAATAAATTGGTTGGATCAAAAAGTATGATTGTATGAAAAATATGGTGGATGATTTGATGCGAAAGGAATAATATTATTTTCAAACATTTATTTACTGACGCTACCTTAACTGATCAGCATGTTGGTGTACTGGTAAAGGAGTGAATTGAGTTTTGTAAAGCTGGGTAACATCTGTGTTTTTTTTAGAATTTTTTATTCGATGCTTGCGATCGCTTTTCTTTGTTTGTCTTTTTAGATCTTTTTTCTATCGATTTTTCTCTTTCCTAAGGCCCTTGTTGCCACACTCTATGTAGTTAAATTTATTTGCTAATTGAATTAAGCAGGTATCATGCTATTTTTTTCTTAAAAAAAAAGATATGGTTGTATGAAAAACTCAGGGAAGGAAAGACACTGCTTTAAACAAGTAGAACTGTTGATTTTGTAATCCATAAGCATTTTTCTCGTAAGTTAAAGCTGTTAGTGAGTAACTGTTGAGAACTATGACAAACTGAGTAAGGATCTGTTTGGTCATGCTAGAGCTTTTACAATAATACTATCCAAACAAAATATAATGCAGCAGTGAGCAATTTTCAAAGAGATAGGAAATCGAAGAACAGATACTCTTGAGTAAGATTTTTGGAAAAAAAAGACGATTAGACGAAGCAAATTTTCGCTGAAAATCACCCATATAAAGAGTTTTAATTTGGATGCCTAATGATGCCCTAACTTATTCCAGGAATATCCCTAATTATTAAATAAAAGGTATAGGAAAATTAAGGAATAGTGGCCCATAATTAACTTGGACAGGCTACACACCATGTCAAAAATATTTGAAAAATCTTCAAGCTAGACTTCTTATTTTTGTAGTTCCAACTGCTATAGCAGAAGCTATAAACAGTTTGTTTGTCGGAATAAATTTGTTCCTTCCAAAGTTGACATAGGCAAATGGTAAACGAATACTTGGAACAATTCTTTGTTTGAAATGATTGAGTATTCCAAAAGATTGAGTCATAAGCACAAGGATTAGGGTCGGCAAATGAATACTTAGAACAATTCTCGAAAACTTAGCGTAATTCATCAGCCTTTTCTATCTCAATATTCAATTAAACTTAAGTTATTTGGTTGCATCGTCTGAATCATCTTTCTGATCACAAAATATCTTGCAGAGTGCGATTGATCAAGTTTTTATTTGATCAATAGAATTGAATGTAATCTAGTGGGATATATATATATAATTTTTCTCTGCATGTTGATCTAGCTCGATATTCTTTCACATTGTGTAGATCTTATGACGAAATTAGTGTGACTAACAACTCCTTAAACGAAAACTACTGTTAAAAAAAATGTTTTTGATCCTTTCATATCTTTGCCTCATGATCTCCCTTCTAAAGAATGATTATATAATGTCTTGAACATTCTTTTTCGTAGGATTTGCCTAATTTGTAAATAATTAAGGACATTGTCACTTGGTCACATGAGAATCTACTGAATCTTAGCTACACATGCTCATTGTATTTAAAATATAGTTTTTTTTTTTTTTNCCAACAATAGAAAATTGAAGTGACCAGTAAACATGTTGTATCTTTTTGGTCAAAATACTCTCTTTTCTTTAGATAAAAAAGTACCAAATTTATCTAAATTATGTACTATTTTAAATCGCTACTCAATCTTTCAAAATTTTTATTTTGCTATTCCATCATTCAATTTGTTTGATTTGAGATCATATAAGTTCTGCACATTTTTATCTTTTTTTTTATTTGGCAGGAGAAAAAAAAAAAAAAGAAGAAGGAAATCCTTTCTTTTAGCAATAAGATTTGAACACAAAATATAGAATATCCAATTTATAATTTTTCCTATTGGAGAGAAAGCCTTTTGAAGGTATATTAACTCTATAATGCTTTTGTTAAAAGTATAACTTTTTTTTTTTTGGAGAGATTGATAACATGCTACCCGCTTCGCTTATTTCATTTAGAAATAAATTTAGTTTGAAATGTGAATTAACTAGGATTCGAACCTAGCCATATTCTGATCACACTTGAACTCGAAGAAACCAATGCAACTTTGATAAGGGGAGCTAAACTCATGCATGGAACTAATTTTTAACCCGAGGAAGTCGAACCTAGCCACATTCTGATCACACTTGAACTCGAAGAACATGCATTCCACTCATGCGGAGTGTAAGAAGGCCTGCAGTTTTTGCAGGGCTGCCGTTCTTGACTCCGCACAAGCAAAGTGCGAAATCGAGGTCACACAGCTCTTCACCTCTCTGCACTGGTGATGGCGCATCCAAACAGGCCCTTAGTTTATGTAGAAGCACAAGATAAATCGGCCAACTTAGCTAATGGTAAATATTTGAGGTAATGACCAATTAATAGTGTTGTTATTAATTCTTTTGTTTTGGTACTATTCAAAAAGAGAACTCTTTATGGAGAAATGAAGCTAACTCAACAGAATATATCCATCCTAAGTTGTCACACTATAAAGTGAGGAGAGCATGCCCATAGTGCACATTGTAATCCCCATATGGATTTGGACCAATGTATGCATGAGCACTACTATATATATATATATATAGAGAGAGAGAGAGAGAGAGAATTATGCTATTATACTATCGATCGATAGTACCAAACGCTTGGTACTATCGAATTTTCGGCCATTGGATGAGAGGATATGCGGTTAGAATGATAGTGATCTTTTAGGATAGAGTGGATAGTTGGTTGAATAGTATGATCTAACGGGTGAAAATAATCAACAAGTGGATCTAACGGCAGAAAACTCAATAATATCAAAAGTTTAGTACTATCAATAATATAGTAGCCGAACTCTACATATATATATATATATATATATATATATGTAGTAGAGCTACTATACTATCGGAAAAATAGAGGATTTGATGCTTTCGATTTTTTGGCCCTTAAATTAATTTCTTTAATAATTTCTAATCTTTGGATTAATACTATTATCATATAAAGACCACTCAATCCTATGGATACTACTCAACCCTAGAGGGGACCGCAATTATTCTAATTGTATAATTCTTAATCCAATGATCAAAAAATTAAAAGTATCAAATTTTCTATATTTTCGATAGTATAGTAGCTCTACACTATATAAATATATATACAACTCTCCACCACAAGCCTACAAGAGAGGTGGAACCAAGCACTAGTTCTTAGATCTTCTATTGTTTCACTTTTGAGAGCCCTAGTACCTCAACAGATCCTCTTTGTTTTTAGGTAAATCACACTCTGTATGGGAATAGGAGAGCAATTTGCACTTTACACCACCTTTTTTACATTTTTTTTTATAATTTACTTGTTACTTTTATGTTTTTTTTTTTTGGCCTTTTGCTTTTGGAACTACTAAAAATGTGGGAGGATCAAACCTTTGTTCTGGACCCAAGGAGATTCGAACTTTATTAGCTGAGGACACAAAAACCACTGCTGTGGTTGTTATAGGCCATACATTAGGGTGGTCCATTTAGTGTTCTAACCTAGCTAGCTAGTAATTTTAAATATAATGCATCTGCTTAGGCTTAGTTAAAAAAAAAATTTGCAGTATATGTAAAGAGAAAGTTTCTTTAGCATTTTGATTTCCACCTGTGAAGGTCTCATGTTTTGCAGCAAAAGGAGGACATCCACCAAATTGACTAGTGGGAACCAATCATTTGTCGACAAGTGTTGTCGATCATATGAAAAAGAAATTTAAGTTAAAATAAAAAAAAAAAATGAGAGAGAGACGCGCCACGCTCTGGTAAAGGATGCGTTAACAAACTGTTCTTATAAGATAGTTTGAGCTGTATATCTTAGCTTTTCGTTTCAGATTCAAAATAAAATTCACTAAAATGTTGCCCCTATATTATGCCTTAATGAAATCGAGGCTTTTAATTAATTTGTACACACCATAAGATATCATACAAGTTTACTAATATTTCCTCCCTTTAGAACATAACATGATAACACTATTGATAATAATTTATACTGATTAAAAAAAACGAAGATAGCATTAAGAAAGATTGTTTTTTGGCATTTTTTTTTCTCAAAAAAAAAAAACAAATTGAACGACAAAAGATCGAACCAAAGCTTCATCCATGTGAGGTTAATTTAATTTGAAGATAATTTAACCTAATACTGCAATTAATTATAGAAAGGTTTAAATTGGGAAAAGGCACTTTATCTCCATGTGCTAACCCTGAATTACTTATATTTTTAACTCGAGCTACGAAGAGATTTGAGCGTCATCAGTGTGATCAAATCTTTTTAATTTATTACTACCTCACACCCATCTACTTAAAAGGCACTTTCCCTTCGTATGTTGCGACCTTTTTATAAAGGTGATGAAATTAACATATTTATATTAATTACACAAAGTTTACATACAATGAGTTCGATCGGTTTTCTTTTTTTTTTTTTTATAGATATGTCACTAGTAATATCAGAACTGTTAATATCAAACAATTTGATCAGGTCAGGGTGAATCCCTGTTTAATCAAAAAAAAAAACAATTTGATCAGGTAAATAAAGTTAAGGGTCCACGAGGCACAATATATAGTGAAAATAAATTCATATAATTACTTTCTAATTGAGGGTCTCCATCCACTTTATTTTTCTTTAAAAAATAATAACCATTCACAAATGTTAGGAAGCGTGATTTTTCTGATATTAATTGTTGAAACTGGTATTTGTTCTCATACAGATTATACCGATTATGGATGCTTAATTCCTAGTCCTTTGATTAGGGTGATCTCATCTTGTGAAAACAACCAAAATGTGAGATCCCTACTAAAAGTGCCTTATAAATAATCAGGTATTAATTAGGCTTTAATTAAATGTGGATACATAATTAGATGTGGATACATAAGAATGCATCATCGTCTCAAATTTTCAACTTCCGTAATTTAGTAAACTTTCATAATCATTAGCCTCTCTCTCATTAGTTTGTAAAAATAAAAATTTGTCATTCCATACTTTGTATATGTGTACTATTTAAGGTGATAATGCAAATTAAAACACTTTTATGTAATCAAAGAAAACATTTACCTTGATAATTAAGGTGAACTTATAATGCGAGTGCATCTAGGCGATGGACGGCTCCTAATTGGATCGCGTTCATGTCCTATGAATGATTCACTTCTTTTTTATTCACAGAATGCTTAAAATCTCTAATTGAAGAATAAAAATGAAAAAGCTCTTGTTCGAAGTTTCTAATTCTGGCTACGATATAAAGTTTTCAAGAAAATTAAGATAGAATGTCAGTAGAGTTAAATTGAACGGTTTTGTCCATTGAAGTTTCAGTCAGGCCAAACAGATCCTAAGTGCTTGCGTGCGAGTCCCAGACATCTGGGCTCGCGGACACGAAAACCTCGTGGAACGTGCGACGAGAAGAGGTCAGATTGGTCCAATCAAGACAACTCGGAGGGGGAGCACCCATGAGATCTCCTTCCCCCTCCTTCCCCCACTTGTGCATTATTAAAAGAAGCATTATTTGTACAAGTGCAAAAGAAACATTTCATGAGATGCTGCTGTCCTCTCCTTCTGGTTTGCTTTATTCTTGTTGTTGGTTGATATCTTCTATCAAGCTTAGTTGTCTAGATTGCCGCTATCTCTACCTTTGTATTCTTTTTTTGGACTCTTCTAATCATGCCACTTTGGCTAGTCTCTCCCCCTGCCAACACTTAAGGTGATGACCAAGCTTGTGAAAGCCCGTGCTTGTGTGTTGAATATATAATATTAAAATACTATTTTCTGGTAGTTCAAGCTTTTGAAAAACATTAGTATGTGAATCTCTCGCTCTCTCTATATCTGATGAATATATAATATTAGAATAATATTTTCTAATAACTCAAGCTTTCTATATATAGCTGCTTCACATTATTTAATATGGTATCAAAGTAAGAGGTGACATAGTTAACTCTCTCTCTTTCTCTCTCTGTCTCTCTATCTAAACCAACATAGTTACCAAGAGCCACTACACATTGTTTTCTTGTATTCTATTTCCAATGAGCTACAATTAGTATGACACTGATCTCTTCCTGAACTGAGAGGGCAGTTTTCCATGTTTACAATCTAGTTTATTAGCAAGAGACACTCCATTATCAAACAGTACACTAAAATATTCTCTAGCTAATGTTGATTAAACAAAGACTAAGATATATTATGCTCCTCCGTGTACGTGACTCTGATTTGTTTGGTTTTGTTATTTCTCGACTATTTTAAACATAAACCGGAAAATGAAAACTTGTTCAGACGATGAATACACCCGCATTTCACCGCCTTTAATCCAGGTTAGCGAAGCCTAAGTGTGAACTTGTGCACACTTTCTTGTACCAACGACGTACTGCACGTGTAGAAGGCGTCTACGGTGCAGTAAACAAAGCTATTACCTCCATTCCCCTCGCTCGATACACTTCGATTTGTGTTAAGTTGTAGTTGGTACAGGTTAAACTAATCGCAAACTTGTGAAGCATTTGAGACAAAATAAACCAAACAAGATGTTGAGGACCCCAGGGGAAAATGATTTGATTCCAGAATCATGTGCTCTTGACCGAGGACACGCGCATGTGGGGATGACCAAGAACAGGATCATGATCAACTCGATACTAGCTAGATGAATGCGACCCGACCGTATCGATATCTTGCGACTCCCCACCATGCTTAGTGAGGGCTCACACCTCCTTCAATAATAGTTGTCTTTATGACGTGATCATCATGTATACGATTTCAATGAGGGGGTACTGCAGTGTCTCACAATTTGCTCTGCTCAAATCTATTCAAACATGCCAGTGATCAGAGACAGTTTGGGGATTGGTAAGATTGATATCTTTGTATAAAGTGTCGCAGGATCTTCTTTTGGCCCAAAGTGTAGTGGAACTTTTCTTTTTATGTGTCATGTTCATGCGTTTATATAGCAACTATACATACATATATTTCATTTGGCTCATGATTTCTATGGGGACTCACAGGTTGTAGCAATAGACTAATTGAAAATAGGGGAAAGTTTTCAATTGATTGCCACATAAAACAGAACCCACTAATATTGTACTTTTACGAGAATATCTTTGAAATATCAGAGTTGTGTTTTGCTTTGGGATAAATATATACTACTAACTGGACATAGCTCTATTTCAACTTGGCTTTATGGAATTGCTATCCCCATGAATTGGATGGTACATGAGCAATTTTAGATTCTGATTCTACGGTGGCGTACTAAAGATATCTACAGTTACTTCCACTTTATTCCAATCCAAACACAAGTGCCCGCGAACATTCCCTTAAGAAAAATAAGAAAAAGAACTTAGAATTGTGAAAAGAATGAGTTACTAATCTGGGATTTACAAACTATAGATCTCAGAAACAGTAACAAAGGGGTCTGGACTGTTCATTCTTATCCTCCCCAGACTCTGCAACAGGGTGAGACTGATTGACCACTCCAGCAAGTTCTCAAATCTTTACTTTATATATACATTTTTGGTTCTTGTTAAGCCTCTCACAACGAGAAAGTCTCCTTCGAAATAGGTATTCTACAGAGAATTTGTACACAAACCATTTATGCTGAGCCATTTGAAGCGACGAAGTTCTAATAAAAGGCAATATAGTAACTTCAAACTGAAATGACACATAAAGGAACTGTTTATGTACTTGTATTGCACAAGACGCAACTTTTGATTAGATGTTGTTAGTCTTGCCTCGAGTACCTATTACCAAAAAAAAAAAAATCTTGTTTTCCACACATTCTTGTATGTGCTGCTATATATAACAGCAGGCAGAGGGTAAAAGGAGACTCTTGCACTACTTGGCATTGTCTCAAAAGAAGGCTAACAGCAATGTCACCCATCACACACCAAGAACCAAAACATTTCAGTGTCCAAATGACTAGGTCAAATTCTGCAAATAGATATAGCTGATGTTATAGATCTTCACTAATCCTTAAATAAAGTAGTCATATCGAAAATCTAGTAGAATCCGTCACACATGCGCAACTTGAATCATTCATTGCTTTTGCGTGATCGACTTTTTCTAGAATCTCAGAGATTTCTAAGCGGGCAAATTGGGATGTCTTACTTTCAATCTGCAGACACCTGCAGCTTTGCTAGTTTGCATAACAAGAAAATTGAAAAGGAAGAGGAATTACTGATAAATTTTCAGCACCTATGTAATATGCTATATTTCCATATCTCACTTTTTGCTCATTATTCCTCTTGCTTATTGGTATCATGTTCTCTCTTTTCCACTATCGTTTTCTGTGATGCTTGGCCGTGTATCTAATGTCATTTCGTAAACTCGAATCAGAATCCAAATCATAAATGCTAGTCCCTTTCTGGAAGGTTAACTTTTATTTTCCAATCTCGCATGATCGAGACCAATTTGCCTTGAAAAGAATTGTATCTATAATCTTTGAAATGCATGATAAGAAACATCAACAATGACGGCTCCTTCCTAATAGTTCCCAAAACTAAGTTTAAACTTAAGACTAGCAATGTATCTCTAGCCTAGTCAATAATCTGTAAATAACCTAAAGGCTTAAGCTTACACAAGCAATGCATTAGATCAGCTCCCTAAGAAAAAGGGAGAACATCTTGATCAAAAAAAGCACGTCACAATCACCGTCTTTTTCTTTCATCAGATTATGCTCTTGGATTATGGAGTAAATGAGAACTCCGTATACTGCTAAAAAACACGGATTTGATATTGCAGTAGGTAATTCGTCATCGTCAGTTTAGCACACAAGTACCACCAAACTCTAGCTCACCTAATTGTCTGCTAACATCTGATTATTTGCTGTATTATACATGTTAACTAAGTCATCTTTCGTGGCATTTTCCTTGGAAAAAAACAATAAAAATAATAGTGATAATCTAAAATTAGATCATGTAGACCCTCGAAAAGCTTCAATAAGAAACAGCCATTATTGGAATTGACCAATTATCTTGTCAAGTAGCAGCGAAATCACACAGACAAATATGGAGAAAATCCAAATAAATAACCCAACAAATTGGACAGATAAGGACTGATAGCATTTCATATTAATCCGACAAAAAAACATCTATCAATCATCTTACTTCGGCCGAGAAATAGAAATAATGGTGAAACATATATCAATACATCGAAGAAGTTCTTGAAGAATTATCTGGCTTTGACACCCACAACGTCGGATCGCCTCAATCTCACACACTGTGACCTAAGTTAAATGCTCAATTTTTAGTAAATTCAAAGGGATTTGATGGGGTTCCGATTTTTACAACCTGCATTTTCTGGTGCCAGTTTACCATGTTGAATTTTGCTTGATTTTTCACTGTTTTTAGGTCAAAATATTGGATAACAAGACAGTTAGCACAGTATTTAGCAACTATGACTAGGGCCACAATCTGTAGCTGGGTGTTGTGTTTGAGAACTTTGCAGACAGTAAGTTGAACCTAAAAGTAAATTTTGTGTCGATAGGGGAACATTCCACCTGAGGATGCACTAAATTTTGATTACTCCATAGCATGTGAAAATGTAAAAGAGTTAGAAGGCTGTCCATGTTAACTCAATTTGTAGATCCTACATAATTAATTCAACATAAGAGGAGATCATAGCTTGCAATATTGCAAAGTTATCAATAAGTCAAATTATATTTCATGAAAACAAATAAAACTCACAAAGACAAACTTCAGTTATTCACATTAACTATTTGTTTTCACATTTACATAAGTTTTTTTTATCTTTGAATGTGATGCACTTCCTATAACAGTAGTCACGCTCCCTGCTATATACTCCGTCCTCCGTATTACAATACGACAAAGAAAATCTATGCAATTATAGATATTATTCTCACTCTTATCGACCCCCCAAAAAAAATAATTGAAGTACTAATGGATGTAACTTCACCTGCCGGAAAATTGAGATATTGAAACAGTTGCCTTAGAAGTAGAAGATGAACCGGTGGAGGAGGATGCGTCACCACGTACCCTACTTGAAGCATCTATGAAAGTGGGCCTGGTGGGCTGGAGCAAAGGTGGGCCTTTGCTCAGCATCAAAACAATGACCTCAGACATGGTGGGCCTCGCAGCGACTGTAGATTGAGTGCAAAGGAGAGCTATCTCAATAATTCTCTTCACTTCTTCCTGCTCATATTCGTTAGGATCCAAACTCTCATCAACCAACTCAATCAAATCACCACTTTCGTATAGTTTCCAAGCCTGTTTAATAAACAGAATCACTGAGCTTTGTTCAAAGTAACTAAAGAGAATTAATATAGGCAGCACTCAACATAAAACCCTACCACTTCACAAGACGATAGAAGTAAAGAGTTTAAAAAGCATTATAAAAGATTAGAGTATTTGCATAAGAGTTACCAATTCAAGAAGGTACTGGGTTACAGGCTCTAGCTTCATGTCATTGCTCTTACGACCACTTATTATTTCTAGAACAACAACTCCATAGCTGTATGTGTCAACCTTCTCGGATAGCTGCCCATGGATTGCATACTCAGGAGCTGTATAACCCCTATCCAACAAAGCAACAAACTAAGACATGGAAATTATTGTACAATCTACAGCCTATGGAAATTCACAATCAAATTTAACAGCTTTTATTCTTTAACACACCTAAACGCATTTAATAGGGATGCCAATGGGTATGGATACCCAAAATTTTATCCGAACCCGAACCCGAATGGAGCGAATTTATCCGATACTAAATGGATATGGTTTCGGATATAGATATCAAAAACAAAAATCCGACGGATATGGATACGGATATGGATTTTGACTGTACTCGACCCGAACCTGAACCCGACCCCGACCCGAATCCGACCCGAACCTGAAATTATTTTACATTATATATAATATGTATATGAAATTTGATGTTATATTTGAATTCGTAGTTTAAAAATTTAGATTTAGTATAATATATTTTGAAATATTGAAAAGAGAAATAATTGTTTCGGGTTTGGATTTCGGATTTTTGGTCGGGTTCGGGTCTGGATATGGATTTTTAAAATCTGTCGGGTTCAGGTTCGGGTTTGGGTTTCGGGTTTGGAGTTGGGTTCGGGTTTGGGTGTTTGAAAATCCACCCCGAATCCGACCCGTTGACATTCCTACATTTAATCCTTCAAAATTATCTTTTTACATGCATAAACATCCCACAATATCTGCATTTTCATTCATAAGATTCATAAATTTGATTTGTGACACATAAGCCATTTTGCTTACAGAAAAAATATTTTCTGATACAAAACAATTTCCGACATGAATGGGATAACTCCCAGGCTTATCATCTGTCAAGCTGCTCTTTTGAGGGGTGTACATGAAAATTCAGATGTTAGAAAGGTATATATGCAAATAGATGATTTTGCAGGGATACATATGAAAAGCCTTTTATTATAAGAGCTAGTAGATGTGAAATTAGCCATAGCAGTAAATGACCGGCCTTTTAAGACTTACAAGGTTCCTGCAAATTTGGTACTGAGGTGACTGTGGTCATTTGGTAGAAGCCGTGCGAGGCCAAAATCAGCAATCTTGGGCTGAAAATCGTCATCGAGAAGTATGTTGCTGGACTTTATATCGCGATGTATGATGCGGACATGGAACTCTTGATGAAGATATGCAAGGCCTCGAGCCATGCCAACAATTATATCAAATCTCTGTTTCCAGTTGAGGGTGCCACGTTTCTCACCTATCAGAGAAGTTACATTCCATTTGAAACAATAGGAGAATTCAACTGATACCATGTTGATGAAGTTCAGAAGAGCATAGCAATGTCTAAATATAACCAAGGAGGGGGAAAGATAAATTTTTAGAACAGAAATAAGCCTTTGTCCTCAATATCTTCTTTAGTTAGTTTTACTTATCAAGTGATTACCAATGAGCAGACAAGCTTTTTTTTCTTTTAAATTGAGATAAAACCATCGTTAAAGGATGACGGTTTGAAGCCAACAAGCATTATCCTCTATATACTCGTAATTGTTACTGAGATATAGTAACTGTTGACTCGCTGCTTGCCTTTCTGATGCTTTTATATGGTAAGTGGAAAAGCTGGATCAAAACTAAAGCCAGTCGTTTGTATAAGATAGTTAGAGGAATCACTAGACATACTCGGTGAACTAAACAACTAAAGCTCTCGGTACAATATTGAGCAGGTAGGCGTGCATAGGTGTTCACTACTCCCACTTTTCACCTGCTTCTGGCATATATTGAATAGTAATCCTATTTCAAATATGCCAAAATATTCAACATGAACAACAATCTAAAATAGTTGATTGACCAATAACAAGTATTCTCTCTCTGAGTGTAAATCTATTCATAAAGACATCGAATTGAAGGATGTGAAATTTCAACCAGTGGTGTAACCACACTGAGCATAACTATTATATCATACATCGTCACTCATAATTGATCTTGACTAAATATAGCATAAGTACATTGTGAACAAACCAATGTGGTAGCAGCATCATGTTGGTCATTGCAGTAGATTAACAGTGGAAGGACATTCCAAATTAAGAATGTATAGGACAAACGATGGAAATGATTCAATATCCGTAATTGGGCTTTTCAAATTTACATGCGAGGTTTTATCAAACAAACTTAAACGCTAAATCTACGTGTCTCCTAACCATGATTATCTACATAATTGAAAACCAAAGCAGACTTTTAGGTAATAGGTTTACACAGAAGAGACATACCAAATAAGTACTTGTCGAGGCTGCTATTTGCCATGTACTCATAAACGAGTATGAGTTCAGGGCCTTTGCTAGAACATCCAAGCAGACGAACAAGATTCCGATGATGAACATTGCTAATCAGCTTCACCTCACCCTGAAAATCTTGTTTAGCCTTCTTTGTTTCAGCTATTGCCAGTTTTTTAACAGCAACTATTTTGCCATTTTTCAGTAAACCCTGTCAGCCATAAATTAAAAATAGTATAAATTTCATTAGAGTCTAGGAATATATGAATAGCATCTATCAGCCATTCAGTTTTTGTCCAATTTAAGAAGAACAACAAAGTCTTGACATTCTCCAGTCTTATATTTAAAATTTTCGTGCAAACTGTGGGAGAGATTTTTATTTCATTGAGCCACCTCACCTTGTACACATCTCCAAAACCCCCTTCTCCCAGCTTATTTTCTTCACTGAAATTATTTGTTGCAGCTTTGAGATCTTTGTAATTAAAATTGACGGGGCCTTGTAGCTCCGTTGCCCCTAAAATATCTCCTGAACAAACAATCAGAGATACGGATTTAAACATGCTGCAAATACTATATGTTGAGAAATTAAAGTTTCACGAATAATAAACACAACTTGGCAGCGGGCAACATTCTGATTAATAGACACTGTATATACAGCTTTTTTCTGAGAGAAATGCATTAAATACAGTTATAATATATGCAACTTGGCACTAGTTTACACTTAGCTTTAACATAAAATATCAAGGTCATAAATCAAATGTAGACACCTTATGCTCCATCAATAAGGTCACCATATCATGGCCCAACCATAGCATAAGTACCAGTAATTTGAATAATAAATTACTAGTACTTGAAATACTATCAACATGTGTATCAACATTGGTCAAAATGCTATAGCCCAAGTTACTAATACTAGCACGTGAGTTCTAATATATACTCTGTCATTTTTCCAACATCTCTCATTGTGGGAATATTCAAGGTGTGACATCTGAATTGTGAGGGTCCCAACAAGCCTATGATGCTTCTATTCTGTCCCTTGCCTATGTGATTTTTATGGTTCACCCGATAGGAAGTATTTGATCGATAACAAAATAATAAACCTTTCTGTCGAATTTCTTTACTTTATCTTTCCAAATCCTTTTTGTTTTAATTTCTTTTCTACGTTTAGTTTACTTTCAAGAGAAACGACAGGGCAGTAGCCACCCAGCATTGCCTTCCAAGAGTCCTCGGAAGCAAACTCTTGAGGCTCAAACATACAATCTCTAACAGTATTCAATCCCTATTGGTCTTCTTATTGATTATGCAAGCAATATTTTTCTATCTTTCAAAGTTCTTCAGCTATTTTGACAAATAAAAATTTGCTCCTACTTTTAAGAGGAAAAAAACCTCAACTGCAATTCTCTGAGAGTCCTCTAGCTATACGAGCAAAGCTGAAAATAATCATTTCAAAAAAAGACAACTGATTAACAAATCGAATTAAGACTGGCCCAAGGGTATCTGCCTAATATCATCTAAAGTAGAAGTCAATGCCGGCCTGCTGGCTCAATAAATAAACAATGAATTAGTGAACACAAGGAATGTGACATTTCCTTGATCGTAAAACTATTTTACTCATCTCTGCATATATAAAAAACCATGCAGGTCAACTACCTCAACAAAAACACGGCTTTTCTCTGACAACATGACATAATTTATACTATCTAATAAACTAAATTGCCGAATTGTAGGCCCCAGATTAGTTAACATTATTTTAATCCCTTGGAGCAATATTTTGCTATTTGCATGACATCCGAGACAGTTTATGTAGGCTTTGGTTAAAACATCATCATACACATCTCTGGAGTCAAAACCTGTCACGGTCTTATATAAGTCTCAATCAACAGTCCTCCAAATCCGCCAAGACTTGAAACAATAAATGGTGCAAAATTTAAGCTCAAAGTCAAACAAGAATAGTACATATTTTCTAATCAAATGCAAATTGTGAAAATCCCAACAACAAAATGGCTTAGTGAGTATTTACTTACCTCTGTGAACCTTTTCAAGCTTTCTCGACCGTCGGATCCACAAAAATGCAACGATACCAAGAAGCAATAAAACCACAACTCCTCCTACAACTCCTCCGATGATGGCGCCCTTGTGGCTCGATTTACCTACGCCACCATCATACATTAGTCATCAGCCCAGTTCCAACTTCGAAGAAAGCATTTCCCAATACTGCTAGAAATAGAAAATTTCCAAAATCGTTTCCCAATTCATTTCCCCTTTTTAGGTATAAATGTGTAGACCTTAACTAGACCATATTTTGAAATAGATGCCAAATTTTTTAAAATTTTGATTTTAATACCTAACCTTACAATGTTTTTAAAATAGGAATCTGAAATTTGAAAGTTTTACTTTATTACCAAACCATACTAATTTATAATATTGTTTTTATATAATCTTCTGTAATCGTAAAGAATATTCTGTTACAGGACAGAATATTAACAAAATATGTTGTTAGTACACTTACAAATATTTCAAGGTTAGGTGCAAAAATCGAAATTTTTCAAAATGTACTATAGTTGGATAATAAAATTATAACTTTTAAAATTCAGGTAACGTATACACAGTTTTTTACCCCTTTTCATGTAGATTAGGATTAAAGTTTCGAACTTTTTGCTCTCCATTATAGTAAACCCTTAGAATAAGCCTCAATTGGAGACCAATTTGCTACTACAATGTCCATTAGATAGAAAACAAGAAAGCATGCTACAAGTACAAAGTAGGAATTTGATCAGATCACCTGAATTCAAGAAGGGGGTGAGATCGATGGTCTGATTCGGCGCGAAGAAGGCGGTGTCGGAGTACCGCAAGAAGCACCCGGCATCGACGGCTCTCCCATCGGCCTCAGGGGGGCACCCCTGGATGTTTCCCAACGCAACCTGAAGGCACTGCTCGCACCCGCCCTCGCCCACCGTCTCCACGCACTGCGCCGCTCCGTACACCCCGCCCCGCTCCGCCGCGGCCGCGAACCCCGGGATCCGCGGCGCCGCCGCGGCGAGGTCGCGCACCAGCCCCTCCGCCTCGGCTGCGAACCCCGGCGCGGCGGCGGAGCGGTTCCCGCAGATCCCGACGCTCCCGGGGAGCGTGGCCTGGTCGAAGAAGGGCGCGCTCTCGTAGCGGAGGAAGCACCCGTCGTAGATGGCGCGAGCGCCGTTCGCGGCGCCGCAGCCGCGGAGTCGCGCGGCGGCGGCGCCGACGCAGGCGGCGCAGTCGCCGGGGGAGAGGTAGGGGCGGCACTGCGCTAGGGCGTACACGGGCGCGGCGGCGCGGGGGCGCGACGCGGTGGCGAACTCGCCGGAGGAGTTGGCGCCGCCGCCGCCGCCGCTCACGGCGGAGCGGAGGTCGGAGAGGGTGGCGTTGAGGGCGGAGAGGAAGGCGGCGGCGGGGGTGGCATTGTACTGGCTACAGCCGACGTTGAGGAGGTTGGTTTGGGGGTCACCGGCGGTGACCGGAACCCATGAGAGAACGGAGAGCGAAGCTAACAAGCATAAGAGGAGGAAAGAGGGGGCCATGGAGAGTGAGGGATATACTCACCGGAGGTGTGGAGAAGAGAGAGAGAGAGAGAGGAGAGGATGAAGAGGAAGAGTGGGGAAGTTTTTTAACTACTAAGTCTACAAAATTTTTTAAATATAAAAATAAATATTTAAAATTTTTATTTATGATAAAAATAAATTATTTATATCCATCGTCTCTAGAGCAAGTGACAAAGGGCTTAGTGGTCGGTATCCGAGACCCAAGTTCGAATCCTAGTTGATTCATATTTCCAGCTAAGTTTATTTTTAAATGAAATAAAACGAAGCGGATAGCATGCTATCTATCTCCCAAAAAAAAAAAGAAGAATTATTTATCGTTTCTAAAAATGACAAATTATTCACCTGTTATCCTATCTTATATATTTTTTACATTCAAATTTTAAAAATATATGATATTAAATTTTTTTGAAGAAAATGGTGAATAATTTATTAGAAAGAGATAATTTATTTACCCTATAAATCTAATTTTATAAATATTTTTTTAAAAAAATTATTTTTATAATTATAATATTTTTTTAATCTATTAATAAAAAAAATCCGGAGTGAGAGTTGGTTTCTTTCCGCTGGAGCCATTTTTGTATGGGAGGGAGATGGGCATTATTTATTTATTTATTTATTTATTTATTTTTGTCATTTTTAAATCTTCGCTCCACCTGAATATAGTGTTAAGAAAAATAAAGGGAATGCCAGAAGGGTACGAAGTATGGTCGCATAAAAGTCTTCTTTTTCTTTTACATGGCACAACCGCACAACAATATCTTATAGCGCAACTATTACAAATAAAGGCTTTTTTGCAATGCGGAGGTGGAGTTGGTTTTGGAATTTGGACTGGCCTAGAAAGTGGGTGAATTCTGCTAATTATAACGACACAATCGCTTATCTGTACGGAGTGCAATTTTCTTCTAAACATAATATCTTATCCGTACGGAGTGCATTTCGTTCGGACCATAATTTTTCAAAGAATACTACAGCTACATGTTTTCCAACAATATTATTCGAATTTGTATTTTGTTATTATAATATTGCGACTTTTGATTGACTTATTTATGTTGTTCAAAATCATCATATAATTTTTCTAACACGTTACCAATACCCTAATAAGAGGGCAATATTTTGGATTATCCAAAGTACTTCTCGGAGATGTTGATGAATGCCTACCCACTACATATAGATGCACAAGGTCCAAACTCTATTTAATATTTATTATGGTGCACGTCGGAAAGGAGGACGAACGCGTCGCTTTATGTTCTTTCTCGCTGCAAAATTGGAATTTAATATCTATAATAATATTATCCCAATCAGCTGCCCTGTGTTCTCACTAATGATGTCACTCAAACTGGTCTTGGCTTGTGTCAGGTGAGAACGGGATATATGGTTTCCCGGTCCCCATAATTGCCCATTGGAAGTTAAGCACTCTAACTTCTAGTCGTACGTTAAAAAGACTGTAGAAGCTATGTAATTCTTTCTTGTACTTAGTACTAATAGTGCTTTTGAACATTGTTGACTTTGGATCTATTCTCATAATAGCTCCATTTATTTGCTGTTAGATTCCACAACGGATTGCAAGTCCACGGTGGTAAAATATGTCGGGGGTTTTGAATCCCAATTTCAGCCCAACCATAAAAGAGTCGCATAAAGTATATGAAGTTGGGCTAACACACACTGCACCGTAAATTCCAGATTTATACAGTAGCAGAACGTGCAGTTGTAAGTGCCAGTTCCACACAATTCCATGCATGTTTTTTGAGGAATCTCCAAAGTAGAGTAGAGTAGCCCGCACCACTGAATCAAACGAGCCAATATTAGGGATTTGCTGCGTTCAAGGGGGTGATGAATAAATGACGCACGCTCTTACAGTTCGGAAGGATGGCCCGTACGTAATTTGGCTTTCAACAGGAGGCTGGTTAGAAACCTCTGTTTTTTTTGCCAAAAAAGCCAAACAAATCACCAAAAGAATGATAAAACTCTCATTGGATGAAGATTGGATGGCCCTTGATCCAAAGACCTCTGAAGTTTTGAGGCAATAATTTGGAGGAATTAGCATTAGTCGTAAACGAAATCCCATAGAAGCTCTCGAATCATCTTCCTCTTGATCAGCATATGATACTGATAAGAAAGAATGATCGAGACTGGTCGGCCCTCGTGAAATTACGTGACCTGCAGCAATAAATCTACAGCACTACTACTGTGTTCAAAATGTCATCTAAATGATAGCTCAAAGCTACTTACAAGATGATCATAAGCTAGTATCACTCACACTGTAAGAACAGTGCAGAATTTCTCCTTTGCCCGGCACATCGAATAAGAACACAAAGAAGAGAGAATCAAAAGAACTCACTTCGGTGATGATTAACACAAAAGCCTCGGCAGAGCGTTCCTTCTCCTCGCTCTTTCTTGCCGGCAACTCTTGGATGGTCGTGCTGCTTTCTACTTCACTCTCTGATACGGCATCGAAGGTGAGGTTTGCAGGATCAACCGGAGCATGCGGTTCACGCTCCCTTGATTGGCTTGACGCATTTCAGGGCGTGACAGTGGGCAGTAATATGTAATATACGGAAGATCTTCCTTACGAGCCAGCCCAACAAATATTCAATCGTTGAATCAATTGATTGCACTTGTCAGGGGGGGAACTACACCAACTACTTGTAATGCCTGCCAATTAAAGGGAAAAAAATTCTTGTCTACGTACCGTTATGCATGCAGGAAATGCCACATATAAGCACATAAAATTGTGATGGATCCTCGCTGACGAGAAGAGCAGCAGTACGAGCAATCCATCATCAATAGTGCCTGAGACTATGTAATGTTCAGCAACCGTATGAGCCTGAAGAGAAGCTTCTTGGCTATTAGCCCCAGCTTCATTGTCCAGTGGCAATCTGAGTTTCTGGGCTCTCCCAGAGCTACCGGTCCTGGCCTGTGCTTGTTTCCAATTCCTCAACATCGTACTTCATAACATAGCAAGACATGTAAAACTGTCTGTTTATAAAACATGATTCAAGATAAAGCTTCGCTGAAGATATTGCTTAAAAATAAATGCAATGACCAACAATAAGATCAAAGCTGACACAATTACAATATAGACAGCGGCAAAATTGCATGATTTGCATAGTTTTGAGATATTTACGCATCCTTGTGAGGCTTACGAGCGTTGAATAGATCGCAGAAGATAAACCAGGGAATATAAACATGGGCAAAACTCAAATTGCCCTCATCTGCCAGTTCAGCTCTAATGACCTTGTCGTCATGATAGCGTAAATAGTCGCTCCCACCTGATAAAATTAGAACAATACGAACCTGGGTAAACCAGAAAGCATATTCCGAAGCCAACATGCAAGACATAAACTTTTGCTAAACCAAAGGATATATGAAGAAAAATAAAGAACAGACATAGAGGAAACTCCGCCAGTTCCTCTTGTCAGATCCGCTGTACTCATGACCAGTGCCTCTCATGCACCAAGTAGATATTGCAAAACTTTCAAAAGGAATTATCATGAAATATAAGTATCTTTTCTTCTCCAAACTAGAACTTGGAAAAAGTTTCTGCTGCATACGATTCTGTGCTCCAGCCAGATATTATACATTGATGCAAGCTAGACAGTAGCAAAATATTGACTCATCTTGTTTGCACAAGATTTTAGTAGAACAAGAACTGCACTGGCTTTTCTTGATATTGAGATTTGCTTCTCCTTGCGTAGTCTGAAGGGCCTAAGATGGTTCTGCCACAGAAAAGCCTGAGATGGAATTTTTGGGTCATGTTACACGGCCCCAGCAAAGTGGGCATGTCAAATCTTTGTTACATTAAACCGTTATTAGTTCAATTAATTGCGCCATAGGACCAACATTGAACAATGTAATATCCATCATCCTAAGGCAATTCATATCATAGAGTACGTACGTCAAACAGATTTAGTCAACTCAACAGGACAGCATAACCGATCAGTGATAATGACCAAGTAATATGAAGTATTTTAACAGAGATGTGGATCCTGTCATGGAAATGCAAACAACCAACAGTCCTAACAGCTTAATCAAAATACTAATAATTTATTAACAATAACTGTCTCCGTAATTTGTTCCAGCTATAAAGTAAGACCCAGTAATGTATAATACAGATGAAATACCCAAATGCTACCATGCTTTTCATCCATTTTATAGACTATCTGATCAAACATCAACATTAACATTCCGGCATCGATTGAATTGTAGCATCTCAAATACCTCAAACTGGGCATCTTCATTAACAGTTCCAATACACTCTTCAAACAATTGCTTTCCCACCACATATACATAGTCGATCTGTATAACTTTGTACCAACAAAATGAAGAAAAATCACAAAAAATCTATGGTATCATAATATGTTGAACAACGAATAGAGAGTTAAAAACTATCGATCACAATGTTGTTAATTAATCAAAAATCTACTGTTAAACCTTAAAGGATCGGGAACTAACTATAGTAACTACAAAATCATTCCACAAACACAGTATTTGAGTTATAGACCATTTGGAAATGGCTATTTAATCTTTCAAAAAATAAGTTTTGCTACTCAATCTTTTATTTTATTTGATCTGGGTCAGTCAACAGTACTTCGTTTATCTTTGGAGGTTTAATTATATACTTTATTCAATTTTTATTACAAAAAATTTATTAAAGTAATTAGTGGTTACCTTAATTTTTAAAATCAAAGCATTGTAAACTGGCTTAAATAAAATAAATTAAAAAATTGGATAGTAAAATTAAAATTTTAAAAGATCCGATAACTTATTTAAAATGATTCATAATTAAATTAAGTATTTTTATCTAAAAATTAAGAAAAAAAAAGTGGGAAAAAAAAAAACCAGGACCTCCTTCAAAACGACCTATAGATGAGGGGTCTCGATATATTTCTTACTAACTTTTTATTTTGTCTTATTCCAAGGTTCCAGAGCCGTTCGTCGCTCTTCTTCGTTTCTCAAATAAAACCCCTCTGGCGCGATTCGATCGAAGAAATAATCGAGATCTCAGTCGGAAAAGATCTTCTTTGAGCCCTCAGGTTGAATTCGAACACTCCTCTCCTCTTCAATTCGTTTGCTTTTTTTTTTGTTCTAATATTCTAAATTATCGGTGCGAATTGGGGCTAGAGTTTGACCCAATTCGACGACCCAAAAAGTCAATTTTGGTCAAGTAGTTTTTTAAATCGGGATAAAATTTTGATGTTCTTGAATTTTGCTTTCGATTTTTTTTTTTTTTTTAAAAAGAGTTTTTAGATATGAAATTTGTGGTTATTAGGGTTTATAGTTCGGTATTCCCATTGATTGCTCTGTGCATGATGATTCTGAATGATATCGAAGTTGTTGATTTAACTAAGAATTTGCTTAAAATGAAAGAAATTTGTTGCTCTTACAAGTTGATTATATCAGTTCGTAGATTATATATATTTTTTTCCTGTTTAAATTCAAAAAATTCTATGCATCTAATTGATGGCATATTTAGATGGTTAATGGTATCTCTTTGTAAGCAGCATTGTGGATTATATGCTGCCGAACAGCTGAATCGATGCGCGCGTAATTGTCCAATTTCGGCTTGAGAGAAAAAAGCAACCAGATTTCATTTTCATCCTCGTGTTAAAAGAAAGATGGCTGAAGTAATTAGTAACCCTGATGCTGGAATGAAACGGCGTCTGCCTGCGTGGATGCTTCAAGCGAAATCAGAGAATGGAGGGAGAAATACGGAAAATGGGAATAAAACAGGTCGCAAATCAGAAACTTTACATGACAATCAGGATGAGGTAAAACCCGCCATCAGAAAGCACAAAAGAAGGATGCCAGAAACAGCAGGCCCTGGCAAATCGGAAATCTTGCAAAAATGCCGAACGAAACAGAGAAATAATGATTCGCGGGCCAAAGATGAAGGTCGGAGTAAAGTTGTCTCCTGTAATACAAAAAATGATGGAGATTCAAGGATGGTTAATGGAAGGGATGCTAAAAAGAAGCGTAAATTGAAGAGAATGATGAGGGAGATGGAAATGGAAACCTCATCACCTGAAAAGAGTGATGATGAAGTCGACCTCTCTGTTGAAGATCTAATGAGCATTGCCGAAGAGGTGATTGGCGTAATTGTTTTCAATATGTCCATCATAATTTCTGAAGTTGTTTATACACTATGATTTTCTTTGTGCGTGATCATATCCCATTGTACTTGTTCTATAATCTGATGCTTGTGTTGTGGTAATTACTTAGCTAAGCTGCGTAAGGTTAGGTTGCCCATGCTAAAATCCTAGCAGAGCCAATGTTGCTGTTTCCAATGATATGACTTGTACTGTAGACCCATTTTGCTTGCGCACTCTGATAATTTACCTTTTATTTATTTTCTACTGTTTTGATGTTTTTCCATTTAGATCATTAAACATGTCAAACGGAAACATATATCACTGCTATGGTCATTTGTTTTGTCACTTGATTACAGTATGTAAATGCTGATAAAGAAAAGCAATGTAAATCATCAACTGCCAAGGAGCCCAATTCAGAAACACGCTCATCAAGTTTGTCGGTTTCCTCTAATACTAACCTAGAAAGACTTGCACAAGATGCTGCATTATCAAAGGCACTATCCAAATGCTCAGTGATCAAATCAAGTTTGTATTTCACTGGTTCTCAAACGAGTGAGGTAAAGAACCCTGTAGATGAACTATGCTCCACAAATATTAGAGCAATGGGAGATCCTGCTCGAGATATGCTGGATTTGTTTCTGGGTCCTCTTCTGAGGGAATCTTCGGTTAAAGAGCAGAAAACTGAGGCAGTTGAAACCCTAAGCGGGCTTACGACCTATGGAATCAATAAACAAGATACATCCCGTGAAGTGCGGAGAGGAGAGGAACCCGTAATGAAAAAGAAGAGCAGCTTGAAGGATAAGGTGGCCCTGTTTCTTGACTAAGCTCAGGACAAGTGCCATGCTTTACAGCCAATGAATAAACTGAACTGGCATGTAAGCTGTGAATATCCTTGCTATGTTAAAGCTGTTACTGGATCTATGCTTTGCACATGTAGGGTTCTGCTGTGGGAAGCTGATCTGGTACGATTCTTGTACTCTTTTGTAAAATAATGCTTATGTTGTGTATTGCTTTGTCAATGATGCTTTATATGGGCTTAGAGTTGACCAAAATTGTAAATTTATTCAAATTTCATTAGCAATAAAATATGAGTTTGATGGTTTGAGCACGCACAATCTCTTTATTTTTACATCAATATATCTTGGCCCTTTTTTTAATTTGATGGAGATATAATATATTAATTGTTGCTAAATTTCATCAAGTTAAATAGTATTCGCATTTGTGTAGCAACTCAGTCTGATGCTTGGATGGATTGGACAAGTTCAATCATTAGTGTATAGTGAATGGGGAAGTGAACTTTAGGGGGGTTTCGATCTATCAATCTATGATCTATCCACCATATCCTATGTAGGTTTGGACACTTTGTTCCAGTAACATTTCCTTTTTCATGTTATCTGCTATTTTAATATCATGTTGTTATTAAATTTTGGGAGCTCTGCGATATGATATCTTGTTTTTAAACTTCTATTGGTTGTTTCCTTTTCCCTCTCCTGGCATTAGAAAATCAAACAACAATGGAATTTTCCTTGATCAGTACTCGTAGATGCACAATCCCCACTTTTCTGCATGTCAAGTACTATGTTACAACTCTAGATTATGAAGTACTATCGCATCTATTACAATCATATGGCCTTCATATAGTAATCTTAATACTTCAGAAAAATATACCATTTGTGTATAGTGTAATAAACTACAGAAGAAATCTTGGGAGGCCAACTTTGTATCCAAATCTCTTAACATCGTCTTGCACTTGCTCCCTGAACTCCCCAAAGGTGAAGTCCTTGTAGAGAGATGGCTTTTTGCAACTCCCTATAGGGGAGTCGTATGATGGGCAGAGGAAATATGCAATGGAGTACCTCTCCCTCTTCTTATTTGCTATCACTTTGTGCTCCACACTCTTGTATGTGTCATTGCTCCATGCCTACACAAACATCACATAACTGCTGCATCAGGCATTTTACTTTTAATATGCTTTCATTTGAACAAATTTTGTCGTGGCCCCTATTGATCGATATCTCCTCGAATGGATGGTAGGATTGTTCTGTATACAGAAAATTCCGTATAAAGGGTTGTAGAAATTTCGCTCCTTCCCAATACCGGGGTTCATGTAGAACTGTTACATCAGAATGAAAATATTTTCTGATAACAACAAGACCACTTTTTCCGGAATCTTGTTGCTATCAATGAAAACATCTCATGGGGCAAGATACTTTTTGTACCACGTACTCGCGAAAAGGATATAAAGTGAATACTTGGTCTAGCTTTTAGAATAACCGTATTTCACTACTGAAATGAGCTTTTGATGGATTACCAAGCGACCATTGATTTTGCTTTTGTCGGCAGCTTTACTCAGGCAATATTTCTGTAGAAGCACTGCTCAAGCATAATTTACTTTTTATTTTCTGCAGATGAGACTTGTAGTGGTTTGTTACTTTTACACAGAAAGTGCACTAATATATCTGTATGAAAACAACTTGTGTGAATCCTAAAGTTCCTTTGACACCTCATTTTCAGGAAACGTGTCGATGAATCTATGAGGGATTGAGAATATATTACCTGGAAGAGATCTCCTATGTTGACAACAAGCACGTCAGGATTTGGCGCGACAGCGACCCATTCGGAATCCTTCATCAGGTGCAATCCGCCGATGTGATCCTGATGCAAGACGGTGAGGAAGTCGCTGTCGGTGTGCGGCATCAGGCCGAAGGTTTCCGGCGCGAAGGGGCACGGAGGGTACCTGTTGAGGCGGAGGAAGCATGTTTTATCGTCGCAGTTCACGGGGAAGCCGTTGCCGGTGTAGCCTAGGTTCTCGGCTAGTACGCCGGCTAGCGTGCGGGCGAGCGCCGACATCGCGGCAGCCAACTTATCCACTGCTACCCTGGAAGAAACAATGGATAAGTATCAGCTTGTCGTGTAACTGGTGTTGGAGTTTAAGGCCTTAGGTTTGTGACCAGGCTATTAAGTTATCAGAAGTGTTGTTTGAATAAAATTATTTTTAAAAAAATTAAAAATAAATTGTTTTTTTTTTATTTTGTGAAAATGTAGAGAGTTGACCTAAACGTTGGATTATGTGGATGACTATTTACTTTCTAAAAGTTTGATTTTCAATTCGACCATTCAAATTGTTCTATCTGTCTTTTTGAAAGTAATTGTCTGCACCAGATGCACTAAGAAATATAGAGAGAGAGAGAGAGAGAGAGAGTCCGGCTACCATGTTATCAATTGCATCGAGTATTTGGTGCTACTAAGTTTTCTGTTGTTAGATTTACTCATTTGATTATTTTCACATGTTAGATTATACTATTCAACAAATCACTCATTCAATTCTAGAGAATCATTATTATTCTGACAGTATATCCTTTTATTCAAGGGTCAAAAATTTAATAACACCTCGAAAACTTAATAACACTAATGACTTGGTGCTATTAATAGTATAATAGGCTAGTTTATATATACTATTGATAGTACGAAATACTTGGTCCCATTCAGTTATTCGCCTATAGATTCACTTCTTAAATCATACTATTTTACCAATTATCCACTAAATTGTAAGAGAAACAATCACTAAAAAAGGAACTACGTATCACACAATTCTACAAAATTTATAGCCGGGGATACTATTAAGAGTATATTAGCCCAACTCTATACATATAAAGAGAGTGAGTATATTAGCCCAACTGCAACTTTTAAAAGCACAAAAATTCAATATATTTGTGATTTTTTAACCACTGTTAAAAATTTTCCAACAATTTAACAACATATAAAAGAAAAAAAAATTGCTCTTTGAACTTAACCACTAGAGTTCAGAAGCCCCTTTTATATTCTGGACACAATAAAAAAACTTCTAACGGTTCCAGAAAAATATAAAGTAGGCCAATCATTTAATATATACATATATATAAAAAAACAAAATCGAACCAATCCAATTTTTCCTCGTAACCAAACCGAATCGCAAACCGGTTTGACCACGGGCATAGAATTTTGAACATATGATTTGTACAGAATGCGCGAGTAACATCACTATCCAATTTTCAGTTCGGTGGCTCGATCGAGGGCCAGTTTGTTTGTACAGTAGTAACTAATTTTTCAGATTGAAAATAACTTTCAGTAGAATTACCCGAGTGAAGAGGAATCTCCGTAACCGTAACCGTAACTGCAGGTCTCATGGGGAATCTTAGCAAGGGAGACATGAAACGCTTCTGACCATAAGAACTGCTTCACGGAAGTAGCCGTTGGATTCCCCCACCTGTACGAGTTATTCAAGACCCCGGAACTCACCTTCGCCTCAAACGGCGCCCCGAACAGCAGCTTCTGCTCCCTCCGCATCTCCGCGAAAGCCCGCGCGCTTATCCCGTGGTTCGCGACCTGGAAGAAGCCCCACTCCGACGCCGCCCTCGCCATCGCGCCCGCGCACGCCCGCCTCGCCTCTCCGCCGCGTCGCAGATCCGCCAAGTCGATCAGCGGGAGCTCGCATTGTTCGGCAACTTCGCCGTCGAAACTGGTGCGCGGAGAAGCGCTTTCGGAGCCGCGGAGAAGTAGAGCTTCGTAGCTCTCTATCAATGGGGGTTCGCACGTGCCCGCTGAGATGTTATTCATGGTTAATTATTAAGTTGCTGAGGTGAAACTATTTTGTGGATGAATATATAATAATGTTCTCTGCATGGCGAGCTAGCTCATTCCAAAACAAAGTGTTAAGTTGTACACTATATATATATATATATGTTAATAGTTAAAACTTAGTTCAATTGTGCGCATGCCGTGACGCAGTGTATATACAAAATTGCTACGTAGATATCCTAACAGAGACATCCACATATATATATATATATATATATATATATTATCTATATTATATATATATATATAGTGAGAGAGAGAGAAAGAGACGAGCTTCTATATTTTTAAAAGTAAGAAGTATTTGCGTTTGTAATTTTTTAATCATCAAGATCGTCTCAAATCTGTACATCACTATATATCATTAATAATATTGTACAAATTTTGAGCTATACGAATTTTGGAATGATCTTACTAATAAATAGTCACAAGCATAAAGAAAAGCACAGTAATAATATATATAGAAATAATACATAATTTATTAAATTTGATCAAATTCATCAAATAAATAATTAAATTTGATCAAATTCAATCAATAATTAATTAAATATGTTTAAGAATTTATATATATATATATATATATATATATATAGCAACTGGTATTTATTTTATTTTATTTTTTGATGCAAGAGAACAATTAGAAGAGTTTATTTAGACATCTATTTTTTTTTTTTATAATTATTATTTATAACATTAAGGAGGGTTTGGGAGGCCCAGAGAGTGACACGTGTCACCCTCCCAAACCCTCCTTTACTCTCTTTCCAACAATATATATATAATATATATATATATATATTTATATATATATATATTATATATTATATATAATATATATTAATTTTTAAAATTTTGATATTTTCAATTCTTAAAGTTTTAAATTTTAAATTTTAAATTCTAAATTCTAAATTTAAATTTTAACTTATAATATTTATTTCTAATTTTGTAACTTCAAATTTAAAATTTTAAATCTCTAAACTCTATAAAATTAATTAATTAATTTTATTAATAAAAATTTAACATATTAGATTTAATTTAAATCACGTAAAATATCGTTGTATAAAAAAATACATAATTTAAATTTCTTCAAATTTTAAAATTTTAAATCTCTAAACTCTATGAAATTAATTAATTAATTTTATTAATAATATGCGTAATAAATAGATAATAAATTTAACATGATAGATTTAATTTAAATCACTTAAAATATCGTTGTATAAAAAATCATAATTTAAATTCAAGTGAAAAATTTTAAAATATAGTGTATATGTATATATATATATTATATATATTAATTTTATTAAGCAATTTATTCTACAAATTTACTTTTCTTCTATCTATTGATTTTTTAAATAATTATTTTGATAGATTTATCTCAAATCCTTCTCATATAAATCTTTATAAAATAAAGTGATGTATAAATTTATTTGGGCATATACCAATTTTAATGACTTTTATTTAAATAGATTTAACTATTAAATTATTTTTATATAATTTTTATTTAATTAATAATTAGACTTATAAAACTATATAAAAATATTAAAAAAATAAAATTTATTGTAAAAATATTTTAGATCCGCAGCATCGCCCGGGTATTTCACTAGTAATACATATAGGAACCTAGCAGGGAATACACAGGACAGTGACACGTGGCTCACGGAGAGCATTGCATTTCGCGGAGGCACCACTTCGTACATGTCACTAGCTAAGCTAGTGGGGGGTTTTACGGTGCTGTGCATAAATTCTTACATGCGACGCATGCATAATGCATTTCACACACATGAAATGAATCCTCCTCAGATCCACCTCACGAGTACTGTAACTACTGTTACATATAGTACTAATCCAATATTGCCACCGACCGTCACCGGCGCAAGTGACAAAAGATTTAGTGGTCGGTATCCGAAGTTTCAAGTTCGAATCTTAATTGTTTCATATTTTCAGTTAAATTTATTTCTAAAAAAATAAACAAAGCAGGTAACATGTTACCTATCTCTCTCAAAAAAAAAAAATCAATATTGCTTTAAAAAAAGAAGAAAAAACTTCAAAAATCTCTCTTGTAGTTTCACACTCTTTTATTTTAGTACCATATAGTTCAAAGTGTATAAAGTTAGTACCATATGGTTTCGCACTTTCTCACTTTAGTATCATATGGTTTAAAGTGTATTAAGTTAGTACTCTATGATTTTATTTTTGTATTAAGTTAATACCTTGTGGTTTTATTTTTGTATCAAGTTAGTGCCCTGTTGTTTTATTTTTCTCTTAATGAAATATTAAACCACAGGGTACTAAAATGAAAAAGTGTGAAACCACAGGGTACTAACTTGATACACTTTAAACTACAGGGTACTAAAGTGAGAAAGTGCAAAACCACAGAATACTAACTTGATACATTTTAAACCACATGGTACTAAAGTGAGAAAGAGCGAAACCACTTAGAAGTTTTCCCAAAAAAAGAACCTATCTCTCTCAAAAAAAAAAAAAAATTCAATATTGCTTTAAAAAAGAAAAATGCTGCATGTTACTAAATATTTACTAGATCATATGATATTTTTTGTCAAAAAAATGTATAAATTGTTTAAGATTTTTAGTATTCAAACAAAAAAAAACTTGATTAATTACACTAACAGCCGAGAACAGGAGCTATTAGAACAGTTCAATGTATATCTTAATTAGGAGCAATTGCTTATATACTTCTGTCCGCTCTTAAAAAACTAATATTAAAAATATCTTTCTTAATTACGTTTCAAGTTTATTTCAAATATATCCTTAGAATTAAATTCTGTTAGTAAACTGTTAGCAATAGTCATTATCTCTTTGAAATTATAATTTTATCCTTTCAAATATACCCTTTTACTACTTTTAAGTTAGCAGTAAAAAGAGTATTTTAATTTGTGGTCTTTCCAAATATATCCTTCTATCATCACCAATCATCATGTTCTACATTAAGAATTTCAGCGACAAATAACTTTTCTTATTTGCCCTTAAGTTAAGAACAAAAGAGGAATTTTAATTTTTTTTTAATTCTAGTAGACATTTAACTCGGGTTTAATCCGAGATATATTTAACGGGTAGTAACTGCAGGAATATTTTTAAATAATGGAGAAACGTATGATGGGTATATTAGAAACAAAAAAAAAAAAGTAAGAATAAATCAAATATTTTTGAATTTTTGAGGGATATATAGACAATTATTAGCCTTAAAATTAAACACATACCAGTAATTAGAATCACGAACGGAATCAAAATTAACTTATAATAGAGCGTCACATTCACAAGACCGACAAGCCCGACTGCGATATAAACTTCACTAACCAAGTCTTAGGTGGTCTAATTTCTCCTCCTGTCTCAGAAACTCTTAATAATCTTATTTCTATTTAGGATTAATTTTTTACGGTAAGTTAAGTATGCACGTAGATAGTAATATTGCTCTGTAGGAAAGTCAAAGAAGAAAAAGAGAAAATTAACCAACCAAGTATAGTGGGCGGCGTTGACCATTTATATTACTTGGGAGAAAAAGTAAAGGTTATTCCATGTGACAATTATGAGATAATATTATTCAATATTTTGCGTATGGAATTGGTTAAAAGAAAGAGATATATGGAGTCCAACTTCGTAAGGAATTGAACTGGACTGTTGAAAAGTAAAAGAATTGTAAACAAATTGAAAAATTATAGATAATTTAGTTTAGTTACGTATATATAGTTATTGCACCTTCATATTTATTTATTTATTGGTGTGCTTTTTTATAGGATGGTGGTTCATTATCATGATCAACTCTTAACACATAAAATGATTGAAATTTTCTCTTTTTTCATGATAATTAGTTATTTCATATAATATCAGAATAAAAGATTCCGAATTAACTTGAATCTCACTTTCAACATAAATTGATTAAAACACTATCTTTTTTGTTTTTTGTTTTTTTTTAACCCAAATTGAGCCTGAGATCGAGAAACTGAGAAGCATAATATCCTGAAATTAATAGCATTTGAATTGTTTTCGCTTGCGTGTTATCTAAAGAACAATTTAATGCAAAATAACTTAAAAATAATTTCGGCATCCCTAGCCAGGATGCATGACTTGAATCTAAGGTGGTTTAGAACACACTCTGCGAGATCGAGCAATGTTACTAGAAATATCAATCTAATAAAATTAAAGTAGGGTGTAATTAATGTGTAATTAATTATATCGGAAATTTAAATTATCAAAAGTAGCATGTTTATCCTTGATTTTTTTCCCCTTACTTTATAACAACTGCGAAGAAAAATAATTTTACGCTTTTTGATTCGACATAAGACGAATAAATAATATAATAATCGCAAAGTTAATGAAATATTGTAACAATAAGAATTATGACATTGGAGACAAATGCATCAAAAGTTGTTCTTTAGTTTTTTGTGAGAGTAACAACCACTTGTGAGGTTAATTTACAGGAAATAATAAACACCTTTTTTTAGGTGGGTAGAAGTTAGGCAGGTTAGGAAAGGATGTTCAAATTTCTCATCTGAGGGAAGGAGCATGTGGTGGGTTGGTCTATTGAAACAAGCTTTATTGTCCCCTTAATGGATTACATGCATTGTGTGTGATGATGCAAACATTTGCTCCTTAGTCAAATTAGGGATAATAAGCTAACATTTTACACTTCTCTTTAGTTTAGGTCAAAAAAAACATTCATCCCAGGTTTCATAGGTTGCTGATGCATGCTAATAGGAATATAATTAATGACCCTTTATTTAAGAGATTGGTGCAATTCTCCAAGGACTTCAAATTCTGGCTTCTCTTCCAATTTGTCGTATGATGATTTTACGTAGTGATGCTTTTCTTGCTGTAAATCTTGTTCTGTATATATGAGCAGAACTTTACACAATGGTCGAAGAGTACTAATCTTATTATCGATTACAGATACCTTATTTGGAACCGAAAAGTCTAGAATACACTAGTTATATATATTGCTGACGTGGCGTCTCTAGCCAATATGATTGTCCCCCTTAAGTTCATCCGCCCCATTATGATTAATAGAAGAATATTTTTATCTCAAAATGAGAGATGTGATTGACTTGTTACAGATAATATGGTACAAGTGTGACATTGTAGACTTCCTCCTTCGGAACAGTACTCCTCATGTACAATTATGTTATGTAAGGCAGAAATGCTTTGCAAATCATTGTAATTTTGAAATTATTTGATTAATGAATATGGCCTGCGTGCTTTCTTTCAAAATAAAATAAAAATAAAGAGGCCCTTAATTATTTTTTATTTTTTAGTTTTAGGTAAAATCTTACCGAACTTATTTGAACTACGAAGCATTTTGAGTTGGCCAACCAACTTTTTAAAATTTTGATTTTAAAATTTGAATGTGTTATTTATTTTTATAGACTTAGTTCGTATATATATTTGATACAATTCTTGCAATTATATATTAATTACAATAAGTAATTAGCTTAAATATTGAAGTCAAAAGCATCGTTGACCGGATCAAATCAAACAAATCAAAAGATTGAGCAATAAAATAAATATTTTAAAAGATTGGGTAGTCAACTCAAAATGTTTCGCAGCTCAGGTAAATTCTGTACGTTTTCACCTATAAGTTTTTTTTTAGGGATTTTCATTTATTAACCCCTAGCTATTATTGAAAATTTTCAAATATGAAATTATCAGAAGTACCCTTCTAAACCCCAATTCTCATTAGTAAATCCTAAAATTTCAGGAATAATTGAAGAATTTTTTTTGAAAATCAATAAGGACATTTTAGTCAATCATGAATATACTAAATATTTTAAAGTTTTGCAGCGTATATTAGATATTATTCCTTTTCTTTTAAGTTGGTAGTGGATTCCTAACTTTGTGATTCACTTATCCAGAACTTTTCCTATATATACATTATTTGAAAAGTTAGGGTTTTCTATCTTTCTAGTAGCTCTAAGATGGGAATGTGAAAGTTTATTCTTTTTTTTTTTTGAGAAAAATGTGAAAGTTTATTCTAAAGTAATGTTCAGAAGTTCTTGCTCTGAAGTAATGTCCAGAAGTTCTCAGCTTTAACTTAAAAAAATAACTTCATAAAAACAAGAAAAGAAAAGAAAAGAAAAGAAAAGCATTGCCTGCTAATCCACTCAGATGGAGCCTAGGGTTTCTGTTGTATATGATTCTATTTTTGTGCACTTGAATTCTGAGTCAATTTTATTTTAAGCACAATGCTACATGTGCTTTTATTAATAAGGTGTAAATCTTATACCCTATTTATTTATTTAAAAATTTCTACTTTTTTTACTAATTTTATCAAATTTTTTTACTACTAAAAAGTAAATTTATATTTATATATTTACAATTGAATGGAGTGTAAGATTTATACTTATAAAATGATGCGCGCCCAGAAAGCATATTTGATTTCATACTTGTGATGAAAATTCGTAGGATGACAGGTGTGTAAATACAAGTTATATATGCATCACATTTAATCATTTATGTTTTCAAAGTAAAATCTATTTATTTGATGTAATGTAATACACTTGTATAAAAATTCATAAATTAACAATTTATTGTCTAGATAGTAGATAGCCCTAGAAATTTTTTCCAAAAAATTGCTAGATTCATAGAAAATAGGGATCTGAAATTTATAATTTTAATATGCAAGCTATTTAATCTTAAACACCATTATTAAATTCTGAAACCATAATTAATTAAACCCTAAATCAAATATAGTAGGATACACTTTATAGGATTTGGTGGTGTAAGAAGGTGAAGAAACACTTGGTGGAGCTAATAATTGATTAATTTCTAGAGAGCCCCATCCTATAAAATAAAATAGAAATAATAAAAAAAATGGGACCCAAGATTTACACGTGCAGTCGGCTAAAAACTTAATGATTTGTATATGAGATTTTAAATTTAAAATCTAATTATTTTATATTTTTAACTAAATTTATTTTTAAAAAATTAATTTAAAAAGTAGCCGATCATGGATCTAATAAATAATCTTAGTCATCAGTTGCAATTTATTGAAGATAGAAAAATAAAAATAAAAATGAAAGCATGACCTTTTTTCTA
Organism: Ananas comosus; assembly: GCF_001540865.1. Classification (NCBI taxonomy): domain Eukaryota; kingdom Viridiplantae; phylum Streptophyta; class Magnoliopsida; order Poales; family Bromeliaceae; genus Ananas; species Ananas comosus. The sequence continues at coordinate 1,421,932 of NC_033628.1, forward strand.
ATAATAATAGTATATAGATAGTGGTGCACATGAGTTTTTATCTTTATAGGTTTAGTTAGTATATTTTATGTGATTATTATAATTATAAATTTATTAAAAAGTTATTAGTTTAAATTTTGAGGTACCACTGATCGACTCAAATCAAACAAATTGAATGGTTTGTTAAAAATCTAAATCTTGAAAGATTAGGCAGCCATTTCAAACTAGTTCATAGTTCGGATATGTTCTATACGTTTTACCAAATTTAAATTTAATATCATAGAGAGAGAGAGAGACTCTAAGATCTAGAAACAGAAGCTCTAATCAGTAGCTTCTAACTATGTTATAGAAAGAAGGGTTAATTGCATACAGCTCTATATCAATATATCGAATAGCAAATATATTTTTATAAAGTTTAACTTTTTATTTTTATTCCTACAAAAGTTCTGTGATATTCGTATTTGCCCCTCTGCTTTGTTACCCAAAAGTATTTTATCCAATAATATAGGAGGGATAAAATGATCAATTTAACTCATTCACTAATCAGGTTTAAGTATTTTACTCATAGTTAATTATATTTTTTTAATGGATCTTAACAGCAGTGATATATTTAAAAACGGTAGGACTTTTGTAGGGACAAATAAAAAACTGAACTTTGTAGGAATATACTTACTATTCGATAAAGGAAGCTGCATGCAATTAACCCTAGAAAGAAAGTATTAATTAAGTGACCTGATTTTGATACTATAATAACATATATTGAGCAGGCTTAAGCCACATTGAGAAGGAAAAAATACAAGATCAAGAAGAAGAATACACGAAGAACACTATTTTTCGACAAAACAAAAATATTATTAATCAACTCTACAAGCTAATTATATTAACCAAATACCACGTCTATATATATATAGTTGATGCCTAAATCCTAGTACAATTGAATATAATAAATTTTAATATATTTCTAAACCTACTCAGTCCAGAAACAACTAAATAATCTGGCTCAAAATAGAAAGAAAAACAAAATTTTTCAAAAATAATTTAAAATGCAAAACTGAGGTCAAAACAGTTGAATCTGAGCTCCAAGCTCATCCAGAACGGCATTGCAGTTCGACGCATAGATCTCGAAAAGTGTTTTTCACGTTGAAATTTCACACTGATATCGAACACTGGAGCAAAAAATTATGACATTTTAAAGATTTTTCATACCAGTTATAAAAATTACCGAAGTCAATAAAATTTTCGAATCAGCTAGTTAATTAAGGCACATATTTTCTAAAAACTCTAAACCTAAATTGACCACACATTATGTGAGATGATACTATGGTCAACAATTAGGTGGCGAAATACATATTAGCAGATATCATAAATTGGCGAACAAGGTTTTACGTACACGGAACATGCAGAATGATGGGATGCTGCATTTTGATTTTGTAGTAGTGCTTCGGATGATGGTGAAAGATGTTTTGGATTGTTATTATTCCATAGTGCAGGGTCCGCGCTTCGCAGCGAATATATACTATTTCAATCAGTTAAAATATATAATTATTAAAATTTAAGATTAAAAAATTATAACTAAATAAAAAAATTATAAAACAGTATTATGTACGTTAATAAAAAATAACTTTTTAATTAATATTTTCTTAATTTTTGAATAGTTACATTATTCTAACAACTTTATTTAAAAATTATTCAAAGTTAATAGTTTTGAAAACCTTTTTATAAATAACTTTTTTTTTAACTAAAAAGTTAAAATTAGGGAACTTATTTCAAAATGCTAAAAAGGCGAAGATGTCTTTACCTTGTTAAACTTGATTGAAAAAACATATATCTACATGCATATCTTATTAACATTCTATATACCACAATATATGTATACATATACACCCGGCGCACATATACACTCGGTGTAGAGAATACTTAATTTAATGCACTCATAGTTTTAAGAGAAAAAAAAAATCTTTTTTTACACCTAGTATATATTAATGTTTCATACATCGTACAGTATATTAAATAATTAATAAAATATTTAATAATTAGTTATTAAAAAAAATAAATACTTAAATAATTTATTATATAATATATTTTATATTTGATAACATAATTTATAGTGGATGTACGTATATTTAAAAACAGTAGTGCAAGACTCCAATCCAGCCTTTCTAAAGTGTGGCATAACCATTAAAATTTAATTTTCTATCTATTTTATAATCCTAATTGTCTAATAGATCCAGCTTCATTCATTCTAGAAAAAATAACTCTCTCTCTCTCTCTCTCTCTATATATATATATATGTAAATGGTCAATAATAATATTATTAATAATTAAAATTATTAATACATAATATGATATATACATATACGTATTAATGATATTTAATTAAGCAATTTGATAACAATATTTGTTTTAAAAAATATTTGGAACCATTCATTCATTATTAATTAGATAATTTTATAAAATTATAAATATGAAAATAAGAGATAATATATTAAAAAAAAAACTGAAAAAAATAGTAGCCACTACAGTAAAAATATAAGAATCAAAAAGATAAAAAAATTATAAAAATAAAAAATTATATTTATAGCAACGGTAAAAGTTGAGAATTAAAATATCATATGTCTTATATATAGTTCGAGTCAGAAATTACGACTAATAAAAATTTGGTGACTAAAGCGTTACACGTCAAAAACACTGAAAAGAAAAGATTTTTCATAAAAATTCTTTTTTTTTCCCCTCACACTTATAATCTAATAAGGAACCAAACTTCAGCGATTCAATTAAGCATAATGCTTGGACTAAAGAACAATCTTTGACTCAAAAGCTTCATGGCATAGATGATCAAAAGCACTCGTCAAAGTACATAAACCAGATAGAAATCCAACAACAAGACTACTACTACTACTAAAACCCAAACAAACTTAAGCTTATTCAAACTTAAGAGCTAGCTCATGAAGCAGAAGCAGCAGAAGAACAGCAGCAGCCAGCAAGCTATAGCTAGCAGAATTTGCGGCAGAAGCAGCGGCGGTGGATGCCTTCAGTCTTGCAGAGGCCGTCGGGGAAGCCCTCGGTCTGGCAGACGTTGGCGCAGTTGCTGCCGCGCACGCACATCCCCTTGAACCTGTGGCTCTGCGACTCGCAGTGCCGCGCCTCCGCCACCATCACCATCCCACCCATCTCTTCGTTCGTACATTCATTCATTCATTCATTCACACAAACAACATTAATTTATAAAATCAAAAATTTAAAATAAATATTAAAAGAAAGAATTAAAATATATACAAACCCCACGGTCAACTCAATCTAACTCTATAATTCTACTGAAAAATATAATTATATAGAGTCTGGCTACTATACTTTTTTAAGTATTGGCTTTTTTATACCTATAAGTTTTCGGCCCTTAGGTTTATTCTATTGATTATTTTCACCCGTTAGATCGTATTATTCAACCAACTACCCACTCAACCCTAAAAGACCATTATCATTCTAAATGGGGACCACCATCATCCTAACAACACATCCCAACAATCAATGGTTAAAAATTTATGAGTATAAGAAGGTCTATACTTATAAGAGTATAATAGTCCTAGCCGATTATATATATATAGAGAGAGAGAGAGAGTCCGGCTATTATATTCTTATAAATACGATCGCCTTCGTACTCATAAATCAGTTTCGATGATAGAGTTTCTGAATCGACGATGTATATCGTTAAATGTTATTTAGAGCATTTAAAACTTCTAAAAATCAAATTTTATAATTTTTCGATATTATTTATCTTACGATAAAAAATTCACAAAATTAATAATTTTTAACGACCGGTATGAGATACTTGCTAGCTTAACGGTGTAAAAGAATCGGAAATAGATTAAATTTTTGATAAAAAATTCTATTCACTACCTAGATAAATATTAATAACTCCGATCTTAAGTTGAAGAATCCGATTTTGATCGTTAATTTTATACCCGCTTGATTGACTTTATTATGATTTCGAAAAATTATAAAATTTATTTTTTAGAAGTTTCAAATATTTTATATCATATTTAATGAAGTGTATCGTCGATTCAGAAGTTCCACCATCGAAAACAACTTATGAGTACGAAGGATTAATACTATATTTATAAGAATATAGTAACCCTACTAATATAATATAGTATTTTTCTATTAAAAAAATAATCTATAATAAGAAAGAGAGAGAGAGAGAGAGAAGGGTAAAAAAGAAAAGCAAACCAGTGGTGACGAGAAGCAACACGAAGAAGAAAAAGAAGGGAAGCTTTTGGCGAGAGAACTCCATTGCAACAAAAACACACAAATAAGTAATTTTTTTTCTTTTTTTTTAAAAAATAAGCTAGTGAACGTAGAAGTGATAGTTGATTATATGTGTGCACGAGCATATGTAGACTATGTAGTGTGGATTTATATAGAGGATTCGGAGCTTTTTCCTCTCAATACAAATTTGCTTTGATACACGTGCAATAAAAATATAATCCATCACGGATTCATTTATTTTATTAGCCACCATTTGGTTCGGGATTAAGTAAAAACTTGTTATTTCAGGGATAGAGTTAAGTTCAAGATTAAAATGGGGTTATAGTAATTTTATATTTGGTTGAGAATTGGGTTTAGTTCAGATATAGATAAAATAATGTTTGGTTGAAATAGGTGGAATAAGAAGAATAGTGAGTAAAATAATATTTTATTTGGTTAGAGTAGTAGGGTCAGGTGGGATTAGCTAAAAGGGTTAGCTAACCCCACCCCCGAATTGAGTGTTTGAGAATAACTTCAGAGTTAAGAGAGTATTCCACCCCTGACCTCGAACCAAATGGGTGCTTTGGGTTGCTGTGTAATTATTTTTTCTCCTACCCCTTTGCATCGGGAATCGTGCGAGATTTGTACCGTAGTACAGGAATACATGTGGCCACGTACTACTGTTCGGAATTTGTGTGGTGTGAGTGGGACAATGTTCGAATTTTGTGTGCGTTTTTTTTAAAAAAAAAAATTTCTTTCTTTTTTTTTAAGGTGTCAGTGGATATTGGACGGTTCAGATTGAAAGACACGGGTCAGAGATGTCCATACCGTGCAATAATTTATTTTGTTTTTTTTTATTCTTTTAATATTTTTTTATTTATTTACTGCAATTTAATTTCCGGTGATGGGATGGAGAGCCACCGCCCACGCGCCCGTACGATCGAGCAGAGTTTTTTTTTTTTTTTGGCGTTTATTTTTTGTTTTTCGTGCGTCTCGTGGAACACGAGATCGTGAATCCCCTTTTTGTTTTTTTTTATTTATTCAATATTTTAATAAATTTTTAATTATTTAATTTAAGTCAGTTAATAATATTTTAATAATTTTAAATTTTAAATATATTATTTATTTTTTAAATTTAGTTAGCTTAAATTTTAAAGTTAAAATACTGTTAATTGATTCAAATTAAATAAATTAAAAAACTACATATATAATAATATTAAAATTTTGGAAGATCTGATAGTCAATTTATAATAATTTATATTTTAGATAAGATTTGTATTTTGAACCTTTTTAACACTCAAGAGTAAAATTTTGATGACTCAGTAATCTACAGTACAGAAAAATAAAAAAAAATTATACCCTCTTAATATTTATGTAATTTATTATTTTATTCACACCATTATTGTGGTATGAAAATATGATATTTTAACATCTTTATAACTTAGATATGTATCAAATAGTAAATTTAGATTGGAAAGTTATTTAAATGAAGAGTTTGAATTCTCTCTACGAGGATTTATGTGCATGAAAAAAAAAAGAGAGAAATATCTATATTATATTATTTATTTGTTCGGCTAGTCATTTGGAGGGATTAGGGTTTATAATTTAGAATGTAATGGTAGTACTTAAAGTTTAATAACAATATATTTGAGATTTAATAATTAATGGTTATAGTATAATTACGGAGAGAAAATATAACGATATGCGCATTATAATATTACATACAGAAATAAATATAATATTTTTTATTGTATCTTTTGGACATGCGTAACACTACCCTATAAGGGTTTGTTTGTTTTACTAAAGTAGAGAAGGGCAAAGTAACTGTAAATATTCATTTTTATTGTTTGGTTCATTGTAACTTCTCTTTTGGTCGAAACTCCAACTCCATGAAATATCGTAATTAACTTAGCCATTTTGAATTGAAATCAACGACGGAGAGAAAGTGTAAGAGAAAAAATAATAAAATATTTAGGATTGAAAAATATAGCTTCCACGTCATTCAATTCTTAGTAAACAAATAATTAGGGCTCGTTTGTTTCATCGAAACTGATTTAGGGTTGTAATGGACTTTGGGTTGAAACGAAGTTCAGTAAAAACTATTTCTTTTCTACTGTTTGTTTCATAGGTATGAAAGTAGAGTTCCTTCAGTTTTACATATTATATAACTATAAATTATACATAAATAATAAATAACTTAATAAATAATAAATTATAATATAATAAATAGAAATAATATAATTATATTCCTATATAATTAAAGATTTTAATCTAAAACAACTAAATTACTTTTTTCTACATAAATTATAATAATACAACAAAAAAATTATAAAGTAAAAAAAACTATAAATACTTAACTAATCAATTTTCATTATATTTTAGATGTAGAAACTAAATGAAGAAAATAATAAAACTTAACTAATCAAACTTTATCATATTTTAAATATGCAAACTAAATAAAAGTATAATTAGTACCATAATTAGAGATATTTAAACATAACCAACATTACTCATTATATTATTTTATTATTTTTTTCACCTCTCTTCACCGTAATTGACTTCGTCTCGAAGTGGACTGAAGTCAATTATACTATTTTAGATAATTCGAGTTTCGACCATATCTTTATTATAGTAAAACAAATAGTGGAAGTGATCGTTTATGACCGAAAACGATTTCACCCCTCTTCAATTTTACCCGAGGAGTAAGTAATTGTTACATCAATCGAAATTTGTTGAGGTGTTTTTGCGAACCCATGGACCCAGTTGGGTCATGCATGGGCCCAGTTGGGTCATGATCTTAGGTGGGCTAAAAAGCTCCCATTCTCAGCCTCTTAGGCAACCATATATTTACCAATTATTTTGGATTGAGCCCACATGAGTGTTTTTAGGTCGTTTGATTGCACGCATTTATAACTGTATTATAACTGCATTCAAATGTAACTATAGTGGTTGGATTGGTATCTGTTAAATTTAATTGCTGCAATTGAAATTATATAAGAAGGTCCATCCGTACAATGGTCGGCAAAAAATTGAATCACCTAACAAATAAGCTTAAAAAAAAAAATTAAGCCACAAAATTAGAAAAATACAGTTGAAAAATTATAATTACACAGAACCAAAAGAAATAAGTATATGAGGTCAAAAATTAAGCAGTTAAATATTTTTTTACTTACATTTTTTTCTATTTTATATTTTATAATAATATAATAAAGTGTACGCAAGCCGCAAAGAATTTGATAGTTGGTACCCATAATTTTAAATTCAAAAATTAGTTATTTTATATTTTTAACTATAATTTTTTTAAAAAAAATAATAATCGTTGTCAAAAAAAAAAAAGGAAAAGAAAAAGTTTGCTAGTGTACACCATAGAGAACGGTGCATCTCCTCTCGATGCATCAAATCGAACGGCTAATAATCATTTGATCCCCGAACCCTAATCTCTCTCTCTCTCTCTCTCTCTCTCTTTCTCTCTCCCCCGATCTCGTCCCCTTTCGGGGGTTTGCTTATAAACTCTTTATCCCCTCCGCACCTTTTCTCTTTCCACACAGTATATAGCCTCCTCCGCCTCTTCTCTTATCCTCTCCGCTCCACTCAACCCCTCTAGGGTTCTCTCTCTCCTCCTTGGCCACGGTGAGTCTCCTTCTCTCCTTCTCTCTCTCATGGTTTCTTCGAATTGAGCGACGCATGCGAGTTGTAGGATAAAGAAACGGGATCAAAAGCTTCTTTTTCATTTTCGTTTTTTTTTTTTTTGGTGTGTGTTTTGATGCCCTTTTGAGAAGAAGCCGTTTAATCTCATGGCGTTTGGAGTTCATTTTAGCTGCTGTTGTGGGGGAAAAAGCTTGGCTTGCGTGTGATTGTGGATTTTGATTCAGAATTTTTAGTTGATTAATTTTGGGGTTTCTGTTGATAGTATTGCAAAATTCAGATGATTTTTTTTTTTTTTTTTGGTTGGATACTGTCAATTAGCCAGGTAGAAAACCCTCGAAATCTACTTTACTCAGCTAGATTTGGTCAAATAGTATGTGAGAAGCACTTTTAGGTGAAGCAGTTCATTGGATTTTTCCCAACAACAGCAGAATCATAAGCTCCGATTTGGAGCCTCTGCTTTTGCCCCTCAAAATCGTATTTTTTGTGGCTTCTAGTTACAGGGGAAGCTCCGAAAAGCTATGATTATCAACACTCTGCTGTAAAACAGAAGCTCTTAAGATGTGGTTACGAGTGGAAGTTCTTTTTCGTAGCGTAGATCCTTTATCATTCTCAAGCAGGAATTGCTCTACACGTCGATGTAAAAAGTTTCCTAAGATGGTTGTTTGCTTTGCAGATGAATCGGGAAAAGCTTATGAAGATGGCTGGTGCTGTTCGCACTGGCGGAAAGGGCAGCATGCGCAGGTTTTGATTTTTGACTATTTCCATGTTATTTCATCCGGGAGATTGTTTGGTCGAAGTGATTCAAGCAGTACTTCAGTAGATTCTAATCACTTTTTGGACATTTCGACTGTTCACATGTTATTGAATAATTTTTTTTAATTTCAAGGAACTCTTTGCTGTCGTGATCTTATTTTATATCTTGGTTTAAGGTAGTATATTTCTAAATTTATGATAAGTTATTGCCACGTCTCATACATGAGAAGTTTCACATGTAAAATGTTTGTGTGAAAGGAATGACGGTAAACTGGCCTAATCGTCGCCAACGTTTATCTTTAATCCCGGAATGAACCCTCTGAGTTAAAGAACTGGGTCTTTCTCTTTTCCATTCCAATTTTGCATCTACTATCCTTTGTTAATAAGATTGGATGATTTCATTTTGCATTCGATCCCAACCATTTCATGTATTGATACATAGGAAGAAGAAGGCAGTTCACAAGACCACAACTACCGATGACAAAAGGCTTCAGAGCACCTTAAAACGCATAGGTGTGAACACCATTCCTGCCATTGAAGAAGTAAACATTTTCAAAGACGATACAGTTATCCAGTTCACGAATCCCAAAGGTGAGTAGTGCATCATATTCATCAAAAACTTTGCTTGGTAAGTGAATTCCTGCCATTTTCTAATGTTGTTGTCTTGTGTTCCTTCTGCAGTGCAAGCTTCAATTGCTGCCAATACATGGGTGGTTAGTGGATCGCCTCAAACGAAAAGTATGTTTTCACTCTCCAGTTTATGAGTTATTAAAAGGAGAATTGTTTTTATCTTGAAATATGCTGCCTTAGCGTGCTCTTCGATATTTCACCCCCATAAGTTTGTCTAAGTGCCCATTCGGCCGAGGTTCTAGTCTTCTAGAACAACTTCTCTATTCTTAAAAGCATAAGCTTAGGCAGTTTTCATACATCAGGTCTGGAGCTTTTCGCTGCAGTAGAAATCAACAATGAGCTTTTTGGGCACCAAAAATGAATCTCCGTAGCCGTTGGAGAGAGCTTAATGCAAAAACTGTTTATTTTTTCTTGCTATACACCAGCAGCATTTGCGCAAAAGTTCTGACAGTGATTAACAATTCCTAATTCGAGATTAGACATTTGCTTGGACTATGTCACCTAGTAGAAACTAGTGTATTATGATTTATGAATGCAAACTCAGTCTTTGTGGCTTTGCTGTAGTTATTTCCATTATCTCTGTGCCTAGATTTTTCTTCATCGAGTGATTGCAAATCTTACAAATCTTTCATATGTTTATTCTTTGGTGCAGAGCTACAAGATATTCTGCCTGCAATCATCAACCAGTTGGGTAAGTTAGCTTCTTTCACCATAATTACTTCTGATTCTTCCATAAGAATATCTTTTTGCATCTTATAACCCCTCATCTGTTANCTGCAATCATCAACCAGTTGGGTAAGTTAGCTTCTTTCACCATAATTACTTCTGATTCTTCCATAAGAATATCTTTTTGCATCTTATAACCCCTCCTTTTGTAGTTGAATTGTATTTTAATTTTCTTTTTGTTTTTTGTCAATTCAGGACCTGATAACTTAGAAAACCTGCGGAAACTCGCTGAACAAATCCAAAAGCAAGCACCCAACGCCAGTGGTAATGCCACCGGTAGTGGCACAGCTCAGGAAGACGACGATGACGACGTGCCTGAGCTCGTGGCTGGGGAGACATTCGAAGAGGCTGCCAATGAGAAGGAAGCATCGTAATATTTTTTTGCTTTTTTCTCTTGTTGTTAAGCTGTTTGTCGCTTCCTGTTTCATTTATAATATCGCGCAAGACTTCTCAAACACCTCTCTATCTAAGACCTTGTTTTAGAAAACTTCTCTATCTTCCCTTCCTGCGTGTATGCAGTGGATGCACCAGGATGAGCTGATGAAGTTGTACAATCATTTTCGTTCATTTTGCGCTTTTTGCGAGCTTCCAAAGTAGGCAAATTTGAATGCTTTTGTGTGTGGTGTGCTTCTACTGTGTGCTGAATATAGATTTTGGAAAGCTGCTTCCTACTTTTCGATGGTCGAGTGAGATCATTTGTTTAAAAAAAGTATGAAACTTGAGTGAATGATATCATATTTGGGTTTTCGATTTTTCAAAGAAGGATAATAACTGGTGAATGGAAGAGAAATGAGGCCTCACCAAGGTCATTGTTTCTAAAAGTGATAGGGATTTTTGAAAGTGAGAAACCAGGGAAAATCAAATCTATGAGCCACATGGTGGCTAATAAGGATTTGATTTCCTCTTAGTTCTCTCTTTTGCTGCTCCGTGAAACATTTGGAAGAACTAGAACATGAAGATGCATTGCAGATTGTTCTAGAACTTGAGGATATGTATACTTGTAGACTTCATGTGAATGGTGTTGCCTAATTTTAATAACATTTTGGTGGGTACAGGATACCATCATAGCAGTGGATATTCTTCAGAATAGAATTCTTTTTCTATCGTTTTCTACAGCAGCCGAAACAGAAACCTGAAATCAGAGGCGCATTGTCTAGTTGCAGATCTCCCCAAAAAAGTTGTTAATTTTTTTTTTATTTGTTAGATATTTGGCTGCTGCTTAAAAAAGTTAAGGTGATACAAAACTTATGTTAGTAGATAAGTTAAAAAGCATTAAAAAAAATTAAAATAAAATAAAAAATTATAAGGGTATTTAAACTATAGGTTTGAATGATTCTATTGCAAACGCAATGCATAATTGCTTGTTCATTTGTTTATTTTATCGAACCAATTAAATTAAATTATTATCTCTGTTAATAGATATTTATATAAAGAGTATCACAATTGCGAGATCTTTGTGAGAGACCTCCGCGTGTCACGCCGTGTCAATACTCATCTTGAATCTATAGATAGATTTTATTTTCTTAAAAATAAGTTTTTTTTTTTTTTTTCTAAAGGATTGAATTGAAGCAATTCTAATATTGGGATTTATAAAAGTTGGGACAAAAAAAGCATTTAACCCTATGGAAAATATTATAAATAGGGTGATGTTGTTCGTGATTTTAGTTTGGAAATTACAGAATAATAAATATCATTCAAATAATAATAATAATAATATTCTTTTTATGGACCTGTTCATCTCACGTGCTCTGTAATTATGTTGACCCCTTCTAAGTTTGCATTGGAGTTATTTATTTATAATTTTTTTATCTCCTAAAACGAGGCGAAAAATTCAACAATGAATTCAGTGTCACAACAATTTATTCTTAACCACTTCAAACTAATCACTTAATTTAATTTACTTATTTCCTAATATAAAATTTTCCTCGTAAAACCCGTCTCGGCCGGAGAAAAATTATTTAATAAAAGTGCGGTCACTTTCACTATGCCCAAAATACCCCTGCCTCTCTCCCCGATTTTACGCTATTACCACACAAACCCACGAACACGCTAAAACCCTGCGGCCGAGGGTAAAAGCGTCATTTCACGCAAACCCCCCAATATGTAAACTGGGCGATTGCGACCGAGCCCGCGTGGAAGGTTTCTAAACTTAGAACCCGTACATGTACCCCGCTCTTAGAGAAACTGTTCCGTGGACCTGGTCCACCAACAGTTTCATACTCTATGTAGAAAAGTTATCTAATAAACTGATATCACTGATATCATGAAAAGATAATTTTGCCTATTCGCGTAATTATGATTCAGCTCATGATTTGTTAAGATTGAGAAAAAAAAAAAATTCAATCATTAATTACGCAGTTTGTAAATAATTTAGAAGTTATAATAAATAATATGAATAAACGGCGGATTAGACAATCTCACCATGATAGGATAGTTTTCCTTTTTAATTTTGGCGGTACAGGGATAAGTGGTGGACCAGGTCCACCGAACTGACCGTACCTATTTTTGACCTTTTCTATTTGAATCTTTGCATTATATAATCACCCCCAAAAATAAAACCCTCTCTCCATCGCCCCCCATCGTCAGTTCCCAAGCTATAAGAAAAGGAATCCCCAAAAAAAAAAAAGGAAAAAAAAAAAGCCGTTAGGGGGCGGGGCGTTCTCAAACCCACGATACTCCCCGTTCACGAGGGGTCAATGGACCGTTCTCGCCCCCCCCCCCCCCTCTCTCTCTCTTATGCTCTTCATTCGATTGGGATTCGCAGAGATTCTCCGAAGAAGCGAGAGAAATGGGAGAAGAGGCGGTGAGAGAGATCCCTCTCGCAGCTGAATCCGATACCACAATCCCCACCGCCGCGACCGTCGCCGGAACCCTACGGGAGAAGGTATCCGGCGACGTCGATCGGTTCAACGACGACGACGACAAAGAAGAAGGAGGAGGAGAAAATGAGGATACAAAGAAGAAGAATAAGAAGAAGGAGGCGGCGGAGGCCGTTCTCCGGCCGCCGCCGCACTTACCTCAGCCGGAGGCGCCGCCGGGGATGGCGAGGTCGGCGTCGATCTCCCACGAGGAGCACCGCCCGATCCAACGGTCCGCGTCCGCCCAATCCCCTTCCGCCGTCGACGTGGCCTCCATCGGCCGCTTCCTCCGCGACCGCGGCTCCTCCTTCTCCGCCGCCATCGCCCGCCGCATCTCCTCCCTCTCCGGCGACGACGACGACGACCCCCACCCCCGCTCCCCGGCGCCGGTGACCGAGTTCCACCTCTCCGGCGTCAAGGTCATCGTCCGCGTCAAGGACGCCGAAGCCGACGCCGACGACGACGACGAATCGGAGGGCGGGGATCGGCCAGCGCCGGCGCCGTTCCCGATCAAGGGCCGGATCAGCTTCTTCTCGCGATCGGGGTGCCGCGACTGCGGCGCGGTGCGATCGTTCCTGCGCGGGAGGGGGCTCCCCTACGTGGAGATCAACGTGGACGTGTTCCCGGAGCGGGAGCGGGAGCTGATCGAGCGGTCGGGGGCCCGCCACGTGCCGCAGATCTTCCTGAACGAGAAGCTTCTAGGAGGTCTCGTGGCGCTCAACTCGCTGCGCAACAGCGGGGAGTTCGAGCGGAGGGTGCGGGATTCGGTGGGCACGCAGCGGTGCCCCGAGAGCGCCCCGAGTGCTCCGGTGTACGGATTCGACGGCGAGGATGACGACGCGCGGGGGAACGGACGGACGGATGCCATGGTGGGGGTGGTGCGGGTGCTGCGGCAGCGGCTCCCGATTCAGGACCGGTTCGCGAGGATGAAGCTCGTGCGGAACTGCTTCGCGGGCGCCGACTTGGTCGAGGCCATCATCCACCACCTCGATTGCGGCAGGAAAAAGGTAAATTAATAATTAACATTTCTATGTTTACTTCTTTTTTTCATTTATTATTATTATTATTATTATCTTCCAATATTAGAAAACTTTGCGAATTTTGACTTTTTAATTTGACGGTCGGATCATTAGCAACCCTTTAGGATTCGGACTTCCATTGAGAATTTATAGGTTATTAATGTTAACAAATAGAGAAAAAAAAAATTACAATTGCGCGCACTAGAAAAATAAGTGATGCAATTAAACTTTAAATTTAGGACTTCAAATATTAATTATTAATTGTAGTTAAATCAATCTCATTACGCAAAAATTTACTGTGCTAAATATAAATATTAAAAATATTATTTTAGAAAATAATGATTATTTATAATTTGTGACGTAGTGAAAATTACTGATTCATTTAATACAGTCAACAACACGCAGAATAATTAAAGTATGTTAGATCCTTTTCTAAGTTTTAGTTAAATAGTAAAAAATTATCCGACATTTCAAACCTTAGTGCTATTAAAACATTGCACAATATACTTTTTTGATCATGTCACAGTTATGCATTAACTTGTAGCTAGCAAACTTTGACAAAAAAATTTATATTAATAATACGGCTAGTTGAAAGATGAAATAGAAAAATAGCTATTTCGTACATTTTAATTTATTGAACTGCAGACAATCAGCTATGTTTTTAGCTGTATACAAGGATTCGGTGTAAATTTTACATCCTATTCTATTTATTCAAGCATTAATCACTTTTACTATTTTTATTAATTTACTTTTATATATATTAAAATTTTAAAATAGATTTTTTAATTCTCAAAGTAGCTGGCTCATATTATTTAAAGAAGTATATTGTGTAACACTTACAATTCATTATCAATTATCTTTCTTCTTCGAAAAAAAAAATTTTTTTTTTCTAATAATCATAATTTGGGTGAATCTAAAAAAAAAGTTAATTTGTTAGACACATCATATGTTCTAAATTTTTTTCATATTATGTCCCCTGGTGGGTCCCACCTAACTCGTAGCCTATTGGATGATTAGTCCAACAGAGAGGTTGATTCTTTGGTGGGTCCCGCCCTGTTTGGCTATGATGCATTTGCTGCAGTTTCTTTAATACAAGGAAAATTTATGCGGTGGACGCGTCTCCGCTCCGCAACTGGTGGTAAGGGTGAAAACATAGCCTGCACCTTGTCCACCATGTCATCCATGGACCGGCCATTATTCCTCCTACATTGGGCCCATTCTTTTAACCAAACCAAAATGATATGATCAAAGATCAAATCGTTTTTTACCGACCGTTTCTAGCGCAAGTGGCAAAAGGACTTGGTGGTTAGTACTCGAGATCTAAATTCGAATCCTAATTGATTCACATTTTCCGGCTAAGTTTATTTTTAAATAAAATAAACAAAACGGGTAGTACGTTACCTTCCTCTTAAACGAAAAAAAAAAGAAAAGAAAAAAAGATCAAATCGTTTTCTTCAGAATAGGGTAAATTATCAGATAAATTATATTATTCTACTAAATTATAAATATTAAAACGTTTTAATGAGTAACAACCATTTTTTTTTTACTTTTAATCGTATAAAAGAATTCTTTTGTCTTTAGTAACAATAATGTAGAAAGTGTTTAAGTCATGGATGCAATTGTGGGTGTATGGTGATATGATGGACAAAAGTCCAAAGCAGAAACTTCTCTTTTTACGGTCTATTTGGAGTCCACAAGGTCCGGCACTCTTTGTCTGAGAGAGGCTCAGACGTGTCAAATTGGAATATTGTGTGTGTAGATAGACCCCACACGATAAGTGTTGTTTCCCACGAACCTCTCGACTTTTGAAACCGTGCTCAAACTCGTTGATTCTTCGGGTCTAAAAATGAAAAGAGAGAGATATTTATGTAGATTTGGACAATATAGTGGTTAGGCTAAATTTCACTTTTGATCCTTAAACCACGAGGCACGGACCTCATTTATTACTACTATTAATATTTTACTTGAAAATTTTAAACTATTGCAATTAAATCCACAATCCAATTTGCTGATATGAAAATAACATAACAGTGTTATAGTTAATGATACAACAATAATTAAAATATTATATTAGCGATACGCTAATATTTAATTACCTAAACATTACAATAGGTTAAAGTTTAAGAGTTAAAGTATCACGCGCTTTATAGTTTGAGGACCAAAAGTATAATCTAGCTTCTCTTATGGTTATGGGTATATGAAATGGAATGGAGAGCCCAGATTTTGTACGTTGAGTGCACGATTTACTGAGTTCTTGGGTCTACTTGTTTTATTTGATTTTTGTTGAATTTATTTTTGACCGTTAGAAATATTGTACTGCCTTGCACGTATAAAGCACATCACGCGCAAAACCAAACCAACGAGCTGGGCTAAGAGAATTATCAAAATGACACGCTCACATGTGCTTGAGAATAGTTGCATTTATCCCCTAGAAATGTTATGCTGAGTAAATTAGATGAATCTTGAATAGTCAAATTTAACGTATTATGCTGAGAATATGTCACTTAAAAAATTTATGGCTTAAATTGTCGTAGGCGGTGGAAATTGGGAAAGAGCTTTCGAGGAAGCACTTCATTCACCATGTATTCAGGTCAGTTTCAGATTAGTCTCCTGCTTGGTTGAATAATCAGAGAATAATATTTTACGCGCAAATTTCCTGTTCATACAGAGAAAATGATTTTGAAGATGGAAACAACCACTTCTACCGGTTCCTCGAGCACGACCCGGCCATTCCAAAGTGCTTCAATTTCAGAGGATCAACCAACGACGACGAGCCCAAGTCGGCGGCCGAGGTGGGGCGGAGGCTTACCAACCTAATGGTAGCCATACTTGAGGCCTATGCTTCTGATGATAGGCTACATTTAGACTATGCTCGTATCGGCGCCAGCGAGGAGTTCCGGAGGTATGATTCTCCTGTCACAGCATTTCAAGCAGAATTTAAGAATTTCAGAATGAGGAGTCACCTAACACCACCCAGAACTATGCAGAATTATCTTTAAATAATAGCATTTTAGCGGAATTAGTTGCTATCGCACAATCGGTTCTTTCAAATCCTTCACAAACATTTTGGCGAGATAAATGTCGAAGACCGTCCAATTTTAGCATATATAAGCATTGTCCTGCTGTCCAGTTGTTCTTTGATCCGCAATGTGACATCATAGCTTGCTAGTAACTGTTACCTTCCTCCACTGTACTGTCTCAGATATGTAAATCTGGTCCAAGATCTGCAAAGGATAGACCTCTTCGCCCTTTCGCCAGAAGAGAGGATGGCCTTCTTCTTGAATCTTCACAATGCCATGGTCATCCATGCCGTAGCAAGGGTCGGCCGTTCCGGAGTCATCGATAGGAGAGCCTTCTTCACCGACTTCCAATACATAATCGGCGGCTATCCTTACTCCCTTTCCACTATCAAGAACGGCATCCTACGATCGAACCGAAGGCAACCTTACTTTCTGATCAAGCCTTTCAGTTCAGTTGATAGGAGATTGGAGGTGACATTTTTTGCTTCCAAATTTGAGTTGCTTTGCTAACATGGTTATATTTGTACTAATGCTTGGTTTTGTAAAATAAATATAGTTGGCTCTCGAAAAGGTGAACCCGCTGATCCATTTCGGACTGTGCAACGGTACCCGGTCGAGTCCGGCGGTCCGCTTCTTCTCCCCCCAAGGGGTTGAGGTCGAGCTGCGACATGCCGCGAGGGAGTTCCTCCTCAATGGCGGCATGGAGGTCGATCTCGAGAAGAGAACAGTGTATCTCACCAGAATCATCAAATGGTAAGTCACTAAGTTTATTGTTTGGGTGGATTTGATTTTCCAATTGCTGCAAAGTACTCAACCAGTACTTTTATCTTTGCAGGTATAGCGCCGATTTTGGTCAAGATAGAGATCTTCTCAAGTGGATTTTGAACTACTTGGATGCAACAAAAGCTGGGCTCTTGACTCATCTAATGAACGACGGCGGTCTGATAACCATATCCTATCAAAACTTCGATTGGTCCCTGAACTCCTGAAAGGAGAATTTTTTCTATTTCACGATCCCCTCGTGCGCATATCGCACAAGTTATAAAATATTTTTGATGAAGTTCCTAAACTTTATACATGTCGAAGATTAGTTGCAGAATCAGAAAGAATCAAATAGCATACAAAAAGTTAGCTTGAGAAATATGTTGTATATATAATAATACCATGAACTTGTTGAGTGATTGCTTATAGGAGTGTATGGGTGATGGTTGTTGATGCCATTAGCTGCAAGGTGCCTCTTGGCAAAAGCTTAATAGAGCGCATAACAATTTGCAGTATGGTTTGTCACACACAATATCTGTTCCTTAATTTCTCTACAAGGTTTATTTTTGATATCTATGTATGCTACATATTGAATTGATTATGTTGTTCATCTCTACATCAACTATTCTTATAGATTTTGTAGTCTACTTATGTTTTATATTTTGTTTTGTTTAAAAGCAATTGTAAGGTTATTGGTAAGATTGTTAGGTTACGTAGATCGCTAAATTATGTTGCACTTTCGCGTAAGTACTATTTGAATAGAACTATGAAAAGTAGCAGCAGTTTTTATATTGATAGAATCATCTTAAAAGTTTTGCAGTATCGAGCAGTAGTAGTAGTTTTTAGTGATATTTTTGTTCGGAGGGCCAATTTTTAGGTTTTTTATATACCTTATGATCGAAGGGCCTCAAAAATAATATTTTTCAACCGTCGTATAGATCATTTTCAAGTTAATAGTAATCGGAATAGGTTAAATTTTTAATAAAAAAATTATATTCATCATATAGATCAAGATCAACAACTTTGATTTTGTATTTAAACAATCGTATCCACAATTTTTAGAAGATCAATTTGGTTTTGACTATTCATTTTATACATACTTCATATAAGATGGAAAATTACGATATTTGATTTCTATATATTTCAAATTGTATAAATCATGTTTGACGGTGTAAATCATCAATTTGAAAAATTTTATCTTCAAGAACGACTTATGAGCACAGAGGATTTTACATTCATATGTATAATAGTCCTACTCTATAGTGTTACAAGTACGAAGGTTTTTATACTCATAAGTTATTTTCGATGATAAAGCTATTTGATTCATTTGATACATCTAGAAAACGAATTTCGTAAATTTTTAAAATTATAATAAAATCTCTGAAGTGGGTATAAAATAAATGGTTAAAATTGAGCAACCTCATAAAAATAGAGAATCAGATTCTTCAATTTAGTATCGGAGTTATTAATTTTTATCTAGATAGTAAATATATAGAATTTTCTATTAAAAATTCAACCGATTCTATTTTTTTTTACACCGTTAAATTATCAAGTATTCTATACCGGCCGTTAAAATTTGTCGATTTTGAAATCGTACGACCTTAAGATCGATGATATCAAAAAAATTATAAAGTTTGATTTCTAAATTATTAAATGTTCTAAATTATATTTAACCGTATGTATTTTCGAAAGTTCTATACCGAAAACTACTTACGCGGATGAAAAAGATCGTAACAGGTACGTATTACTTCAAAATATCAGATAATGAATTAGTTAAAAATAAATAAATAAATAAAAAGCCTAGTGGTCCAGTGGATATGGATTAGGATGGAAATCCATGCATAACAACGTAAATTTGAGCTACCCAAGTGGGATTGACTTGAAAAATATGATGTTGACTTTGAAAGTTTTGAGTTTGACTTTCTCAACTTGTAAGCTCCAGGAAATTTTTTAGAACCTTACAAAGAATTCGAAGTGCCATCAATTTTTTCAAATTAATCTAACGTTTACATGGTTTTTACATGGTTATTATATAGGGTATATATATCTAGCGTTTAAACAAATTTTATTTATTTATTCAAATTAATCTTAATAGCAGTTCAACTAAACTTGACCTATTTAAGTTTCTCGGAAATGATGCAAGTCGTTCTGGAAAAGTCAAACCAGATCATCACTGAACTTGACCTATTTACGTAAAAATTGCGTTACTTATAGTTAAAAAGTACGATAAAATCGACCGTCCAGTGACAAAAAAATTTGATAGTTGATATTCGAAATTTCAAATTCAAATCCTAGTTGATTCGTATTTTCAGTTAAGTTTATTTCTAAAATAAATATAAAAAGCGGGTAGCATGCTACCTTTCTCTAAAAAAAAAACAGTACAATAAAAATATATGTTGTTTGTTTCTGTTTTGCATATCGCAACGGCGAGGTTACGATGTAGTTTTTATAGTCCCATAATAAATTACAGAAGCATATCTCTATATAAGGGTGACAATTCACCTTGTTGTTCACGAGCTAGTTTGTGTTTAACTCGAAATGAGCACGAGATCGAATCGCTTATTTAGTAAATAAGTCGAACACGAACTGAATTTTTTCGCTCGTTTAATAAACGAGCCGAATATGAGCTGGAGTCAGCTCACTCGTTCTGTTCGATAACTGCTCGAATACATATATTTTATATTTGTATAATTTATATATTATATATATAAATAATTATATATATATATATATATAACATACAGATTTTTATTAGTTTATTTTTAGCCTAACCTAAATATAAAGCCAATCTTAATTATAAAAAGATATATATATATATATATATATATATATATATATATATATATATATATAGAGTGAGGTTGGTATATTTTTGGAAGTACGGAGCCCTCCTTACTTCCAAGTTGTTTTCAATGTTAGGACTTTCGAACAAACGATCGACCCTATTAAACATAATCTAAAGTATTTAAAATAGCTAGAAAATAAATTTTGTAATTTTTTTATATCATTTGTCTAGTGATCAAAGCGCTGAAAATAAAATTTTTACAAAACTAAAGAGTTTTTAGGAGTTGAGCTAGAATATTTCCAAAAGCACCAAAGAGGTGGTGCTTTTGAGTTTTTAGCCTTTGGATGAAGAAATGTAGGGCTGGGATGATGGTGGTAGGTGGTGGTAGGTGAAATAGTGTTTGATCCAAGAAATATTAGTAATTAAGAAGTAGATCCAAGGGCTAGAAACTTAGAAGCACCAAGAAGGTAGTGCTTCTAAAAGTATTTTAACTCAATTCGAGTTTTTAGATATAATAATAAGATTTAGTAGACACATGTAAATATTTTGTTCAGCATACCTTTTTGATTTGCTGAGATTTGAAGTTATTATATTTGGTCTTCGAGTCAGTTTCCTGAATAATATTAATCTTAATGGATGTCAAGACATTTTAAATAATGACAAACTATACTCTCAAAATAAAAGATATCTTATTTCGACATCCAAACAAGTCACGAGGGAGAGGAATTGTGAAGCATGATGCATGGTCCTAACACCTACTAAACCCTCGCTCTTCCCGGAACCCCCTGTGATTTCGTAGTTTCTCACTTTGCCCCCTGTGGTTTAAAATGTATCAAATTGCTTCCCTATGGTTTCGTTTTTATCTTTTCGGTACCTTTTTCGTTAATATTTTATTAAATTATATACAAAAAACTTCAGATACCATCTAGATTTATCAAATATTCACTTTAGTACCCTTTAATTTTAACTTTATCACTGATTGAAGAAAAAAAAATAATGAAATTGATAAGAAAAAGAGAAAAAAAAAATCACAGGGAAACAAATTAATATATTTTAAACCAGAGGGGGGCAAAGTGAGAAACTACGAAACCACACAGGAATTTTTGAAGTTTTCCCAAAAATTTATCTAATCCAATCCAAATCCAATCCAATCCAATTCGACGCGCCAATACAGTCCAAGCATGCACATTGAATCAACCAGTTGACCAGCCCCAGTTCTCGAAGAATAATTCATAGAAGCATCAACAAGAAAAAGTCTCCTATGTCTTTTTCTACAAGGATTAGTTTGCATGGAAGTGCGCGTTCTTGAGGTCAACGCAGTTGTTATTTGTATTATTATTTCATTAAAAAGAATAAAATA
Source organism: Ananas comosus (assembly GCF_001540865.1). Lineage (NCBI taxonomy): Eukaryota > Viridiplantae > Streptophyta > Magnoliopsida > Poales > Bromeliaceae > Ananas > Ananas comosus. The sequence continues at coordinate 1,443,714 of NC_033628.1, forward strand.
TAATAAACGGATCATACAGTTTCTAACTATTTGTATAACTTAATATTATTAAATCTAGAAAAAATGATGTGCTACGTAAACGGTTTTCCAACCCATCGAATCAAATTTCTTTCAAATTTTTAATGTAGAATATAATATGGTAGTTGATTTCCAGGCTCCAGAAAATTTAAGATCTTATTTTGAATTTGAAAATCGAATATTGTATCCGATTAAAAATATTTGATCGCACTCCTTATCAATCAAAAGTACAAATTTTTTGAATAAACTAAAATGTTGTACCGAATCCAAACAGGATCTAAAGATGCTATCCGATAATAAAAGTGAATGAAGTTTGATAAAATAACTTGATCAAAATAAAATTTAAAATTAAGTGAGTTTTCAAAATAAAACATTGTGATAAATTTTATGACCAATTAATCATATATAATAAAAGATTTATCTCTTCCAAAAGGTTTATATTTTAATTTATTGTAAAAAGTTGTTGGATAAGATAAGAATTAATCTCCTACTATTGTGCGGGGTGAGTTATTTCTCTTTCTTTCTTTTTTTTAATCAAGTGAATTATTTTCTCTCTTTCCATATGTGGAAGCATTACAAACACAGGCACACAAATAATATTAATATATTAAATAAATGTAGCCTATTTATAAATAAATATAGAAAAATTAATTCAGAAATATACTAGCTAGATCAAAGCCCACATGGTATGTTGGCCAATGAGACACAAAAATTTATTTTATATATATATATATATATATAGTATAAAATAAATGTGGAAAGGAATAATGTTAATATATATCAATTTGAAGCCATGTATGGAGATAATTATATGTTGAGAATTTCTTTTTATAGTTGAAATGAAGTTTCTTGGAAAGTGTTTGGTTTCTTAAAAAGAATATTAAAAAAATTATTTTTGGGTAAAAAAAGAAAATTTTTCGTAAAAAAAATCCTTTTATAATCTTCTGCATGCCTATTTGTTTTTGAGGAAACATTTTTCATAAAAATTTGTTTTCAAAATATTTTTCACGCTTTTAGGGAAAATCAAACAAATCTTTATCTGATGGAGAAATCGCACTAATTCAAAGATTTCTAAATATTTTTTAGAACCAAACATGACTTGAACCAATTCAAAATACGTGGCGAATGTACCGGGTTCAAAAAACCAAGCTAGTGAACTAACACGTAACAACTTAGTTTATTTTTAAATGAAATAAACGAAACGGGTAGCGTGCTACCTATCTCTCAAAAAAAAAAAGAAAAAAAACAAGTAACAACTTAAAAAGTAAATTACCTATTTTAATAATCGAAGCAAGTCTCAATTTTTATCCAATATGATAACTATTATTTATAAACTTGATGACCAAGCTAATCCAAAAAAGGATTAAATTTTAAGTAGAGATATTTGATCTAATCCCTACTAACAAAATAATAACAATAATAATAATAATGACAAATAAATATCTAATTTGTTTTGTTCCTTTTTTAATTCCTTGATGCAGAAACCCTAGTCCTCCTCGAAGGTTTTTTTTATCCATCTTTTGCTTCTTCCCTAATAAGGTAAATACAATTTTACCTTTCGAAAATTTCGCCATTAATTACCACCTACTCTTTCTTTGTAAAAAAAAAAAAAGAAAAAAGAAAAGAAAAGAAAAGTATGTATTTTAAATTTCTATAAAAGGTGAGTTGGATCGGATAAGAGTTATCTCCTATTCACAGTATTTAAGCTTCAGATAAATTTAAATAGTAAAAATATATAAAATTTATCAGAAATATAGACTATTCAGATTTGACTATCCAATCTTTCAAAATTTTAATTTTGGTATTCATTCTTTTAATTTATTTGATTCAAATAATTTGATTACTCTTCATATATAAAATTTAATCTAATTGATTATTTTTAATAAATTTATAGTTGCGTGAATTACATAAAAATATAAAATATATTAATCAAACCCGTAAAAATAAATAATCCGTTCAAAATTTAAAGTTAAAGCATCTCTAATTTGTTCAAATCGCGTAAATCAAAAGATTAGACAAAAAATTAAAATGTTTAAAGATTAGATAGTTGACTCAAAACGGCCAATACGTGGGGTAATTAAGTTTTACCCATTCTTACCAATTTCAAGCAAAATATAAACAATAAAAATTATTACTATGGTCAAAAAAACGCGTTTCTTGTTATTTTGAGGGAAAAAACAAACAAACCAATTCTAGTCCAATGCTGTGGGCCTGTAGCTCGTGCTTTTATTAATTATTCTTTCCCTATCACAATTCCATCGCAGTAACTCTCCAATTAATATTCCTATATTTTACTTCTACTACTATTATTATTATTATTATTCATTAAAATTCGAACTCTCTTTCTCTCTCTCTCTCTCCCTATATATATATATATATATATATATTTGTAGCCTACACCTTTGAAACCCTTCTCTATTAATATTGTTGAACGCATTGTTCTTGGTCGATACTGCAGACTACACCGCATATTACATATATAGTGCGAGAGAGAAAGAAGAAAAAAAAAACACCGAGAAAATCACGAAAAATCGAGATCATCATGGGGTTGTTCAAGGTGGCGGGGGCGTCGGAGTACCTGGCGATCACCGGATACCGAATCGACGACATCAAGCTCGCGAAGAAGGCGTGGCTCCTCCCGGGGCAGTCGTGCACGCGGTTCGACATCTCGCCGGTGAACTACACCTTCGAGGTGCAGGCGATGAGCGCCGAGAAGCTGCCCTTCATCCTCCCCGCCGTGTTCACGATCGGCCCCCGCGCCGACGACGAGGAGAGCCTGCTCAAGTACGCGAAGCTGATTTCGCCGCACGACAAGCTGTCGAACCACGTGAAGGAGCTGGTGCAGGGCGTCATCGAGGGCGAGACGCGGGTGCTCGCCGCGTCGATGACCATGGAGGAGATCTTCAAGGGGACCAAGTCGTTCAAGGAGCAGGTGTTCGAGAAGGTTCAGCTCGAGCTCAACCAGTTTGGGCTGATCATCTACAATGCGAATGTGAAGCAACTAGTCGACGTCCGGGGCCACGAGTACTTCTCGTACCTGGGGCAGAAGACGCAGCAGGAGGCGGCGAACCAGGCGAAGGTGGACGTGGCGGAGGCGAGGATGAAGGGGGAGGTGGGGGCCAAGGAGAGGGAGGGGCAGACCAAGCAGAACGCATCCAAGGTCGACGCCGAGACGAGGATCTACACGACGCAGAGGGACGGGGAGGGGAAGAAGGAGGCGGTGCGGGTCGCGACGGACGTGAAGATATACGAGAACAAGCGGGAGGCGGAGGTGGCGGAGGCGAACGCGGAGCTGGCCATGATGAAGGCCGGGTGGGAGCGGCAGGCCAAGGTGGCGGAGGTCGAGGCCGCCAAGGCCGTCGCCATCCGCGAGGCCGAGCTGCAGATGGAGGTCGAGCAGAAGAACGCGTCGCGGCAGACCGAGAAGCTCAAGGCCGAGAACCTCAGCAAGGCCATCGTAGACTACGAGATGAAGGTACCAATTACTATTTCAACACATATTTCAACACATATGCGCCTGCAAACATATATACATATACATATAACAGGTGCAAGAAGCGAACTGGGAGCTGTACAAGAAGCAGAAGGCGGCGGAGGCGATGTTATACGAGCAGGAGAAGGCGGCGGAGGGGCGCAGAGCTACGGCGGAGGCCGCATTCTACGGCCGGCAGAAGGAGGCGGAGGCGGAGCTCTACGCAAAGACCAGAGAAGCCGAGGGGCTGGTAGCGTTGGCGAAGGCGCAGAGCACGTACGTGTCTTCGCTGCTCGGCGCGCTCGGCGGGAACTACAACGCCCTGAGAGACTACCTGATGATCACCAACGGAATGTACAGGGACATCGCGAAGATCAACGCCGAGGGGATCCGGGGGCTGCAGCCGAAGCTGAGCGTCTGGACTAACGGTAGCGGCGGCGAGGGCGAGGGCGGCCTCGACGGAGGGGCGATGAAGGAAGTGGCGGGGGTCTACAGGATGCTGCCGCCGCTGCTGAAGACGGTGAACGAGCAGACCGGGATGCTGCCGCCGCCGTGGATGGGATCGCTCGAAAACCACTCGGATTAATAAGTGATAATAATAATATATGAAGCTTAATTTAGTTGTTATTCTTAGTATTATTAAGCATAAAAGTAGTGTGTTTAGTTAATTAGTTTGTGATTAATATTAAGCATAAAAGTAGTGTGTTTAATTAGTTTGTGATTAAGGCTTTTGTTTTTATTTATATGTTGGGATGTTTTATGATTAAGTATGCTTTGTGGGAGTTTTATGACAATTGTAAGTGCATGCGTACGTACTTGTACTACTTTTTCAATTAAGAAACTGATCATGACCCACAATCTACAAAGGAAATAATCAATATAAACCCAAACAGGACTTTTTAACAAAACAACCCTCTAAAACTCTAAATTTATATTTAGCAAACTAATTATCTCTTTGCCACATGGGATTTTTTCTTGCCACATGAGATTTTTTCTTGAAACGCTGATAGTTAAAATTATATGAATAGATTATTAGAATATTTAGATTATTAACATTATATAAAATTGTACGGATAGATTATTAAAATTTTAATTATATATGATTTGATGAAATTTTTATGTGATGGTTAGAACTTATTTAGTTAATTCACGTATAATACGCGAATTATTGACAAACAATAGGCAAACGCATAAAACGGTCCGTGCGCAAATATTTCCTAAAAAATCAAAAATAGTTACGTTTTTGCGATCAAAACAGGCTCGCCGAATCATATTTTGAAAATTTGGGATAGAGTGGCCGCCGAAAGATGAAATTTTTGTGACGGAAAGATGAAATTTTTTTAAAAATTTTGGATTTGCTGGTTGCGGAACAATGAAATTTCTCGAACCGACGTCGCGTGATCTCGCTCCGCAGATCCGTTCACCTCCTGGTGACCAGTCGAGCAATTTGCTTGTTCCATTTTGAAGGAAAGATAAAGACTGAGCGAAAAGGAAAGATATAGACTGAGCGAAAGCAAAGAAGGAAAAGAGGAGGAAATTGCGGCCTACGCGTGGGAAAATATCGCGGTCCACGCAGACTGCACTCTTTTGTATATATATCTATATCTATACTATATATAAAAGTGTATAGAAATTCCGACAATGATAGATGGAATCTAAAAAAAAATAAAATAAAATTACCTACGAATGGTTATGATTAATATGTTAAAAATATTTCAAATAAAAACAAACGGTTATGATTAATCTGTAAAAAAAAATAATATTTCCTACGAATGGTTATGATTAATTTGTTAAAAATATCTCAAATCATAAGACGATATGATCAATCTATTAAATCTTTACTATATAAAAATCTATTCTCTACAAATGCTTATGATCAATTTGTTAAAAAAAATCTCAAATAAGAACAGTTATGATCAATTTATTAAAAAATAGATTCCTATCATCTATAATTCAATCCTACGAACGATTATAATCAATTTGTTAAAAAATACCTCAAATAAAAAAAACTGTTATGATCAATTTGTAAAAAAAAGCATTCCTATTTATCTATTTTACATTAAAATTTGAGTTTAATTATAAATTAAATTAAATTTTTGATATCAAATTTAAATTAACAATTAATTTTTTATACAGTGGATCAATCTTAAATTTTAAAATTTGAAAATAAATATAAATTAAATTTGATGCTTTAGTTTAAAACACAATATTAAATTTAATTCATCAAAAATCAAAAATATATAAAAATGTTAATGTATATAAAAAAAAAAAACACATTGGATATATACATATTTTCTAATAAAATATAATATATTAATTTATAAATATAGATTTTATTATAAAATTTTGGATTTATATAATGTACACATTTATATATTTGGAATATATTTATATATAATTAATTGTTACGTGTATTTGTACGTACATTCAACTAGTATTAGTATATATAATATATATATATTATATATATAATTATATATATGTATATATATATATATATATATAATTTTATCCAATTTTATTTTTATATTTATAAAAATTATAATTATTTATGATAATAGCATAAATCCAAAAAAATTTAATTAAATAAATAAATTTTTATTCCGAATTTTTAAATTATAAACGTAAAATTTTCGCATAAACCGTGTCTACGAATTATTGACGAATCCGATTTTTAAACCGTATTTTTCAACGAACTTAAAAATTAAGTTACGAATTTTATTCATATTTTATCCGTATAGAATTTTTACCGTATCCGAATTAACTATGAGTTAGAATTATATATGAAATATATATGTAAAAAAAAAGCGAAAGACGGTGAATCGTACACCGCCTTTATCAAGATGGTGAATCGTTCACCGTTTTAAGAAAAAAATTCAGCGTGACTCTTACATGGCAAAAGAATAAAAAAAATAATAAAATTATGTACCCAATTAGAAAATTTTATAAAGTTATTCTGAAAAAAAAATCCTCTGAATCAACTTAAAATCAGATAAAAAAAGTCACTTCCCAAAGTGCAGGAAAATCGAATAACGAAATTCCTAATTGGCACATTGAGAGAGAAGCACTGCTCATTGAGAGAGAGAAGCATTGCACATTGTTTGGTAAACTGACCAGATTTAATGAAAGAGTCACGGCAGGCGACAAGAATCAGAGCTTGTTCAAACTTCAAACTACTACAGCAATTGAATCTAAAAACAAATTCTAGTCGATGCAGAACGCATAAAACCCGCAGGAAGAGCGAAATAGCATCACCCGATAAAACAAGGCTACCTAAGCTATGATGCACAAAATAATGCATCCCACAAACAATACAACAGGAAGGGCCGCAGCAACAAAGATTTTATCAAAGATCACAAGATTTTATCAAACATCACTGAGAAACACGCATGCTTGCTTCAAAAGGCAAGTCAAGTTACATCCGTGAGAAAAACAATTCGAGATGCTCGGAATCGACAAAACTTGCAATGCAGACTTTATGGGAAACTAACTAGAGGACTGAAGTAACGCTAATGCGTGAACAATCAAAGGTAATATGCCAAGGACAGACCACGAAAAAGGAAATCGAAATAAGTGTTAAGTAAATTTAGTGGGCATGCCTAGTTAATGAAAGGACTTATAGTGTTATCATGCCTAATTACAAACAGGAGAAGAAAAGAGTGTTTAAGATACTTGTTTGTCGCAAAGATTTACACCGAGTCCACTGGGAAAACGAAACCTAATCCTTCTAAATAGTGGTACCGATTACTCACAACAGACTTCTGGAGCCAAAAAGAAATCTTATCAGAAGTAAAATTCTCTGACAGAATGTTCGCTACCTATAGTTACTACTTGCTTAGGAAAGTTGGTATACTTCAAATGGCAACATACTGCGTGCCACATAACTCGCACAAAGATGATATGTTCTACTGGGGTTGCCATGTGAATATGTGATAGTGAGACAAAATGCAGAAAATACATCCAATGCCAAAAAAAAAAAGGGCATAAGATATCAAATACAAAAGCAAGGAAAATCTATGCTTTTCGCAAGAACAGTTCTTCAATTCAGTATTTGCCATCCTCAACATCCAAGGAATTTTAGAGCCGCAGAGGACATCTATTTAGTATTATCGTTATACCATAAAAAGACAGGACAAGGATGATTGAAAGATCTATAATTAAGGATATAAACCGAAGCTGCAAAGCTACATCTTTTCAGTGTCATGGCATCATTTAGATGATTAGGCATAGCTCAGAAGACAAAGTTTGCATCGACATCATAGTCTATAAAGAAACACAATGCAAAAGTTCCAAAGGGGCTATCATACCACAAAACACAATCTTATTACTTTATTATATGGCCAGATTATAAATGAATTGAACATGTATGTGAGCACACGTCTTACTGCACAACGCAGATTCACCCCGAAACTCATCAAAAATAATTCGTAAGGGAAATCAATCTGTAAACACACAACAAGCTATAATCAGCAGCAGGGAATACTATCATCCAAGAATTTAAGCACTCCTCGACAGTAGAGGCAAAATGACTCCCATGCCAATGGCATGGTTCTTTGAGTTGGAAAGTAATTACATCAATAAATTACAAAAGATTCAATTAAGAAAGATAATAAGCAATTAGAGAATATTGATGCCAAAAAAAATTAATCTTTCATGCCATTGTGTATCGACACAAGGGCATTTTTTGCACAACACACATCTACACGGCGGAGCACACACCAGTGTCGTACGGTGCCGACAAGTGCTCGGCATGACCATGTGCCATGGTACATAAATCCTAGCTATCATCCATACTATCAAAAGTGAAATATTTAACCCACATTCACATCCAAAATTAAATAAGCAGCAAGGATCAGCATATTATGATATACTCCAAAATCCAAAGCTACAATGCAGAACACGTTATAACCAACTTTCGAGAGCAACATGAAATCGAAACAATATGTGAATCCGCACAACTAAATCCAAAACTGCAAGAAAATAGAGATTTAACAGGATCTAACGCCATCCAAGCGATAATCAGCTGCATGCAATACAAGCATCCATTCCAAATCCCTTATTATGTAGTAATTTCTCTTCCTCGGCAATAATAGCCAACTCAGATCATGTGCAGTATTTAACCAACATTCAAATCCAGAATTTAATAAGCAACAAGATTCAACATATTATAATAAAAATCCAAGATCCAAAATTACTACAACGCAAAACAAGTTATAACCAACTATTGCCAACGACATGAAATCGAAACATCACGATTGCCGAGTCCGAAGAAACTAAAACCAAAACCATTAGAAAGGAGAGAGATTTAACGGGATCTAAGGAGAATGGAGATATCACCACCACCACCTCCGGCGAGGGGCTTAGAGCGGGCCCCTGCGCCCGCCGCCGTAGGGCGCGCGGCCGGCGTAGGCGGGGACGGCGGGGGTCTCGGCCTGCTTCTCGACGCCGGGGAGATCGGCCATGCCGAGCGCCGCGAGCATGTCGATAGTTTCCTTATCGACGAGGATTGAATCGAGCTTGAGCGCGGACTCGTCGGGCACGAAGTCCATGCGGCGCTCGCGCTCCTCCTCCTGGAGCTTCAGGGAGATGCCGCGCACGGGGCCGCGCTGGATCCGCCGCATGAGATGGGTTGAGAACCCCGCAATCTTGTTGCGGAGTCGCTTGGAGGGGATGATCGCCACCTCCTGGAGCACCTTCTTGTTGACGTGAAAGTCCAAGGTCATGCGGGAGTAGTACCGTTCTATGACCTGACGCGACGATTTCTTCACGGTCTTGGTGCGCACGCGACCCATATTCTGCGGCGGATGTGACGGCGACGGCGGGCTCTACGGCGGCGACGGAGGTGGAGCTACGGCGGCGGCGGCGATGGAGGAGGAAGAGCTAGGGTTAGGGTTTGCGACTGGGACGAAGAGGGAAAGGATAAGGGGTTTATAAAGGGGGACGCTCTAGTTAGGGTTTCGCAGAGATTGGTCCTGATCCCTTCGTATAAATCTCAGCCGTTGATCAGTTCTAACGGGTCGGGTCATGGAAAATGAATGGAATCGGGTTCGGGTTCTACTAGATTGGATCAGTCGCAATCATATTGGGCCAGGTTCGTGGGCCTGTAGTAGTATATGCGTCGAAATGTTGTTTGATTATGATTAGGCCCATATATTGTGGGGCCGACTTACAAGATTCTGGGCCTTTGCGGGCCTGTTATTAGAAAAACAACTTATTTCGCGATTTTGTACACAACTCATCACTGCATTTTACTACGGTTCGTCGTGATCCGCAAATTTCTGCACACTGAGAGGCCAAAACAAGCCCTTTCAGGGCGACATAGTGATAATAATATATTTAGCATTGGATGTTTACATTCTTTCTCATTCGTGGTCGCAAAATATATAGTCTTTTTACAGAGCATGACTACAATACATCTGATTTGTACTGCAGTTGTCATGTAAATTATCGTCTGTAATTTTGCAAGGAAACATCTCATTTGTTTCTGAAGATGCAAAGCGTGCTTAATATCATCTGATTGGATAGTTTTTTAAAAATATATATATATATTTGTTATAGATGTAGGTAATACCCTCTCAGCACACAATAAACAAGCTTTGTATGTATGTTTGTGTGCATGCACAAGTTTTATTATTGCAAATATAAGGTGACTCTCCATAGTTGTACCATGCATGATATGAAAAGGACAAACCATGCAAAGAAAATGAAAAAGAAGTACAGGATCATTCTTAATTTCTCAAAAAATGAAAAAAAAAAGAGTAAAAACTATTTCATATGCTTTGGGTTGGAGAAAATTAGACGGCACTAAGGATTTCGTCCTAAAATTTAACTTATTCATCTCCGATCATCAAAATATAAGGCGAATTGTAATTGTATTTTGTTATTTCATTTTATAGCTTTGATATATCCATCGCTGAGTCAGGCACGAAAAGAAATAAAAATTTTTGTACGTCATATCATCTTTATGGTATTCGACACTCTATGCTCATATATAAATGTAAGAGAAAAAAAAATTAAAATTTAATAATATTTTATATAATAGTTTGAGGATTTTATTTTTTTGAGAGATAGATAGCATGCTATCTGTTTCGTTTATTTTATTTAGAAATAAAGTTAGCTGGAAATGTAAATCAACTAGAATTCGAATTTAGGTCTCGGATATCAACCACCAAACCTTCTGTCACTTGCTTTAGGAACGGTCGGTATAATAGTTTGAGGATTAGAGTTCAATTATATCCACACCTGTCCAACCCATCCCAGAATTTTTTTTTCTTTTATGAAAAAGATCATGACATCACTACCAGAACTGGAAAGTGATGGGCCAACCTCCAACATTGTAGCAGTTGAAAAATTAGGGCATTCTTAAGGGAAATAATTTTAATTATTAATTTCGGTCGAATTTAGCCAGTAAATAATATCCACACATAAATGATTAAAATTTTATTTGTTAATATCAAAATTTGACTTGTCTGTAAAAGAAATCTAGATGGTAAAGTAGTTCAAATATTATTCGTAAATCATGTTTTTGTTCAAAGAAATAGATCAAACAACGAATTTAAAAGTTTCGTTGCGATAGAAAATTGAAGTTAAGTAAATAAATTGAGAACTGTTTTGTTTGTGGTTGAAAATTAAATCAACTTAAGTAGAAAATTTCTGGCCATTTGAAGTGGTCTTAGTCTCACTTCTTGGTCAAAATAATAAGGCATTATTTAGAATTACAGAAAAATTATGTTATAAGTGGTGGTAAAATATGTCATTTGTTTTCGTATGAAATAACGCGTTATCATAACGATTCAATTACAATATACTGATCCTTAATGCAAAAAAAACGCTCTTAATCAAATTCAATTAATAAATAACAGTCAGATATAATATTAATAAATTTATGTATTAATATTCTAAATTGTACTTATAAGAATTTTCATTTGATAAATTGTAGCTCAACCCTTTTCTCCTACTATTTTCATCCGCTAAGCTCTAAAACTTTTGTCGTGACAAAAATTAAAGGAAGCTTCCGACATTGAACGCAGAAGTCATAATAAGTAAACATATTGCACGCATTTATCACGAGAAAAGTGCATATGTTGTGACGGAAAAATTAAAGCAAAATTGAAACTTCCTCTGCATTATTAAGTAGAAAACTATCACCATTTGAATTGGTTTTAGTTTCAACTTCTTGGTTGAAATATTAAATCAAATTTATAAAAGCCAAATACTACTTTGGCCGGCTTTTTAATTAAAAAAAAAAGAAGAAAACAGTGGGATCATCGAACTACACATGAATTTGTTCTCTTCTTCTTATACTCTCTTTTTTGTCTTTTTTCCACTTTGCTTCAATTAAGTTCATCAATAAAATTTCCATTAGTGTAATCTTAATTCACTTGTTTGGATTCAAAATTTCTTAATTTCCTCTTAAGAAAGATTTGAGCCTTTTGTATTATCCTTGTTTTGTTTTGTTATTGAAATTAGGTATAGAGATAGGGAATCTTTCTTTATTGTATAAAAGTTCTTGTACGGCATTTGAATCAATAATCATCACTATTAACCTTGACTCGAACTATTTGAATTTTTTTTTAAAAAAAAATACTTCATAAATTTATACCATTGTTTCTCTCTAATGTTTAAGTTGTTTTTAACAGTGAGGTGAATTTAAGATTTTCTCACGAAGCTTAAATATCTTACATCTTATTTAACGGTGTTGATGATCAATTTAAATGACTAATTTTCATATGCAAAAATATTCTAGCTCCATTTATTGCGTATGTTACTGATTACTAATCGAATTCTGAATAAAAAAAAAATTAGTGTATTCAACCATTGTTTTGCGAAAATAATGAGAATATTTATTACTTTTATTATTATCCTTACTTTATTCCGAAACCAAACACTGTTTTTGAATGTTGAATTTATTGGACGGCAACTAGTAAAATTGAAGCATTAATCCAACACAATAATGTGAGAGTTGGGCCGTTAAAATATAAGCGGGTTAGGCCGGCTCATGGTCAATCATTTATTAAACAAGCTAAACACGAACCGGCTTATTAAAATATCAAGTTAAAAAATTCAGCTGTTAGATTGTCAGTCCTACTATTAGGTAAAGAGTTGAGAAAAAATTAGAATCTTAATCTAATAATTAAAATTTACAAAATATAAATATCTTTATATTTGGATTGGCCTAAAATTCAAATAGTAAAAATTGATAAATATATATATTCGAGTTATATCGAGCTGAACATAGGTGAGTTGACTTCAGCTTATGTTCGGCTCATTTATTAAATAAGCGATCGATCTCGGATTAATTTCGAGCCAAATACAAGCTGGCCGGTGAACGGTGAGCTGAATTGCCAGTGCTATTTGAGAGTAGTCTAATTTGTAATATGCAACATTTTGAAGTGCAATACTGCAAAAATGATGCTACACCAACACTCATTCCATGCTGAAGACATGACCTATTCCTTTCTCCAATCCAAAGGAATCTCCACTTAACATCCTCTTACTTTCAAACTTGAAACAAAGGTAAAGCTTAAAAGCTCTCTAATGCATCTTTTCAATGAAAAATCCTTTACATTCTCTTGCTACAATATACAAATAGATTTAATGTTTCATATAACAATATTACGGTTGATGATGTTATAATAAATAAATATCACGAGTGGGCTGGTATGCTTCTGGAAGCACGGAGGGCTCCGTGCTTCCAAATTGTTTTCGATGTTCGGACTTTCGAATCAACGATCGGCTCCGTTAGAGTTGATCTAGAGTATTTGAAGTACCTAAAAAATAAATTTCGCGATTTTTCGATATGATTTGCCTAGTGATCGAAGGGGCTCAAAATCAATAATTTTAACGGCCGTGGTGAGCCGTTTGCAAGTTTAACGGTGTAGAAATATCCAAATCACATGAAATTTTGATAGAAAATTCTTTATACCATATAAAACAAGATCAATAACTTTGATCTAAAATTTTAATATCATATCATCATATTTTGTAAGATTTTTATTTTCAGCCGTTGATTTTGAGCCCCTTCGATCACTAGGCAAATGATATCGAAAAATCGCGAAATTTATTTTCTAGATACTTCAAATACTCTAGATCAAGTCTAACGGAGCCGATCGTCGATTCGAAAGTCCCAACATCGAAAACAACTTGGAAGCACGGAGTGTTCCGTGCTTCCAAAAGCACCCCAGACGCACTCTAAATATCACATCAGTATCGTCTTAACGGTATTTTAGTATTTAGTCAACTAAATTGTACGGAAAAGTTTAATTAAAGTATAAAATTAGAGACTTTAAAAGAAAGATTTTATGGAGCTATCTGAAACTAATTTTTTTTTTTTTTATTTTCCTGTTAAAATCATGCTTAAGAGGTTGGTGAGCTGAAACTAAATCCCCTCTACCAATTTTTCCACCATAAATCCAATGTGGTCAAACCACATCCCACCTATTTTCACCAATTTTATTTTATTTTTTTTTCCAACCCATTTATTTTTTATTATTATTATATTTTCTCTCTTCAATCTTTATCCTTTTCCACCAAAAATAACAAAAAAAACTACTAAAAATTCGCAAAGAGAGAGAGAGAGAGAGAGAGAGAGAGAGAGGAGAGAGGAGAGAGGAGAGAGAATGAGTTCGATGTTCGCTTCATCTTCCTCACTCTCCACGCCTCCGTAGTTTTAGCGCCGCATCGGAGGTGGATTTCGCTCCTATGCGCACCCAAATTGTACCCCAAAATATGAGCTTCTTAAGCTTGTGAGGAGTAGGATTCGCCCCCACGCGACGCCTCCACCTTCTCCCAGGTAAAGGCTCCTCGTTTCCGTCTCCGAAACCCTAATTCATCTCAAAGTTCGGATCTTGGTGCAATTTGAAGCGATTTTGGGGACCCCCATTTGCGATCTCCCTCCCTAGGTTTTTTTTTTTTTTTTTTCCAGTTCATGAAGAAGGGTTTAGAAGCGGTCGCAAAGAGGGGTTTTTGAGGCGTAAAAAGGAGAAGGATTGGGCACTAATGCCGAATAGTGATGTTGGTGGCGATGGTGGTGCTGAACCTGGATCGAATTCGGGGTCTAGTAACCCCGGATCGAAGGTCGTTGTTGATCCGCTTCGATTGGGGGAGAAGGGTGGAGTAGGGGGGCTACCCACGCTGAGTATTGTGATCTCTCAGCCAGTGGAGGCTCCGAGCCCTAAAGGCGATGTCGCGAAGGGCGGCGGCGCTGTCGAAGGGGATGAGAAGGTCGTCGGCGGTGCATCGGCGGCGGCGGCGAAAAAGGGTTGCTTGCCGCGGTCGGAGAGCTACCATGAGCAATGCAGGTATATACATGTGATTGATCATTTGAATTGCTTTGGCCCTTTTAATTGTTTAATTGTGTATTGTTGGTTTAATGGTTAGAGAGAGAGAGGACAAGGATAGCAGGGTCGATGGATAAACATTCAATTCAATTTAAGGTAGAAACCTGCTAAAATCAAGTGTGAGTTGTTCTTTGGGTATAGTTTTAGTAAACATGATAGCAAAGATTCGAATTTTAGGCGTTTTTCTCTGTTAGATTGCAAGAACCAGAAAACACTTTTTTTTTTTTCTAATTGCTGTTTGACCCACTAGATTTAATTTGGTGTAGAAAATCGATTAACTATTTCTTTTTATATTTGTTGCGACTGGGGCCACAAAATCTGATTTGTCGACAACAAAAAAGGACTACTGAATTGAGAAAGTTGTTAGATCACAAATTAGGGGAAAGAAAATGCTTCTTTTCGTGCTATTTTTGGTGCAAGTGCTTTTTCTCCCACGACTCAATATTGATCATTGTTAGTGCGATTTGAAGAAACGGTCGACAAAACTGATCTGCATGCTTGCAGTTCCAGAAACAAAAGCCAACAATATGTGTCATCTTGGCAACCCAAATCTGTGAAATTGGTTACAACTGGTGTTTCCTTGCGGATCATTTATGTAATATATAATAGCAATAATGCGATGAAATGACTCTATAGGCTCCTATGTCTTCCGCATATTAGGTACTGGCGGGGCTTGTTGAGCAACAGGTATAAGAACAGCAATCATTTGAAGTGGGTGTAACAACCAAAATCTGTACCACTCACTGACTATTATTTCTCTACACAGTGGTCAGATCTAACTCGAGTCACTTCCACTCCGGTCGAGCGGCTTTTATTTTGATTCTTTAATCTTTGTCAAAAATCTTATTTGATTCGCTTGTTGTCCTTCCATTGCTGCTCTTATTATGTTGGAATCGTCGTCTTATTTATTACCTTTAATAACATTCTAATCTTTGTTGCATTCATGCCGAGAAAACTTGGTCAGAATTTGTCAGCAACCGTCAGAAGAGCCTTTGGTCGATCTTGGGTGCAGATGCCGAGGTGAGCTTGCAAAAGCACACCGCTCCTGTATCGATGTTTGGTTCCGTACTAAAGGCTCGAATAAGTGTGAGATATGCCAGTAAGTGTTCCACTTTATCGTTCACTGTCTTTGCGTTTGCTATTAATATTTTTTGAACTCGAATTTTTCATCTTCGCAGACAGGTGGCTGCGAACATCCCCTTTCCGGAATCACAAGCTAGTGTAAGTTCAGTCGCCTACAAGTTCACGTGGTACTTGTGTGGGTTTTATGAAAGAGTTATACATCGAGTACTTTTAACGCATAACAATAGACTATTGAAATAGACCCCTCGACTTTTTTTCTTTTTTCTTTTTTTTTCAGTTGACACTCGCTCATTATTTGCACAGTTATATTGGGGAGTCGTCAAATTTAACAATTTTACCTGCTTTCATCTAAGGAATTGTAGATTCCGTTAATAGTTAACAGCTGATAGCTGATGAAGCTGCTACTTTTAAATAACTCAAATTAAAACGAACAAAAGATGAGGGGTGGTTAGAAGTTGGAACTGTACTCCAAAATGGTCCATAGTTGGGGGAGTCTCCACACATTTTTACAACTTCAAAACTGTTTTATTCATTAAAGATAGTGAATTATTTGATTGTATATGCCAACATATGGCGTGATTTTTCTGATAGTTGATGCGAGTTGATTTTGTCTCTGGTATTGATTTTGTTTAACAGAGTAATTATTGGGTGTGGAGAGTGGATTCTGCCTTTGGAGGAAGGCGCATAGAACGTGAAAGGGTATCTACGTCACTACGAGTCTATGACTCCCTCTTCTTCTTTTTTTTTTTGTTATTCGGTCGGTTCATTCTGTTTCTTATATGTTCTTTCCTTCTTTTTGTGTCGACAGAGTTGCTTTAGCCCACTCTGGGTTGCATTTGCAATTCTGATCGGAGGGCTCTTGCTGGACGTACTAATTTCTGTTTCTCTCGGTGTTTCTGCACTGCCTGTGAACATCATCATAGGTACAATCCCTCTAACATCTCCCAATTTTTTTTAAAAAAAAATAGAGAACAAAAAGAATTTATTCTCCCATTCACATTTTTAGCATGCGAAAGAATATGAAGGCCCGAGTTTTATTGGTTAATTCTACTTCGTATTCACCGAAAACCAACCTTTTGTGCTATCTCAAGTTTGCGTCATTGCAGTACGAATGCAACCGGATAGAACCAAATTTTTAACCATTTTCCTTCACTTCAGGTGTTGGCTATAATCTGCTAGTTACATTTCCATGTACCATCATTAATGCTTCGACGTATATTTTTATTATTAACATAAGTTTGCTAGACATAAAGATACGCGTATCGCGGATGCATATCGTTTTTTCACTTGGGTTGCGATCTGTGCAGGCGTCCTCATCGTGCTGGGGTTGGGCACGGCTCTTCGGCTCGCTCTCGAATGCTGTCAAGAATGGGGCTCAAGGAGAAGCATCCAGAGGCTGGACAACATGACTCTACCTGCTGGATACCATCCTGGAGTTTAACTGTTCCTGTATATATAGATATAAATAGATCATCAAATCATAGTGCTTGATAAATTTTCTTTTCTTTTTTCTTTTTTTTTTTTTGGGATTCCGAAAAGTTCTTTCGACAAATCAGTTGAATGCCAAATAAATCGCTTGTTACAACTCTCAATCCTCTGTACATTTATTTATATATATCCATCCGGTTTAGCTATTTGAAATGATTAGTTCTCGTATTTTGCTCAAACTTAAATTCAATTTCGTCTCTGAAGTTTGATCGATCTGAGATTTCAATTTTTTTGTTAGATTTTTCGGTGTATGGAATTGAAGTTCTGAGAAGGTCCGGGATTAGATATGTAAACTTACTGACCCTTGAAATATATTCTACAGTACAAGTAATTATAAAATAGGTAAACCGTGCGCTTCGGTCCATCTCCAATTTGCACAAAACTACAAACGCCACCCAATCACATAACCTGCAGGGGTGATGATGATGATGATGATGATCATGATCATGATCCGTCCCGTTCAAACGAGATAAAACTCTACTCCCCACCGCCACCGTTGGATGACCCTCTGCACGAATCTCAAAGCAACGGCTAAATTGCAATAATTTCTTTTTCTTTTTTTTTTTTTTCCTTTTTTTTTTTTTAAGTTGGTGGGGGGGGGGGGGGCGTTTGTTGCGCGTTTGCATGTGCAACTGCCTCATGCAACGTAAGGCTAGCGCGTCGTCGCCTTTGGCGCGCTCTGATGTTCGCGCGGTCCGCACCACACGTACGGACGGCCCGCACCCCGAGGCGCGGCGGCCGCGGCGCCCACCGCGGCCCCGGGCGAGCGCTCGGGGCGAAGCCCGGTCCCTTCCCAGCGCGTCGCCGCCGCGCGCGGCCTCCTCGCGGGCGAGCCAGTCTCCGGCCACCGCCGCGTCGGCCCGCGCCGCCCCGGTCCAGCGCGCCCGGAGCCCGCGCCGCGGCGCGCCGGCATCGCGCCGCGGAAGGGCGAGCGGGGGGACGACGCCCGGGTGGAAGAAGTCGTAGGCCGAGGGAGTGAGCGCGATGGGGGTCTCGAAGGGGAGCCCGTGGGGGCGAGACCCCACGATAATGGCCCCTTCTTGGCCCTCGCCCATGGCGCCCGTGATCAGGAGCATGAGGAGGGTGGTGATGATCACTGCTGTTACCAACTTAGCCACCATTTTGGGAATTTGGGTTCTCTCTTGGTTTGGGGTTTTGGCTTTTATAGTGTGTGGGTTTTTGTTTGTGCTTATTTATATACATGTATATGTATATATATACAGGAGAGTGGGTGAGGGAAAACAAAAGGAACCATTTTAGGCTTCTTTTTTTTTTCTTTTTTTTTTTCCTTTTTTTGAGGTTTGGTTGGTGAGGAATTCTTTGTGTTGGGGTGGGATTAATGGGGGAATGGGAGCAAAATGATGAGAAGGGGTGGCCAAGGAGGTGGGAGCTGGGGAATGATGTACACGAGAGCTTTGCCAAGTAAAAAATTGCCCCCCCCCCNCAATTTAGAAATTGTTGATGTTTTCTTTAAAAAAAAAAAAAAAATTGTTACTTGACTATGTTATAGGACAAAAACATTGCTTATGCATTAATGTCATATCATGTTTGTTTTTTTTTTATATTGGATTTTCGAGGTTTAACTCGCTTCTTCGAAAAAGCCGTAGGCTTCGGCATTTGTTTCGATACTGAAGTTGCGAAATCACTCGAACTCCAACTTACAATTATATAGAGATAAACTAACTTTGGTTGGGGTGAGAGGCAAATTCGAAATTGATATTTTTCTTTTTTGACAAGTTAACTGCATTGCAGGTAATTCACTTTGATCAGACATAATCACAAAATTCTATCGATCATAGTTGTAATTTTGAGTTTTGTGTTGTATTGAAGTATTTGTAATAGGAAAGCAAATGGGTTGTTAAAGGCTCCTACATATGACTTCTTTTTTTTTTTTGTTTTTTCCTTTTTTGTATGTGTGGTTGTTTCAACAGCTTCATAATGCAATGATACAAAAGCCTACAGATTTGGAGGGGCAATTTAGCCCTATGTAGATGTGCAAGTGTTATAAGTGTTGCTTCATAAACCAGCAAAGGCAAAGGGCCAGAGCCACACACATATATAGTGATTAAACACAAAAGGAGTGTGTAGTGGCTCATCTATGGCACTTTGAAATGCACCATGCCACATTATTGCTGTTGAGAGCAAACGCGTGCGTTGGTGAAATCAATGGCATCTGAAACAAAAACTAATATTAAAGCATGTCACGCTCCAATTTTCTTATGGTTGGGGTCCCCCATTTCTCATAAATTTTATCTGGCTCAGTTGTATCATCACCTGGGCCTCACCACGATACAATGTTGCTTCACAAAGAAGAGTCATAACCATTCAATGTGTGTGTGTGTGTGCACTTGATCTAGTTTGAATTTGCTGTACTGCTTCGGCAAATTCGGGTTCGGATTTGCATTTTGCCAACCTACTGTTGGAGTTACAGGCTTGGTTTTGAGTGAACCTCGTATGTATCGATCGAACGTAAGTTCATGTTAATTGATTGAGGCAATTTGAGTTCAATATGGGGCAAATGACATGGGACTATGGTTTGATTAGCTGGTCATCTGTTAGGTTAATTAAGAATTGATTAATTAGCTAGAGAATGCTATACATGTTACATGTGGACCATTAATTTTCTATTAGATTAATTTGGTGAGTAATACAGTATAATTAAGAAGCAATTAATTGATCCTATATATTATATATATGTTTTCTCAATTATAATTTTCTTTAGCTCTTCCATTTCAATGCACTTAATTTATAGATATAATTAATATACGGCTCTCATTAATTCTTTGATCATGCTCTGTAATATTTGACTTTATTTTTCATGTAATCAAATTCCCTCATGTGAAATAAACATCAAAGCTATTGATTAAAGAGTACTGTTTGAACTGCGCTATTAATCAAAATAGGCACTATTTTTTTCCATATTAGAATTATAAGTTCAAAAGTGGAAGCTTTTATTTTTGAGTTCAAAATCTTATTCAACTCCCTGCCGTGGCAAAATTAATTAAACTTCAGAGTATATCATTATAGTTCGCTGATTACGGGATTCTTAATACCCTTAATTTGTTAATTTTTTGTATTATCATGACACTTAATTCCTTCTTGTTTAGTTTACACACAATTAATTATAAGGAAAAGAAGAGAAATTATTCAAATGGTAAACATTTATTGGAAACCCATCATCTCAACACACATACACTGAAGAAGCTAAGTAGCAAATTAACAAAAAAGGAAAAGGAGCAAACACACACAGAAACATTCATAAGATCATCACAAAGGCCCCACCCAAGATGTTGCTGAATAAAAGCCAGCAATATACGGACCCTGTACGTATATTATACGTACGTACGTAGCCTTTTGAAACAAAGTACGTATATATACAATTTCGTTACGTGCTTGTGCATGTGCATGGGAGGAGATCATCGCTAGGAATTTTGCTCATGCGTTGCTACGGTACGAGCCCAGAGCCTTCACAGCGCCTGCTCTCAGGACATACTGGTGATAAATTGCGGCGATCGCAGCGCCGATGAATGGTCCCACCCAGAATATCCACTGCAAAATCGATTATCCATTACACCAAAGTTAATAAACAAATTCATTAAGTTTGATCACTACTTTATTTATCGACAGTAAACCAGAATTATCATATTGAGCTCGCTACATATATGCTTATATGTATAATTAGTTGTGGTATTACGGTGCCCGCCAATTTGATCACATATATAGGAACTGGTTTAGAAACATATATACTTGGATAATGCTCGATAGTTTAACGTAAATATATAATTAGAATACCGTTTTATCATAAAGTCTCGAGTTTAAACATGATCAGAAGAAATGTTGAATAAAAATATCTTTAAATATTATTTTTTAATAGCTCAAGTTTTTAGGATAATTTGCAGTTTCAAGATAATTTCAGTAATGTTTTGTTCTTCTTGTTTTCTTTATACCTTTTATTTCTCTCTCTCTCTCTCTCTCTCTCTCTCTCTCTCTCTTTATTGAATATGCACCAAAAAACCAAAAAAGTAGCTAGTTTAATAATTTAAGGATTAGATTCAATGAATTTAATTAGCAAAAGGCTCATTAATCAACAAAAACAACAACTCCAACACTATCTAAAAGCTAGAGTGGGTGTGAGTCGTAGTTGTTGACCCAAAAAGTAGATATGTTATTTATATATTAAATTAGAGGAGTTAATCATACATAATTATTTTTAAATTAATTAATAAAAGTACCTGATCATCCCAAGCCTTATCCTGGTTGTAGATAACTGCAGCTCCGAGGCTCCTTGCAGGGTTAATGCCCGTTCCAGTGATGGGAATTGTGGCTAAGTGAACCATGAACACTGCGAACCCAATTGGAAGAGGAGCCAAAACCTAAATACATATAAATTTACATATATGATTAATTGGTTGGCGATTAGATGATTTTAGTAATGAGATTAATTAAGTGCAAAAGCTAATTCACATTGTTAATTACTTATCAATTAGTGCAACTAATCTGCTTGTCGTGCAGTGCCTGCTATTTTTCTGTTAGAACTCGTAGAAAAAGTGATGCTTTTTCATCAGAGCTATTTGAAAAAGCACCAGTAATTTATGAAAATTCACCGACTTTAATTCCACATACAAAAATCAAGAGAGTCATTTATTATTGCAAAAAAAAAAAAGAAGAAGATTTGTTAGGCTTCTCTAAATAAAATTTGAGTTCGATACTGAAATAACCGATTACTTTAAAAATTTAAGCTAACAATTTTAGTATTGAAATGGGCAAAGTACCGGGACGTGGGAGTCGCGGGCGTTGCGCTTGGGATCGGTGGCCGAAAAGACGGTGTAGACGAGGACGAAGGTACCGATGATCTCGGCGGCGAGGCCGGTGCCCGTGGAGTAACCGGAGCTGAGCTCGTTGGCGCCGCCGCCGTAGCGGACGTAGTAGGCCTTCTGGAAGCCCTTGACGAGCCCCACGCCGCAGATGGCCCCCAGGCACTGCGCGATCATGTACAGCACGGCACGCACCAGTGACACCTTCCGCGCCAGGAAGAGCCCGAACGTCACCGCTGGATTTATGTGCCCTCCTGTTTGTATACATACCAAAAAAAAAATTTTAAAAAGGTCAGAGGTTTGAAACTCAGCTAGATATTGCTGTATGTTTTCTATTAGATTGGTCTTTTGAAACTAGTATACGTCCCACCTGAGATCCCCGCGGTGCAGTAGACGAGGATGAAGATCATGCCGCCGAAGGCCCAGGCAATGCCGAGGATTCCGACGCCACTGCACGCGGCGTCGGCGCTCAAATTCGGGTCCGACTGGTGCTTGTAGCCGATGACGGTGGCGACGGTGATGTAGAGGAAGAGCATGGTGGCGATGAACTCCGCGATCACCGCGCGGTACAGCGACCAACTGGCGAGCTCCCCTCCGTCGACCAGCGGCGCCGGTGGCGGGTCCGCGTAGTCCTTCGCCCCGTACCCGCCAGCGCCGTATCCTGACTCTACGTCCTTCCCCATTCGTTTTGAGTTTTTCTAAACTTCAGAGATCGGAAGGAGAAAAACGAACGAAAGAAAGTAATGAGTAGTGATGATGAGTGTGGTGAGTGAGTGTGTACAAATGTGTTTATATATATATATAGAGAGAGAGAGAGAGAGAGTACATAGTGGGGGAGGATTAGGAGATGATGAGAAAGAGATTTGTTTTTGTTAGTTTTAAAATTTGTAATTTGCCGCCCCACACCGACCACAACACATCTAAAGTTGCTTGTGGTTGTCATTGGCCCATTGATGAGCCAACCACAAGCCCACAAATTTTGACAAAAAATTATTTTCAAAGTAAATTATCATTCATTATTTAATCTGAATGTATCATAAGCTAACCAACTGTGGTAGTAAACTAAAAAAATTATTAATTTTCTCCTGATAAGTTCAGATAAGTCTTATATGTTTTAACCTTTGTTTGAAAATATACCGCCTAATTTCTTAAGTTGCTTTTTTTTTTTTGAAAATATATCAATTATCATGTTTTTAGCCAACTGCACTACGTATGTACACTCAGTAAATTCACACCTTCTGATTTTTTTTTCGAGAGATACACGCTTCGTTCATTTTTGTTATAAATAAATTTAGCTGAAAATGTAAAGTAATTAGACTCCGAATTTAAAACTTCGAATACCCACCATTAAGTCCTTAGTCAAATGCGCTAGGTATGGTCGGCAACTTCAAACCTATATATGTTCTTATATAAGTTCATTGGTTTTTAACTCAAGTACTATTTACATCTGATGTATTAAGTTCTTATACTAAGGTATTCATGAGCAAAATTTTTATTTCTCACCTATCAAGTGGAATGTTTCTTGTACATCTATCATAGATATGAAGTTAATAATCAATTATTTCTTACCATATTGATCTAGAGATCACTAATATATAGAAAACAGCCACAAAATTTGAGTTTTAGTCCCATAAGCAACGTGGATTAACGCTAAACCTCTAGTTATTAAAAATTCTAATAAAACTGAGTGGCTTAAGACGCTGCGTCGGCTACTTTGTGTAGCTATATATGTCGCAGTTGCGAGTCTTATGTATGCAAAGCGCGCAAATACTATATTAAACACGCATTTTAGTAATTAATAATGTATTAGATATTATTACGAGCATAATCGACATCCTAATATAATATATATTTAGCATTCTAAAGTTTGAATGAGGTGTCATGTGTGCCTAAAATAGCTGTTAACAGTGACAAGCAAACTACTACCACTCAATCATTAAACGCATAAGAAAATTTTAACAATTTGATGATATATAAAGTTGCAATAAACAAATGCTACTCCATTTAAAGAGTGTTTGGTTGTATATACAC
This sequence comes from Ananas comosus, assembly GCF_001540865.1. NCBI lineage: Eukaryota > Viridiplantae > Streptophyta > Magnoliopsida > Poales > Bromeliaceae > Ananas > Ananas comosus. The sequence continues at coordinate 1,467,959 of NC_033628.1, forward strand.
CTCACAAAAGTAGTGAGAGTTTTTTTTTTATTTTTTTTTGAGAAATAGATAGCATGCTACCTGTTTCGTTTATTTCATTTAGAAATAAATTTAGCTGGAAACGTAAATAAATTAGGATTCAAACTTGGGTCTCGGGTACCAACCACCAAATTCTTTGCCACTTGCTCTAGGGACGGTTGGTTAGTGAGAGTTTTATTGAATGACATATTATTGTTGTTTAGAGAGTATGTTTGATGTTTTGCTTTGGCTTTGGATGTTGTTTAGCATTTAGAATATAAAAACATTTAAATTGATTTCGCAGGTCACTTTAAAATTGCAGGAAATGGATAGAACAGTGATGGATTTTTTCAAAAAATTTTTATGAGAGTGAGATAATTTTCAAAATCCTAATCTATCCATATTAACATAGAAAAATTAAAAACAAAAAAAAAAAAGAAAAGAAAAGGAGAAAAGTAAGGTTATCTTTTGCTAGTGGCCTTATCCTTGGGTGTTTGTGGCCTACATCACCTGCGACCGCAACAAACCGACCACATTATTACACATCTCAGCTCAGCGAAAGAGCCATTAAATAATGAGAGGTGTTTGTTGACTAATTACAAAATTTTAAGAGAGGAAATAGGATTAAGCCAGAGTTATTGGCTTGGGATCAGCATCTTGTCCTGTGCCGGGAGACTGGATTGGATTGGATTGCGTCATGTTTGAGAGGCGCCGGGAGACTGGATTGGATTGGATTGCGTCATGTTTGAGAGGCGGGAGATCGAATTGGATTGAGTATACGTGAGAGGCGGGAGATCGAATTGGATTGAGTAATAATTGATATCCGTAAATACTGTGCACGCTTTAACTGAATTGATTTTATCTTTCTAATAACTCGAACTTTTAAAATTAATGAGCTCAATACATGCATACATTTGATGCACTTTTTCTTTTTTTTTAATAATTTCATCTCCATTCCTCTATGTTGAGTTATTACTAATCTTTCTAAAAAATATTAATACTTTTTTTCAGTACTATAATTTCATTAAGCTAATTAAATTACTATTCCAATCGTGCCCATCCACAAAATGCTTCAAATAAATGGCCAAACTCTTGAGTAGCATGGGGCTATAGAGAATCGGTCTCTTAATTAAAGATTATCTAATTGAAAATTGAACTGATTTTTTAGGATTTAAGGGAGTAGCGTGCCAAAATTGCATTTTCATACAGGGGATTTTTAGTCCACAAAAAAATGTTGACTCCGGTAAAACTATCATCATTCATGGGGTTTCAATTTTAAACCAACAACAATTTAACCCTAGATTTTAATTCTGCCTCTGGAGTCCTCCAACACCTTCAATAAACAAAATTGGAACTGCATAGAAGCTGCAAATTAGAACACCCAAAATTGAAAACAGAGCTCAACAAAATGGTCGAAAACAGTATAAGAATTCATGTGGAGAAACACTTTATTGTGGGATTGTTCATTACACAGCAACACAAAGTAGTTAAGTGTTGGGAGGTAACAGATCATACCACTAAGCCCTACACAAGTAACAAATGGAATCGATTGCGCGAGGCATAAAATGAGCTTAATATTAATAGGTAAAATGGGCACAAATAGAATGTGTGGAAATGTCTCCCATGCTGGGAAACATTCGATAAGAGCAGTGACAAAAGCAGATTGAAGTGCTGCTCTCGGCTAAAATTAATGCGACCTAAAGTTAGTATCAGAAATAGTTCAGAAAGGAAGGGAACATTTGAAATCCACCACAAACTCCAGGACAACCGTGAAAGCCGATGCATGCATTAGCGGAAAGAGACCACCATCGCAGAGCGTTCGCGGATATTCTCTAAGCCTCATGTAGCTTAAACAACAATGTATAGCCTATAATGCGAGATTTGAACAGTTTATAAGCCAAATAGAGAGAGGGTTTGTAAGGTTTACATCCAAACAAGGCTGTTAGTTGGTCTAATCGGATAAAAGTAAAGGTAAGAAGTGTATGGAGAACATTTTGAATGGACCCCCATTAGTTCAATTACCAATTAGCTATCAGCCATGGATTGAACTCAAGAACTCGTGAACGGAATCAGCCAAAAAAATGTATAAAAAGACATCAAAAGGATTGCCGTTAAGTATAGTGGAATCCTCTAATTGACTGCTGCAGATGATTCAAATCAAAACAAGTAAAGCTTCAGCCTTGAAGAAGTTAAAGAGGCCTATTTTGGAGAAGTCTATAGTTGAGGGCTCCATACATTTTGACCAGATAAGGGCCGTTTTCATCACAACTATTAACTGCTTAGCCAACAAGAAAATTCCTGCCAAATAATATGACAGACCGACCTGCTAAATCCACCAATAAACATATGCGACTCATAAAATTACTACCGAGACTAGGAATCTAGGACATCAGCACCATCTAAGAATAACGAGTCAACAGTTTTCTCTATTCAAGAACTAAAAATACCACATGTGAGTAAACCAAACCAAAGTATCATTTGTTTGTTCTAAAAACATCCCAGGAAAGTAGCTTTTGTACTGATAAAACTGACTCACACCACAAACAGAGACAATAAGGTCCAATTTTGGCCAAAAATCAGAAGACGCAAGCTGCTAGCTAATCACACAATGACTCAACACTACAGAGGTGTTCCTAGTTCTTAACAAAAGCTCACGGGATGATGTGTTATGTGGATCATAGCTATTAGCAGAAAAAATTAAAAGATCTATTTCATAAGGGCAAGCCAAACTAATAAATACATCAATAGTAGTGTAGCAAGCTAGGAATAGTACAGCAACGGAAAACAAGATATATCAAAATGTGTACAATCATACTAATCTACCTACATTTATACTGATTCCGCGGCAGATAACTTAGCTACCTGTTCCCATAGACATAGAAAAGAAGCTGAAACATAGTAGCAAAATAAACAAAAGAGTAACTACGGAAATATATGACATTATCGCTGTCGCGGCTTTTCTCATAATATTTGTTTATTTATAACCTATGTTACCATCGAACAATAACAACAGAACCAAATGGATGCATATGAAGGTAAAGTAAACATCATGAATCTACCATAACCACATAGAATTCAAATTCTGATCTCAAAATCACCGAAATTGTCCATGCTAACGATTCGAATAAAGTGAAGCCATTTCAAATTTCTCCGAACATCTAACTCAAAATTCCCACAAAAGCTCCAAATACTCTCTCTCTTTCGCTCATAACACAATTAAAAGCATAAAACTAAGCAAATACTGAGATCATAAGACAAAGATCTAATTTTTGAGGAGGAGGGGGGGGGAACAGCATCGACCTCACTCGGAGGGGATCTCGACCTCGCCGTCGGAGATCTCCTGCTGGAGATCCTTGGGGTCCTTGCCGTCGACGGTGCAGCCGACGGAGACGCAGGTGCCGAGGATCTCCTTGACGGTGCCGGAGAGGTCCTTGGCCATGGATCGGGGGCGCATGATGCGGGCGATCTCGATGACGTCGTCGAGGGAGATGTTGCCGTTGTGCTTGATGTTCTTGGTCTTCTTGCGGTCGCGCTCGGGCTCCTTGAGGGCCTTGATGACGAGGGCGGCGGCGGAGGGGACGACGCTCACCTTGGCCTGGCGATTCTGGACGGTGAGCTTCACGGTGACGCGGAGGCCCTTCCACTCCTTGGCCGTCTCCTTGGCGATGTCCTCGCCCACCTTCTTCGGCGAGAGCCCGAGGGGCCCGATCTTCGGGGCCAGGGAGCTCGCGGCGCCGACCTCGCCGCCGGTGACGCGGACGTAGACGTCCACCACCTGGGACGGGTCCAACTTCGGCGGCATCGCGGCGTCGGCGGCGGCGGCGGCGGCGGCGGGAGGTGTTAGGGTTAGGGTTAGGGTTAGGGTTTTTGCGGAGGCGGGGTGAGGTGGAGGAGAAGGGAGTTAGGGTTAGAGTCGGAGGGGTTTATATACATACGTGGCGGGATGGGAGTGTGCGGGTCGAAGAGAGTCTAAATGAGACCCGATAACCCGATCGAGATCCGAAGTGCTTTCGACCGGATCCGATGTTACGCAATTTCCCACTTGATACTAGGCCTGATGTTTTGGCCCAATAAAAGCCCAGCGTTTTTGGCCTACTCAGCCCACTAAACATCACGGCCCAAATATCTGGGCCATAATAGTTGCTGGACCAGACTTTGTTACAACTAATAGAAAATGAATTTAGCACGCGTTTCCCGACCACTTAATCGGGACTCGGGTACCATCCAACTGCACTAGACAGTAATACAGATTATTTCTAAAAGCTAATTTTATGAACAATTAGTTTAAGGACTAATGAGTTCTACGGTCGCAATTTAGTACATATGAGATTCCTAATGAGCATTTCCGAGGTAAGTAAACTATGATCAAGTCCAAATGAAATGTAACAACACTTTGAATCCGTCCCTAAGATAAAGCCAATTTTGACCGCCCTCACAAGCTTAATAGCGCATAGGTGAATGAACTTTGCTCAAGCACATGAGAAGTGCCGATGTACTTAATTAAACCAAACACTAAATTTAGATCTACATATAGTTATAGCTGTAGCATATTTACAACTACACGTAACACAATAATCCCTAATAAAAAAACTAAGGCAACTCCTAAGTAATTAATACTCCCTCAAGTGATAAGGTTGATCACCACTTTTTTTCCCTTTTTGGAATGTGGATAACTTTATCTAGATACTATTCTTGCAATGAACTAAGCTAGTTTTGAGGATAAAAATAAGCTATATATATATATTTTTTTAAAGTTGATGTCATTTGTAATTTTATTTTCAGGACAGTTGTTAATAAATCTTTGTAAGGTAATTACCAGATACAAAGGATAGAGAAATGGATAAGCCTCTAGAGTTATCCATAAACATATCCCACCTATTGATAATTATATATGTAAAAAGAAACCAATTATGCATGCATATGGAGTGACACAATTCACATCATATAAATTCTAGGGCATGATTAATGCTACATGAACCTCAATAGATATATCAATAATAAAGTTGATAAGATGTTTCCCTAAAAGGACTCAGCATTTAATATTGTCTTAGTAGTAGTTAGAGGCATTTGAAATTGAAGCCTATCTAAAACTATTAGCTTCTGAAAAAAAAAAAATCAAAAACAAAAAAAAAATTTCTACAGTAAATTCTTTTTTTTAGTTTTTCATTTGTTTAGTTTTCAAAAAATTAATCTTTTCAAAAAAATATTCTTTAGTACTTTGATTTTTTTTAAAAAAAAAAATCAAAAGTAATATCATTCTTTCATGAAATTTGAAAAAAAAAAAAGAATTGAAAAAAGCAAGTTTTCTTTGAAACCAAATAGCTTGAAAATTTTAAAAAATTTCCTAAAAACTTCTTTTTCAAAATAAATTTCATATTTTTTGGAGAAAGCAAATCGTCAACATTCTCTTTGCACTTTCTCACACTATATATTATTTCTATAATTCGAAAAAAAGTTTTATCATCCATATTAAATGCTCATGTTGAGATGCAAATAGATCTAGGTTATGGTGAAGCTTTTGCACCAATTCGTTTCAAATGGAATGCTAAGTGAAAACTAAAAATATAAAAAATATGTAATCCGTCCAAAATTCGCTGCGATCCACCAAGTAAATAGAGGGGAAGGTGAGAGACTATTTTCTTTCTTTAATCCTATCTGATTCGCTAAAAATCTGCCAAAAATTCGTTCACGTTCTAACCCACCCTGTTAGAGCAGCAAGTGAGGGCGGCTAACAACAAAATAAAAATTAACCACGTTTCGAATCCGTCCAGATCTGATAATAGAGAACATGAGGTAAGAATAAGAGACTTCTCACGCCTCTGAATCTGATCAGTTTGCATCTCTAATCTCATGTGCTTGAAATTTTTATGCACAGTAAATATGCTTTGTATGCAAAAATTTTCTACACACGAGAGATTTGTGTCGAGGATGTTACTTTTAACTAAAATTTCTCCCTTTTGAAAATTTTAAGCGTGCAAACCCTGTTACGACACGTGGACGAATAAAAAAAGGTTTTCCTCGCAAGTAACGTTGTAAATTTGCCTCGACATCGTATTGGCTCGCCCTACGACTCTTTGTCGCGAATCGCTTGCCACGTCATCTATCAAAATCCACCGTCCGATGCTTCGGTTTTATTTAATTTATTATTATTATTATATTATTATTATTATTAAATCCAATACGCACCGCGGCCACTAAATTCAACTAATGAGGGCATTTCCGTAATTATATCATAGTTTATTTAATAATTAAAAAAGAAAAAAAAAGACCCTTATCCACATCGCTCCCTCCGCCCCGCTACTATAAATTAAACCCCCTTCCCCAACCCCACCAAACTCCGCTTCTTACACCCCACTAATTAATCACTCGAGGACCAGTTTGCGGAAACGGAAAACTCCGAGGGCTCTTTTGCAAAAAAAAAAGGAAAAAAATGGCGCAGGGGAATAACCACTCGGCGACGCGGCGCCCGCACGGGTTCGTCCCGCCGCACGAGCTGCTGCGGCGGCGGTGCCGCGCCGCGTCGTTCTCGGTCCAGGAAGGGCTGGGCCGGACCCTCAAGGGCCGCGACTTGAGCCGGGTCCGAAACGCGGTTTGGGCCAAGATCGGGTTCGAGGATTAAACCCGTTACACTTTTTTCTTTTTTTTTTTTCTTTTTTTTTTGGGTGTGTGTGATCCCCTTCGATTACCAATTTTTATGGGAGAAGGAGAGGGATGAGATGATAAGTTTGTTTTAGTGGGTTATGTTGTATGAGACATAATAGATGTGTGGGTTTAGATTTATTATTATTAAAGAGTTTGAGTGGTTTTTTTTGGNTGGGTGTGTGTGATCCCCTTCGATTACCAATTTTTATGGGAGAAGGAGAGAGGGATGAGATGATAAGTTTGTTTTAGTGGGTTATGTTGTATGAGACATAATAGATGTGTGGGCTTAAGATTTATTATTATTATTAAAGAGTTTGAGTGGTTTTTTTGGGTTTATTTTTGGATTCTGTAATGGAATATATTTCTTTGTAACAAAGAGTAATGAAGTTTAATAATATTAATTAACAGTTTAATTATAATCCAATTATTAAAAAACAAATTGATCAAAGGTTGAGAGGTCCTCAATTGAGGATGACTTATTAGTAATTAAACTTGTATTTATACTACTGTGAGAGAGATGTTTGTTTTGTCCTCCTTGGTTTCGACAATTTTAAGATGTTGTAAACAATCTTAATTAATGATAAAATCTTTAAAAATTGTGCTTTAGGAGAAATTCTTGGAATATATGTGAGACCATTTTACGACGTGTCCGGTGTTCCTGAAGTATAATTGAATAAGACGGTAAAATTGCTCTGAAAGAAAAGGAAAAGTAAAAAATGGTGAAGTTACGGTCATACGACGGAGCTCGACATTGTACCTTTGGTGCCCAAATTGGTTAGTTTGTGCCCCATATGTGTCGTCATCTTGTGAGAGAAAAATTCATGTCGGACTTACGCGGGACCAGGCAATGTCGCAAATAATTGTCTGTATTTTCATTACAAATCGAGCAAGATTACATCGAAAATATGTGTCGTCATCTAATCGTTAATGTAGCATTACAAATCGAGTAAGATTACATCGAAAATATTAACGGGAGGGGGGGGGTCGTGTATTTTGCATTACTGAAATCCGTTAATACTACATATTATGTAAAATAACAATTTTACCCTCCAACAACCCCAAATCTAACTAACAGCATTATTTTCATCTCTCTCGCCTCCCCCCCTCTCTCTCGCACGCCCCTTTCTCTCGCTCTCTCTCTCTCGCACGTCTCTCTCTCTATCTATATCTCTTTCTCTCTCGTGCACGAACACTTATCATCTTCTATTGAAATTTATTTGTTATTGTATGATTTTTCATTATGTATAATGATCGTTTTTCTATTTATTCTTTTGTGGGTTGAAATTAATTTTTTGCAACGTTAATTTTTTTTCATGTTAGGTCTTTTTGTTTTATTACTTATTAATATAATTAGTTTACTACTGCAAATTATATTTTTGTAAAAAAATAATATGCAAATGACCACAACAAGGGCAATTTTGAAAAAAACTATATTTTTATGTCAGGATTACTAAATTTTATAAACTGAACCAAACATATTAATGCTATAAATACTGTAATCTAGTATTACATTACTGCATTAAACCAAACGCACTAATGCAGCATCAGTAGTAATCTCACGCCGAAATTCAAAATACCTGAATATGTCGAGATACTTTGTAATATTACATAACTCGAACCAAACGGGCCCTTAGTAAAAGTTCAAAACATGTTGTAAATAAAAAAGAAAAATTCCCCCATTGGAAAAGTTAAAGAAAAGAAGATACATATATGCTCTAGATTATTCTTTAGTGGGTTTATGAATAGCTAGATTTGAATCTAGAGACCTAAATAGCCCTAGCCCTAATGTATCAATGTGAGCTTGGCAAATTCAAGTGTAGTACACATATATTGAGCATTTGAGACAACAACATGGACATGGGAAACCCCTACTTCAAATTGGTCCCCTCTATATAAGAATTGTGTAGAAGAGTTTTAGCCATTAATTAACTTATCATGATTGCAAGTCATTTCGAGGAATAGTTAGAATACAAAACCAATAAATGCTGCCACGTCAGTAATAAGCAGAAATTTTTGCACGGTAGATTAAAACGAATTCGCTTCCATATCGTAGAGCCTCTGAGGTTAAAATTCTTATCGTTTAATCATATAATGATATTTCTTTGTTCATTTTCAGGTCTTATCCTTGCGTACATTATAAAAGATCATTTATTTTTAGGAGAAGTAGGTGAACTATATACCAACCCTTTATTAACATAGCAATAATAAGAGATTACTTTTACTATACTTTGGTTTGAAATTTTATGCAATTTAACTCAGAGAGGCTGGTCCAGGTAACAGTGGCAGCAACTGTTCAAATATATATTAACTCTTTGGTTTAAAGCAATCAACAGTAACTAACCTGGCTTTCCACAATATTGTTTCAGAATATGCATTATTGTATTTGAGTAACATTAAATAGTAAAATTTATTTATCAGCTGCACTTTGGAGTTTTTTTTTTTTTTTTTTTTTTTTTTTTTTTTAAAAGAGAGAAGAGAGCATGCTACCGCTTCATTCATTAAGAAAGTGAACTGAGCTACAAACTGAGACAGCTAGGCCTCATAGCGACGAATCGGAAAAAAAAAAAGACTATAGAACAAAAGCCCACGTATCTCTAAGTGAGCGAGCTTCAAAAGCCAGGAAGGTCATCGAGCGTCTGGAATTCTCAAAAATTCTCTTGTTCCGTTCCAACCAAACTGTCCACCACGTCGCGGCGATAGAAGCTAGCTCCCTAACTCCCATTGAACCTCCTTTTCGCCTACTTTCCTCCTAAAGTAGACAAGACTGACGTACAATTTGACAGAAACTGCTTGTTCGGTAGAAACTTGCTTAGTAAGGTCTTGGAACTATAGCATTTTGAGAAAAGGTGGTCCACAGTCTCACTGGCATCAAGGCAGAAAACACACATTTCGTCCCCACTCCAGCCCTTTTTTCGTAGGTTGTCCACCGTTACGGTATCTTTCTGGAATATATTTTTAAACAATCATAACATTACTCTTTCGAGGTTAGAAGCATTGAGATATTTGTACTTCCCTACAACTATTTCATTACATTTGTAGTCAATACCAAATATGATGAAAATTCTTAAAATTGGGCATGGCCCAAGCCCTATTTCTTTTACAGGCAATTAATTAGTCAGGATCCAGCCCATTATAATCTCTCTCTCTCTCTCTCTCTCTCTCTCTCTCTCTCTCTCACACACACTCACTCTCTCTAAAAATATGTTACACTTAGATGCTCAAGCCATAAATTGGGTGTAGATTATTGATGGAAACATTGTTTTATGGTAATTAAATATTGCAGATGATAAACAGTTGTTGTTGAATATGTAAATATATAAATATACATAATATAGGATCATGATAGTTTACAGTCAAATAGAAGAATTTTACACTTAGAAATGCATGCAGAGTTATACAAATAAAAAATTAGATGCGAGACCTGATGGTAAGAATATCGATCATGTATTGAATACAAACTAGAATTTCGATTTGTATATAACGTGAAAAGTTTCTATACCTATTAGCTTAATCTTTTGGATTGAATCTGAATCCTTAAACACGTGAAAAGTTTTATATAACGAACCTAATATTATAGTATTTCAAGTAAGTTGCGTTAGTCCGTACATACGAGTACATTTGTTTTACTGAACATGCATGGAAATAGGTGATGTGGTTTAAGGCCGTAAATGCTCCACTTTTATTACTTGGTTCACCGTAATTTCACTTCCGGTCGAAATATTGTAATTAACTTCGGCACTGCCAAACAAACAGCAAAAGTGAAAGAACTTTAATTCTTTAAGAATACAAATAAACAAATTCGATCTAAACTTTACTTTCAGTGAGATAAACCAGCTGGCCCTGTGTGAACAAACAAGGAGTTTCTTGGCACTATTCTTAGTTACTTCAAAATTTTCAAAAAGCTAAAAATCAAAGCATCATAATCACATCCTCCATCAATTTCCAATTATATGAACTTCCACTATTCTATTTGTTTCCCCATCAATTTTGCTATTGATGAGTAGTGATAGTTTCCTCAGCTGGTGAGAGACTCACAAAGCAAAAGGCTTCTAGAACTTTGACTAATATTGATTAGCAAAACACAAAGTGGGTCAATGAAAATGATTTGCAATTAGGCATATCTCAAAATTTTCAAACCAAAAAATGGACTTGGAAAATAGACACAAGTTAAGATCAGATATTAGCTGACCCCACCATTTAATTGGATGTTTTAATGTAAGTCTTTTTCTATGTGAAGACTCATACTATTAAGATCTTCTAAAGAGAACACATTACTGTTCAATGGTATTAACGCTATTTTTATCTATTTTCTATCAAATCGATGTTTTAGGCGGCATGTTCTTAAAATCAATCCTCAATTCCATCTTACGTTCATTATCTCGACAATCAGTACACAATTTTAGGCTTCAGATGTGGATACCTCTCTCGGGATGTAGGTTTTATCTTAATTCGATTAACTTTTGTCCTCTTTAGTCCTCTTTAAGTCAATAATCTGATGTTCGGTTCATATACACGATTAATTAAACTAATTAAGGACCACTTAATCTTTAATCCCTCTTTCACATAGAATTGACCAATTCATATAAGTCATTAGGATTAGGCCGTACTGCGAGTTATCGCAACGATTAAATCATTCGGATTTTGCAAACCTAGTTTCACCGAATCCAATCTTATTCGACCCGATTCCTCTTCAGTCTGATCAAATTTAAGCTCAGTCAAATCCAAGTTACGTAAGATTAGATTTGGACAGACCTTTAATTAGCACTAGTTGCAATATACAAGCCATTGGAAATAGGCCGAATTGGGATGGTTCAACAATCAAATCATTCACATCCGGTTTCACGAAATCCAATCTTACCCGACCCGATTCCTCTTCAGTCTGATCGAATTCGAATTCAACCAAATCCAAGTTAAATAGGGTGGGATTATAATTGACCTTTAAAAATAGCACAAGTTGCACCACTTGATGAACATGGGTAGGGGCTCACTAGACCAAACCTTTTAATTGGGGTGGGACCCAAGCCCTAATTGCTTATTGGGTCTACATTGGTTCTAAGACCACAAGTGTGCCAATCACACACCATTGCATGACAACTCAAACCACCATCTTTTTCTTTTTTTTTTTTTTTTTTTTTTCCTTTTCTGCTTTTCTTCTGTGCTTGTATGTGTGTGTGTGTGGAATGAGAACAACTCAGAACACCACCTCTTTTCAATGTTCTCACTTCAAACACCCCAAGATTGATGATGACACCCACAAAATTCTTTCTTTATCTCCCTTTCACTCTCACGTGTGTAGCACTCAACGTTTCAAAAATCTGGTCGAACAACGATCCGAAAATATTATTGAGTCAATTCAAAATCATACGCACTCAACGTTTCAAAAATCTGATCGAACAACGATCCGAAAAGATTACAAAAATCTGGTCGAACAACGATCCAAAAAGATTATTGAGTCAATTTAAAATCACTGACATCTACGTACGCTAGTATGACATCACAAACATTTAATTATTATTTTTAATTTTATTATGTATAGAGAGAGAGAGAGAGTAGGTCATGTATGTTATTAGAAGCACGGAGGCCTCCGATGATGGAGCTTTCGAATTGACGATCCGTTCCATTAAACTTGATCTAACGTATTATCTAGAAAATAAATTTTGCGATTTTTCGATACTATTTAACTAGCAATCGAAATGGCTCAAAATTAACGATTGAAAATAAAAATCTCATAAAAAATGGTGATATAGTACTAAAATTTTCAATCAGAGATAGTAACCTTACAGTAGATAGTATAAAAAATTTTCTATCAAAATTTCATCTAATTTGAATATTTCTGTACTGTTAAACTTGCAAACGATATATATCAACCATTAAAAATTATTGATTTTGAAACCTTTCGATCGCTAGGTAAATGATACCAAAAAATCGCAAAATTTATTTTCTAGATAGTTCAAATACGCTAGATTACTTCTAACGTAGTTGGTCGTCAATTCGAAAACTCCATAATTGAAAACGGTTTAAGTGCAGGAGGCCTCTATACTCCTAATAGCACACAAGACCTACTATATATATATATATCATCCTAGTATCATACTTAATTATAAAATACTGATTTTAAAAGCAAATTAAGTACATCTATATTTTTAGGTTTCACTTTTTAATTACGATTGAAAATAAAACCAATTAAATTGATTTTAAAACATTAAAATTTTTATTATTAAATGAAAAAAAAAATCTAACTAATTAACTAATAATATAAACAACTTAATTAAACAGAGCATCTATAATTTCTTCATAACGTATTTTTCCCGCAATCAAAACGCACAGCAAATCAAGCCTTCGGCAAGTAGAAAACCAAACTTTTTTACACACGTAAGCTCAAACTATACGTCTAAAACGTAATAGCGATACGCATAACATGATATTATTATTATTATGTATAAAATAATAAAATATATTTTTTTTACGGTGCCTATTTTTTTTTTTATCTCATGTAACATATTTTTTTTGAATTAATTTCAAATGAGGTGAGGTGAGAGTTGTCTTAAGCATACCGGGGGTGGTGAGCGTACGGGGGAGGCCGGACGGCGTACTTTTTATCAACGTCTGTCGGCTTCGGAGATTCCAACGTGGCGACGTCGCACGTCTGCCTCGCGGTGAAAAGCCCACTGCTTCAGTTCTTTCCACATTTACCCCCAAACTTCGCTTTATTTACACTCGCACCCCCCCTCGTAGGCTTGTTCGTAATATACTCCAAATTCGAGCCTAGTATTGTAATCATGGGTCGACGTTTGACCGGTGTCGACCGCGACGGCCCACCGTTGGTTTGAGCGCGAGGAGAACCGTCGGATTCGATCTCGACGGTTTAGATTGTTCGTGGCGTGAGTACATTACAAATAAGGCTAAGTAAGGCTAAATTGCACTTTGGCCCCCGAAATTTGATTCGTTCGTAGTTTTTCATGTTTTATGGTCCAATTTAGTCCTGCTGATGTGGCGGTGATGTCGTAATGTTATAGCCAAGGACGTGATAATAATTAAAATATCATATCACTATTATATGCATGACATATCAGCATCTAGTCTATTAAGTAGATTTTTTTTTTTTTTTTGATTCGGCGAACTGAATTGACTCGTCGAATCTGTGGTGCTCGCTGAGCATAACACTAATTTTATAAAATTAGACGTAAAAATTATTTTAATCAATTTAATGTATAAATAAAAAATTATAATAAATTAAAAATTGTGAATTAAAATGTTATAGGTTTCATAATTTGAGAAGTAAAAGTCAATTTAGCCTGAGAATAAAAAGGAATAAGCTTTTATTTACTATTACCGCTCTGTGATTTAACGTATTACGTTTAAATATTGGGTCGATTTTACTTTTATTTTGAAAAAAAAAATGATGTTAACTAAAACAATAAATGTTTTTTTTTACAAACTACAATAATAGAAATGTAGAATATTATTTTACAATTTATAAAAAACTTATTTTACGACATTATATTACTTAAAAATTTTAGGATAATAAAAGATAATTAAAACTATCATTAATTAAAATAATTTATGAAAGAATGGACTCCACTTATTTAAGTCATTTAAATTTAAATGAAAAAAAAGACAATTTTGATGATTTTTGATGACCCACACCAAAAAGTAATTAAAGCTGAATTAATTTTGGAGGGTGATATTTTCACGCTGCTTCAATAAAGTGTTAACTTTTTATCCAAAGTCCCTCTCTTTTTTTTATTTTTTTATTTTTTTCCCTTCCTTTTCCTATTTTTTAATTGAAAAATAAGATACAATTGGTAAGAAACAGGAAAAAGAAAAAAAAAAAAAAAAAAAAAAAAAAAGCAAGTCAACTACTTGATTTTTTTTCCTCAACAACTTGGATATATTTTCAATTGGAAGTATAAGTGGAATCAAATTGAATATGTCCTTAAGTCAAAAGAAAATATGAAAAAGATATGTAATTTAAAATATAAAAAGTGGGAAGGGTTTTTTTTTTTGAATATAATGTATCGTCTAAAAATACAAATTAAATAATATTTGACAATTAATTTAATAGCAGGGCGTCATATAATAAGATTAAAAAAATCAGTATAATTGGTTAAAAATTTGTTGGTTGCTACCCGGTCGCAAATTTATAACATAATTATTTTATATTATCAACTAAATTTATTTTTTAAAAAATAAACAAAATAATAGCATATTATCATTCTCTTTGAAAACAATATCATTAGAAACGTAGGAACAAGTCAATGGTTAATTTGTAGTGTAAACAACTTAGCTATATGACTAGTAACAATTAGGGCAATCTCAATTATGCATCTCATTCCACTAAAACTCAAACAAATAAAGCATAAATTTAGGTTAATTGCAATCTCAACCCACGAACAACAAAAGTGTTGCGCCATGCGCTTTTCATCTGAGCCAAACTTAACTACGTTGTAACTATCTCGAACCAAATATGATTAGGAGCCCTACTTGATTTGCAAGCGTAAGTATTCTGCAGATATTATCCAATTTATCACCTCTATATAGACATTAGTAATGTGTATCCTCCCGTCATTTATATTTTTCCACCAATTAAATACCGTCATATATATATATATATATATATATATATTAGTTTGTAAAATATTATAATCTTGGTTTTAGATCCTAGTGTGTTTAGCAGCCACATTCTAATCATCCATTAGGAGTAAGATAAAAACTAACACGAGAAATCAAAATCAAAATTTAGAAATTCATGCACAATAGGGTCCGTTTAGATTGACGAATCTGTAGATTCAACGTAAGTCAAGTGCAGTGGTGTTTGAGTTTTTCTGAAGTGTGATTATTTTTTGGTTGTTTGTTTTGACGTAACTCGTATAGCCTGAAAGTTAAATTCAATTACTTTTTCTGTTTGTTTTGATGTAACTTGGTGCTGGTGAAATTAGTTTTGTAAGTTTCGTTGTTTGTTTTGATGTAAGTAAGTGGATTCCATTATCTCCTAAATATAATAGTAAATTTACTGCTATAAAATTTAACTTATTATATAATTAAATTTTTTTATTATTATTTAAAGATAATCCTAATTTATTAAAAATAAGGTAATTCTAATCTATTATAAGGAAAGTAGAGTTTAGGTTTTACTGTTTAATAAATATTTTATAAGAGGTTCAGTATGATGGAAGTCGAGTTCGACACTTTAGAAAAGAAAGTCGAGAGTAGGTGAAGTGGAGGTCTAACGTAACTTGAGTTACATTATATTTTTCACTTACACCAAAATAAATAACGGAAGTGATGGAACTTGAGTTCCATCACTCCACTTACACCAAAACAAACATGCCCAAATGTTACTGAAATTACAGAATGACAAAGTAAAAATATACTATTAAACCATACGGGTCAGTAATTGAATTTTGTTTTTCTTAAATTTATTGTATTTTAAAATTCAATGGTAGAACATTTCATTTAATGTGGAAAAATGTAATTAATTTGGTATTAATGGTAGGTGTAATCAGTGTAGAGAGAGAGAGAGAGAGAGAGAGAGAGAGAGAGAGAGAGAGGGGACCTCTTGCATGCTAAAAAGCTGAACAGTGATTAGTGTTACCCAGTACTAGTGTGAATTGTGCACTGGTTACTTATTAAAAAACTTCTTTTTGTTGGGGCAAAAAAATAAATAAAAATGGACAAATGATGATGCATCAAGCTTTAGTACTTGCACAAATTGACCTCTCAAATTTTAATTTTGATAATTAATTTTTTTCAAATTTTTATCGAATTTATTAATTATACAGTCGTTTTGATGCGTAATGTGCGATACAATCTTATAAAAATTTAGAATAAAAATTATATATTTTTTCTCCTCTATTGTTCAAAAATGATTACAATATCTAATTATTATAAGAATTAAAAGTCAACCATAGGTTTTTGAGAAAATTAATTACATACTAGTTTTATTTGCTACAACATTATACTTATTTTTCACAGAGACTATTATATTAGATTTAATTTAATTTTCTATTTTATACTTTTTTTTTTTAACTCGCATGTATTACTAAATTACTTTTTTCTCGTCACTTTCTATATTAATGTTAATAAATTAATTATTTTAGATGAAATTTAACAAATTCGTAAAGGAGTGGATTACGTTACATAGTAAAAAAATAAAAAATAAAAAAGACTCTTGGAAATAGATTAATTAAAATTTTCTATCAAATTATTTTTAAATTTTTTATTGCTTTATGTATTAAAACCATCTACTATTTCTCACAACTATTTTTAACAGTTACTACTAACTTTCATCTAAAATTATATATTAATTAATTATTATTATAGTATAAAAATAAAAAAAATAGCCAAGTAATATATTTTTTAAAGTAGTACAACAATGTAATATAATTAAACTTTTACAAAACACTTTTCAACATCTAATTCTCAAAAATGTAGTCTTAAAAAAAAAATTTCTGTAATTTTCTTCTAATTTTATAAAAAATTACTGTTTTTAATTTTTTTAAAAAAATAAATTTGTAGTTTTGAAGTAACAAAGACAATGGCATTAATAATAAATAAAAGAAAAGGAGAGAGAGAGAGAGAGTGATGAGAAATTAAAAGCAACCCCAACACTGTTTAAACTTTTCCACCTCCGTTTCTTTCTCTCTCTCTTTCTCTTTTATAGATCTCTCTCTTTCTCTTTCTCTTTCTCTGTTTTTTTTTTTTTTTTCTCTGAAACACGCACAAAGATTGAGAGAGAGAGAGAGAGAGAAAGGAGGACGCGAAAACCCTAGGAAAACCTTGCGAGGAGAAGGAGCGGCCGAAACCCCGGCGCAGATCGCCCGTCGGAGACGTGGCCGCGGATCGCGGCGGAGCGGGCAACAGTACGGGGACGGCGCCGCCGAGGGAGACGGCGGCCGGGGGCCGGATCTCGCCCCCCGCGCGGCGGATCGGCCCGCATTCGTAGAATCTAGGGTTGGGGGTGGGTTTCGGGTGATCGGGATCGGGAGTCGGGGGAGGTGGGTTTTAGGGTTAGGGTTAGGGTTAGGGTTTTGGGGAGGGAGGGAGGGGGGGTGGGGGAGGGGAGCGGGGGGGGGAAGAGATGTACAAGAACCAGCTGCAGGAGCTGGCGCAGCGGAGCTGCTTCAACCTGCCGTCGTACACCTGCATCCGGGAGGGCCCCGACCACGCGCCGCGCTTCAAGGCCACCGTGAACTTCAACGGCGAGGTGTTCGAGAGCCCCAGCTTCTGCACCACCCTGCGCCAGGCCGAGCACTCCGCCGCCGAGGTCGCCCTCTGCGCCCTCTCCCACCGCGGCCCCTCCCACTCCCTCGCCGCTCGAATCCTGGTACCTTCCCTTCTCCCCCCATTTCCCCCCCTTCTTTTCGATGAAAAATGATCAGGAAAATGGGAAACCGCCTCCTTTTCCACCCCCTCTCTCTCTCTCTTTTTTGGATTTCGAACGAATTTGTTCGATCGGATGGCTTCGTAGATTCGAATCCGCTCTTCGGAGTTTAAAATTAGATGAAAATTTTGATGAAATCGGATTTTTTCGGGCCGTTTTATTTCATTTTCCCCCAAAATTTCGCCCGATTTTTACTGAATAATTACTTGATTTCTCTTATTTTTTCGGGGAAAAATCGAATTAATGCTACAAAAAAAAAGGGGCTTCGATTTCTAAATTTTTTTTTAAAAAAATTTACAATTTGTTATCATCATATTATTATTATCTTAATCTTAATAATTAATTAATGTCGAGCTTCGTCGGAACGGCGACGGTGCGTGGAGGAAGGGAACTCGTCCTTTTATTTTATTTTAATCATTTATTATTATCATTAATTAAATTTATTTAGTACTTTTTGCTCCTCTTTTTCAATAATTATTATTTTTTATTTTATTTTATTTTTTTTAAAAAAAAAGTTTGGGTCTCCGTGCATTAACTTCGTGCTTTTATTGCGTTGATTAAATACTCGCCGAAGACGTCGTTTTGTGGTTCGGATACACCCGCGACGTTGTTTTCCGCTAGGGTTCCGTCTCCGACCCGTTAGTAACATCTCTGGGTAATTATTATTAATTATAAAAAAATTAACAATATTTTAGGTAATCGTGTGAAACCCTAGAAAAAATAAAGGGCCTTTTGTCCCAATCTGTGTGAAACCGTGTGCGCCACATGAGGAACCCATTATTATTATTCTAATTAGGTGAAAAAGGAGAGGAATTTTTGTTGAGAAAATCCTTGATTGCTTGTAAATTTATTTGTTTGTTTGAGTTTTTAAACCTTGTTAAGTTAAAGAGTTTTATCAATGTAATGATTGAATAAGATATTAGCTGTTTATTGGTCAAGTTTTATTTGCTAAAATGTGATTAAAGGCATTAAATTCGGTGAAATCAGCTATGTATTTGATAAAAGTCCCAACTTTTTTTTTTTTGTTTGGACTAAAATTACTTAAATTCTTAAAAAAAAAAAGTTTAATAGAGAAAAAAAAAAGAAAAGAAAGTTGATGGGTCCTCTGTACATTTTTTACCTAATTTTAATTAATTAAATTGGTTGAGTGCTTCTTTGGGCGGCGTCAAACTTTAAATGGGGGGTGAGTGACTAATGTAAATTTTAATTAAATTTGAGCTGACTCGGGATGGGATTTTAATGGTGACAACATGGGTGGGTGGGTTTGAATTGAATTCGGAGCACTCACCTAACCGCACCAAATGAGTCAAGACATGTAGGGCCCAATCTCTTATTATTTAGTGGAGAGGTTGGCGCAGAGGAGCTGATTTTTAGTCAGCAACATTATCCACAGTTGAACCTGTTTCCATTTCCTTTCATTTTTTTTTCCAGCATAAATGGTTTTCATTTTGGTGATTGGTATTATTAAGATTTGGCGGAACTGAATGATAGTTTAATTTGTAATTTGACGGGAAAGTTGTTGTTAGTAATAATCGAGCGAAATGGATGTTAACTTCTCTGTCTAGCATTGATGTTGACTGCTTAGAACGAATTTTTCTTTAAGAATGTCGAGGATTATATGGTGATTCATCAAAACTACGCAAGGTTATTGAATTTAGTGTGGATTAAATAAATCTTCTTCTCACAGGGTGCCGCATATTCTGGACAAGTGAATTTCTTATGAAATCGAAAATTAGGCGTGGTTAATTTTGTCAACTAGTTTTCTCCACGCTTGGTTTCCATTGCTTGCACTAATTCGTCTCACTATAAACCAATTGTTCTTTTCATTCATGAAAGATGAAATATTTTTAGTTACCAAACTTGAATTTGAAACAAATTCCTTTTCCTCTTGAATTCCGATTGCTTGCTATTCCCTCAAGTTTTCAATTGCCAATTTGAGCACAAGTTCGTACTTATGAATTGTTCTTTATGTAATCATGCGTCTTCCACATTTTGAGTTTTTTCTTCTACATTCACTCAGTAATGCCAGTATTCTTCTTAAACAGGATGAAACAGGGGTCTACAAGAATCTGCTACAGGAAGTAGCCCAAAGAGTTGGAGCTCCATTGCCATCGTACACAACTGTACGCTCTGGCCTTGGTCACCTTCCTGTATTCACATGCACGGTGGAGCTAGCAGGAATCACTTTTACCGGTGAACCGGCAAAGAATAAGAAGCAAGCAGAGAAGAATGCCGCCATGGCCGCATGGTCTTCATTAAAACAATGTAAGCCCATATCCTTCTAGTAGATTGCACATATTATACAGTGATACTCACGTTATCTAAGAGAAAAATAGAAAAGTTTTTTTTTTTATGCATTGTTTGTAAAATTGTGAGTTCATCTTTTTAATAGTTTCCACATCTGATTTCTTTTTCTGTTATTAATATATGCTAAAGAATTATCAGTTTGACACCAGAGACATGTTTTATGTGAAATGCTAATTGCATGTCGAAATTCGTATCGAGCCCAAAGTTGTTAGCTGTATACTCTCTTTAAATTTTTAAAATTTTGGCTTAATACATTGTATTTTTGTTAGAAATGGATCTTTAAAGATGTAAGTTCATAATCAAGTGTCCTAGTCATTGTGAACAAATCTACTTACAACAAGCAGCTGCAATTAATATGCAGTTCTTTCTTTATTGCGGCACTATTTTATTAAATATCTGTCTTTTGAGCGTGATATTCAAAGCACAACTATGCATACATGTCAGTTATGTCTTTAGTCATTGCACGTACAAATCTATTTGCCTGATATCTGTATGAAATGATATGCTTTTGTCATGTCATTTTTGGTTCCAGCGTTTCTTTTTTCATGTCATTTTCATGTTTCTGATTTTTTATTTCAGCCCTAGAAGAGAAAAGATTCAAGTATTTGTAGGATTTGCTTCCACTATGATTTTTTTTTTTTTTTTTTTTTTTTCGACCTCTCCGAGGCCTATGTTGCCTCAACCCTGTAGCTTAGTTCATCTTTTCAATGAATGACACGAGTAGCGTGCTACCTATTTTTTTTTTTTTTTTTGTACGACCTCTGTGCACAACAGTCTAGAATATGTAGGCTGCCACATTGCTAAATGTGTGTGCTTTCTTTTATTCCAACACATTCGTATTGGGCAATTATACAAACTTCTGAATCATTTCTCGTCTTTCAGTTTGTACTTGATCCTAAGCACTTCCCTAATGTAACACTCTGCCTTGGTGTATGGAATAGCGCTAATGCTCTGCAGATCGCTTAGTGAAGTAGCTTCGTGTTTATAATATTTCCCACTGATTAGCATGATCTCGTACACTCGCTTCAGTAGGGTTTCAATTAACAAACTAAGTGCAATATTTATTTTTTTAAAATTTATGGAATCATCGAATTATGCGGTGCAATCTGCTGTTAAAGTTTGTGAATTGCTTTTCCTCTTCCATGTAAAGTAGCTCAAAACTGATCCTTCATAACTTATCATAAACTTTTCGTAATTTAGACCTTTTTTTGCCCCTTTGTTCTGCTTTAAATCATTTTGAAATATGGCTAAACCATTCTTTCTTCATTCAACAGTGGCACAGCAAGCAGCGAGCTCATCATCTGAACTGGAGAACAACGACGAGCAGGAGCAGATCAAGATAGCCCGTGCGCTACTCAACTATCGGCTCAAGGAAAAGATGGCGATGGCCGCCCATAACCCTCACATCTCACCATTCCCCAAGAAGTTCCCACAAATCCCAGATAATCATAGAAGACCTCCAGCAATTCAACCTCAACCCTCCTTGTGCTCAAAAATTCTCCCGCTGATCCGACCGAAATCTAATCCGAGAGCCCGACCTGTTTCCCCTGGTTTTATACCAGATAATAGTACATTACCGCACAAGTTCCCTGCTGCCGGAGCTGCACCTTATGTTCCTATTAGGCAGTTGGGGATGACTTGCCATGGAATGGCTCCGCCGGTGACAATAAGGACAGCTGTGCCGGTGTTCTCAGCTCCGCCTCTTCCGCCACCGCCAGTGGCCATTATGGGCCGCCCGCCAATTCGGATGGCGTCACCTGTTCGTATCAGGCCTGCTGTTCCAGTGTTTGCCGCTAGGCCTCCCGTATCGGCCATGAGTTCTGTCATTCCTGTTCAGGTAAAGGATGTCCGTGCACCAGTTAAGGAAGTGCTGCCGGCTGCCTCCGCCGCCCCTCCTCTGAAGGAGACCGACGGAAACGCCAACTGTAGTGCAGACACTGTTGCGAAAAGTCCCGACAAAAGTATAGTAGTAGAGGGGTTGAAGCAACTTGAGATCAAGTGAGTATGGTCTTTCCCTTTTTTTGTTTACATTGCTCTTTCGCTGTTGTCTATGCTTCTAGTCTCTTTCATTTTGTAGTTCTTCTAAATAGCAGTTTAGGGTTTTTGGGCAGGCTACATTGTAATATGAACTTCTTAGCTTTTCAGAAGCAAAATCTCAGAAACAGCAGATCATTTGCCCATATGATGCTAGTCCTTTGTAGCTCCACTCTCCTTTTTTCCGCGCTACTACTAAGGGTAGTCGATGTTTGCGGGGGAATAACTATTTAATCCTCCTCTTGAGTTCATTCTACTATCTTGGGTTTCAAGTGAGAAAGAAGTCCCATTTTGTGCTGTGTTCTTAGTGGAGGAACAATTGTAGTTATGAGAGATAGCTGCTGATATGGTACCCCCTCTGCCATGCCCACTAGTAGACTAAGCACAGGTAGAGTCTGATATCATTTCTTTTCTAATCTAAGTTAAGCTATTGGCTTGTTTCATTGGGGTCTGTTGGGGCTAAAGAGCAGTTATGGTAGTTGGCAAGGTGGCCAAGGACATTTCAAGTTAAAAAAAAAAAAAAAACAATGCTTTGCCCACTTGCTAGTTCTACAATTTTTTTAACTTGTGCTTACAAGGGCATGTTTGTTTAGTTGAAGGTAAAGTTCAGATCAAAGCATACTTGAATTTGGGGTGAACTAGAGCTTAAATGGAAATCATTTTTCTTCCATTGTTTGTATAGCTATGGGACTGAAGTCCCTCTACTTTTGTTGTATATTTGGCAGAAAATAAATACCTTAAAAGACTGGAGGCATGAGATGAATTAATATTTTATTATCTTTTTTATTTTATTTATCATTACTGATTCGAAAACATCGGGAAAGTAATAAATATTTTTTGGTTTCAACTCTGCGATATAGAAAAACCAAAAAAGAAATATATAAAATTAGAACCATTTTAAAGCGTAACAGTCGACCCGGCTTACGAATTTACTCCAACTATCAACGAATTCTTAAGATTTTAGGTGGAACGGAAATTGCAATTCTTTCTACTCCTCGAGGTATAATAACAGATCGAGAAGCTCGACTAGAAAGAATTGGAGGAGAAATTTTGCGTTATATATGGTAATCTTCAACCTCTGGTGTCCGAATTTGATCTCTAACTTCCAACTTGTAAAATAGAGAGGAAAAGTGAAAGTGAAGTGGGCCAAAGCCAATTATGCTATTTTAGGGGTTTGAAATTCAACAGAAGGTGAAGTTATGATAAACCAAATAAAGGAAGTGAACATTTTCGGTAAAAAACCACTACACTCTACTTGTGAGGGAAAAAACATGCCCTTAATCTCTTTGTAGTTACCATTCCACATCTAAATTAAAGAACTCTTCTCATGTATTGTATTAGCCATCCAAATTAAATCCCCCGAATCACTATATTAGTAAAAATAAAAGCAACAACAATTTCGTATAATAATTTGAATTATTTGATAGACATAAGACAAGCAAATAGACAAAAACAAGCGAAGCCAAAGCGAGATCCATGGCTTCGTTTGCTGTCACTCACGGGTTGTGCTATTATTCACTTCGGTCCTTTATAATAGAAAAAAGAAGGTTAATAAATTGAAACATCTAGCTGATAAAATCAACAATTGAAATTTTCTAACTTAAACAAAAGGAACAACTATTAAAAGAACAGTTACAATCCCCTGAACCATACCACAAAAAACACTCGTGAAGTGCGAAAACATAAGAATCAAATCCTTCTCTATAATATTACTTTGTGTAGAACAACTTTCCCAGCACTGGTTAGCTTAGCCTGCGAGAGGGAAAGGGGCTGCTGAATCAAGTGTTCTATATAACTTTCATAAATAATATACATGGTCAACTCATGAAGGACAAGTAACATCTCCAAAATTAACTCTTGCTTTCACAAAACATACTACCAAGATTGCTAACAAGAACTGGATTGAGCACCGTTTTGTCGCTCTCAACCCCGACGAGCAAAAGCTAAGATCAAACTAAATACGAGTTCAGCACTGGGACGAGGGATTTCTTGTTTCATACACACAAAAACGGCTTCGCTTATCCGAGAACAGCTTTGGGGTGCGATAAATAGGCTCTCACACGAAGGACCAGTTGACGAAACAGAAGGCGAGGCAATGGACGTTGTTATCTTCGCTGAGAACTTTCCAAGCAATAGCTTGCTCGTAGGAGACATGGCGGCCCATTCCCGACAAGCAAACTCCAGCTGGAAGGTAAACATAGCCCTGCGATAAGAAATTGAACAAATAAGAAAATGCAGGATATCCAAAAACAATGTGAAGGCACAAATCGTATGCGAACACCAATGGGTTTGAGGCGACGTAAAAGGAAGCCGCGAGTACCTGTTCCATCAACTTTGCAAACTCTGCGTACAGCGCTTTCCTTTCGGGTTCATCAAAAATTTTATCCAAAGAGATGTCTTGTAGCGCAACCAGGGATGTTTCTAACATGTCTAATCCAGCCTGGTTTGCAAAACTGAAGACTGGTTGTACCTGGAAGAAAGAGAAAGAAAAGCATTTATTAAATATCAAAAGCCGTAATAGGAACAGTAATTGTCGTGTGCAGTAAAGAATTATCACAATATTAAGATCATATAATAGCATAGCATATTTTCCTCTAAAAAGAGAACCGGGGAAACGCACAAGATGAGAGAGAGAGAGAGAGAGAGAGTGTGAGAGAGAGAGACTGTGTGTGTGTGTGTGTAGATAAATAACTGAGTCACACAGACATGGTGGCTAAGACGAAAGATGTGGAGAGTAAACTGCAAGAAATTCACGACATCTTGAGCCATACCTTGAATGAGCAGCACAAAATGGCATCTTGATGATGCCACAACATGTTCAACAAAGAGTCCCCCGCTTCATCAGAACACCTCAGCAGCTCCAGACCCAGGTGATAACTGCAAACGTTAAACATATTCAACTTGCGCAATGAATAAGAAAAGAAAAGCTAGCCGTAGTATTACATAGTAGGGGCATTAGAAAGTATCGAGAGTCTCATATTCTTTTTACATCTGTATTTTGAACAGTCGTCATTCTTTCATTGGCAGCTCATGGATTTCGCAAGGCCTTGCGGAGCTAAGGCTGCCTCCCGACAGAATATTCTGTCGAAAACATGAGGGCCAAAGCCCACGCATGCACAGCGTAAAAGATTAACATAGCCCACGGTCAAGAATGAATTGCTCTGGCTCAATCCTTCACATAGCCCACAACAGTCAAGTATGAATTGCTCAGGCTCGATCCCAAGGCTTGTACTTCAGGCTAAACTTTGGGACAAGCTCTAGTCCAAGCAGCACCAGCTAATTGACACCCCAGTCATGCTTAGGGATGCAAACGGGGCGGGAGAGTTTCCCCACCTCCCGCTCCATTTCTTATCGGGGCGGGGCGGATTCGGGGCGGATCATGGCGGGGCGGATTCGGGGCGGGTCAAAATTTTTCCCGTTTCCTGCCCCGAATCCGTCTCGGATCGTAAAACTTGTCCCGTTTCCTGCCCCGAATCCGTTTATTTTCTCCCATTTACTGCCCCGTTGGGGCGGATCGGGGCGGGAGCTCCACTAACCCGGATCCGTTTGCATCCCTAGTCATGCTCTTTATGAATAATGAACCAACAAAGAATTGTAGATGAAAAGGCACATGGACCCTGCACCCTCTACAAGTCATTTTGATGGCAACTCTCTAACTTATTGGTTTTTCAATGAGCATCCCTCATCGTACAAGCTAGTAATAAATTTCTGTGATCTGTCATTAAGTTCAAGATTATTCGGCATTCACAATAAGGCAGAGTCTGGTGGACTTACTGGTAGCTCTGGCAAATCCAATGAGCGAGGGTGGAGGCTTCAGGAGATCCCGGAAGTAGCTTCTGACCAACGTCTGAGCCAGGCCGTGATGGAGCGATAGCCATCGCGACTCTTTGCACGGCTGAGACAATGCTTCGAACATATTGGCGGGCCGTTGCCGCAATGCTCTCTTGGAGGTGCATTTCATACGGGAACTGAAACGCAATCGTCAGCACCGACCGCAGGCTGTAGTCACATGGAGATTTCTCAGTGGAGGTGCGTTGCGTGGCATTACCCACTTCAAGACTTGATGCTAAATCTAATGTACGGGTGGACGTTATAGCATCCTGCATTACACATTACAATCGCTATCAGGCGATAAAAAAATGCAGATCCCTGTTACGGATCTTTGACATAAGTAACATTAGATGAGATTATGGATCGCTTTGTAACAAAGAATAACACTGTAAAAGTTTGTGAACTCATAGAAGAATACACAACCATTGTTTCATCCTGGAAAGATGTTTTGACCATCTAATTGCTGTGTAGACAAATTTCTATGCAAAAGTTTATATACCGTGTATGTTTTAACCTCTACAGTTCTATGGAACAGTCACAATAAGTATTGACCTCAGCTTCTAAATCATGTCATACAACTCCAAACAAACTCTAGAAACTACTCAAAACTTTATCAGCCATATTAAACTACAATTTTCAACAAAAGGAACTTGCATTTATGTAGTGAATTGCAAACAAAATGACTTCATAGTTTATTTGTCAACACTAGATTGATAATAGTATGGTAGAAAATACTGTGGAGTCAACGCTACACTTGACCGCAATACATGACTGAAATACGATATTGAAAAGATGAACCACAAAGCTAATTAGCAGCAACCCCCTTTCTTTATATGATATGGTTAACGGCATTTTACCATGAATAGATTAAACAAATCATAAGTAAATGAAACAAAGCAACAAATAAAACAAAAGAACGAGAAGCAAATGCTTAACTGCTTTTGTGTCCAGTGGTATGACACGGAAGCCAGAAGATATCAAGGGAGCATCATCAGGAAAATGTTCATCAATTGGCGCAAAAACAAGTTGAAAGCAGGATCCAACTGCATTCTCATCTATTCCACAGCAAAGCTGAAAACCAAGAACCGCCAAAAATAAAAGTAGATTAATATATTAAATTCCCAGGATAAATGAGAGTCTGTGTTCTCATGTCTTTAATTTTTTTTTTTTTTTAACATGCCAAATTACAGAAAGCATCAAGGAGAGACACCAATAACATTAGCGCTTTTGAATTGACCACCATTTACAAATGCAGGCACAAAGCCTGTAATCATCAAAGAAACAAGTTGCAAACAAATGAAAAAATTAATAGGCCAAATAGCACCGCAGACTGTTAATACAGCAAGTAAATGACCGTTTCGAATGAGGATAATTAGCCACTTTTAACAGGACCAACACTGAATAGAATACAAATATACTCAAACTTCTTAAAGCTTCAATAAAGAGAGGAACCAGTTTAACAGTTAACAATATGATCTGATTCAAATGGACGATCATTTGAAACATCTTGATGATTTCATATTTTCTCCCAAGTTCATGGAGAAAAGAACTAAGTAGAAAAAGGCATTATGATATACCGATCATATATGTACTGTTCATCAGTTCTAATTTAAAACACAGTATGTCAGATATCTCTCTTTCAATTTTTCTAGTTATTCTTTTCGTGATAATGATGCGTCAAGCACAGGCATCAAAGCACAGTAACTGCCCACCAGCTTAACACAAATATTAAAAATATTAAAGAACATTGACAAATATCATGTCTCACAGTTTTCAGAGTTTGACCAATTGATTTTATATTAAGAAGTTCCCTCCAAAACTACTCCGTGAAACGCAACAAGAATTGAGTTGATAGAAGTACAATTTATTACCTGTAGCAGATGAACATCTCTAGGTGAAGCAGCTTCATCTTGGGTGATAGCCTGGTCTTCAAGACGAACAACTTCAAGAATCTGCACAATAGCTTAACTCTTAGGTATCGTTTGGTTCGGAGATAAGCAAAAAGTGGTTATTCTAGAAAAAGGTATAAATTAAGGTATAAGTGGGGATTAGATCAATTTTGCATTTGAATGAAAATTGGGTTATTCCTGGGAATAAAAAAAATAGCGTTTGGTTAGGTAAGATGGAATAAGAATTAAAGTGGATAGTTATAAATAAAAAATAATGATATTATCCCTTTCTTTATATTAGAATTTGAATTTTAATATTTTATATTTATATTTTAGAATTTAAAATATAAACTTTTAAATTTCAAATTTTGAAATTAAAATTTAAAATTTAAAATCTCAAATTTTAAATTCAAAATTTTAAATTTTAAATTTCAAACTTTAAATTTAAGATCAAATTTAAATTTGAAAAATATAAAATATCAACTTTTAAATTTCAAAAATTTAAAATATCAAAATTTAAATTTAAAATTTAAAATTTGGAATTTAAAATTATAAACTTCAATTTTGAGATTACAAATTATAAATCTTAAATTTAAATTTTTAAATTTTAAATTTTTAAAATAAGAATAGGGGTAGGAACAATTAATAAAAATAATTTATTATAATAAATTTATAAATTTTTTTAAAATTCTACTTAAACTTAAATTTAATAAAAATAATTTATTATAATATTTAAAAATAATTTATTATAAAATTTATTATAATATTTAAATATAAATAATATGTATTAATATAATACAATTAATAATTTTATAATAAAAATAATGTATTATAATAAATAACATATTATATTTATATAATTTATTTTTAATTCAATTTATAATTTTAATTAAGTTTGAAATTAAGCATTGGAATAGCACTATTCCAACAAAATGGTGGAATAGCAAATCTCAAGCTATTACGGGATAATCGGGAATAGCAAGGTTTGACCGGGATAAAATATCCCGGCAAAAAATCACCCTGTTTGGCAGAATAGTGGGTATAACTTTCATTATCCTCGCTTATCCCCCAAACCAAACGGGGCCTTAAGAAATGATAGATTTATTTTTTTTTGAGAGAGAGAGAGAGAAAGGTAGCAAACTACTTGCTTCATTCATTTTTTTTTTTCAGAAATGAACTCAACTAGAAATGTGAAGCAACTAGGTTTCGAATTTGCAACCTCGGGCACCAACCATCAATTGAAAAAAATAAATTAAAGCATTAGAAAGACATGAAACATTGGAATTGACCAATATCATATGTCATAGCATGCCAAATGCAATTCCCTAAGTACGGACGAAAACTAGGATGAAATATGTATGCATAATTTTAAGAATGCCCTTCAGAATCTTTTTATCTATACATGTACAAATTAATTAATTCAACATCACCTATCTTGATATCCACTATTATCAACATGTGCAGACAAAAAGTCACCTCAGATGGCATATCACCAAACATTTCTTATCAAAAACATAAGTCAAATGCAATGCATACCTCCTCATTCTCCACAGTGTGACCAAGTGACATGATGATCTGACTCCCAGGAAATCTGGTTGGCCGCAATGCAGGAAATGAACATGAGCTGGCCTTAAGTGTAGCAGCACAGTATGCATCCATATTGTAATCAGCCCACTCGGACCGGTGTTCCCTCAAAAATCGCACCAATAATGCTGGTGGCACACTCTAAAATGACAAAGAAAGTTAATAATAGAGGATTAGAAACTAGCAATTGGTTTTCCAAACTAACACTAGAATTTGCAGCCAAACCATACTTGTGCTGCTAAAACACATGGCACAAGCCCCGAAAATGACCACTTCAGAAGTTTTTTTCAAAAAAGGAAAAAAGCCCCTGAAAACGCAACATCAGCTGCTTTAGTAGAAAGTTTGCGATAAAAAATGACTATTAATCTTCTTGTTTTTGTACTATTAAGAAGGCAATTTGCTTGTCCTTTTGGCAGTAACAACAAACAAGATCTATAATCAGGTAAAAAGATCTAAAGATAACGAGGAAATTGGACAAGGTTTTAAGTATAAGATATATAAGTTTAAAATAGAGGAACTATTTGCGAGGAAAAACTTTGGGATTTACCTGGAGCAACATAGATGCCCTAGCACAAATAACACCTCCGGTGACAGAAAAAGCATTAGCAGAATTCGCATCAGTCCTGATTTTCTTGGTTGAGTTAGTAGCAATTACTATGTCTTCCACACCATCACTATCCATAAGTGACCATCCATCATCATTAAATCCATTGATGGCATCATTAAAGCCTCTGGAAAAAAAAACAATTGGGAGAATTGGTTCGAAACATATCTACTTGTAGAAGTAAGATGATAATTCAGTTGTATGTTAAACAATAAGCAGATGAGACAATATGTATAACTGATTAGCACAAGCTCACCTGCTCAGCCTTTGGCTAAAAGTCCGCAGCACAGCCGGCTGCCTACCCAAGGCATAAACTACTTCACCACTCATTTCCAGTGCAACTTGTCTGATGTAGCGAAGTGCCTTGAATGAAAAGAACAGTCAACGAATCTTCACAAAAAAAAAAAAGAGGACTAACAGGAGAATGGTTGTTTATTCAGTTAGGTTGACAACATATATATTTCCTTACTACCCGGCATCAAACCAACCAAGAGTATGGAGAGTCGATTAGTCTTTTGCAGAGAAATTTGACAAATGAATGATTTGAACGGTCGCCATGACAAGCTTCTATTTCCGTATCATGTAACTTCTATTCAAAAGAAAACCCATTTACTGCAAAATGCTATTTAATACCTACCGCAGTTGTCATCTTCTGAGCCACTACCCTGGATGACTCATAAAGTGGTCGTAGCACTTCAGGAACGCTCCATGCCTAAAGCAAGAATGTTAAAGCAAGAATTAAACTCTTTCTAATTAGAAAAGTTCAAGCACCAAGATTGACAATAATGCAATCGTAGGAATCAGTTACAGAAGTGCCACTATTTTGAGAGAAACCTCAAGATCTAGATGGTCAACAATGTGGACAATCGAGCCCCCGCCATCACATGGGCGAATCAAATAACCACTAGGAAGCATTTCAGCTCTCACAAACTGGTGTGCAGAAGCCGCATTAGGGCCACCACCTGAACCACTCAACGATCTCTCACAGACCTTGAAATGACATATACAACATCGGTAAGCAAAACAACCTCATAATGCCAACAAATGAGACATGAAATTGCCAATTAAGCATACCACAAGACTCCCGTCCTCCAAACTTGTTGTGTATCTGAGAGTCCAAAAGTCACGAGCAGGAGCTAATGTAGTTGGAGCATACATCTAAAGATAATAAACAAAATTATATGCAACCCATAACAAACAGACAAAAAAGAAAAAAAAAAATTTGTCTCTTACCTGCATATATACTAGTTCAATTGTTCCCCCATTCCCAGCTGGAAACATTGTAAAGACTTCCAGACTCC
Organism: Ananas comosus; assembly: GCF_001540865.1. NCBI lineage: Eukaryota > Viridiplantae > Streptophyta > Magnoliopsida > Poales > Bromeliaceae > Ananas > Ananas comosus. Next base: position 1,499,531 of record NC_033628.1, read on the forward strand.
TACAATCACGAAACCAAGAAGGGCGGTCTTTCAAGATCTCCACAATCTGCAAAACAAAACCATAACAACCATGTGTTGCTTGTTAGCCCTCCTTAATACTCTTACTTCCTAAACTGCAGCAAATCAAACAAAAGTTTAGTTTCCATCAGAAAGACAGCAACGAATACATTAAACATATCTAATAATCAATACCTTACTAGCATAAGATGAATAATCGATGATATTTTATCTACCTTGATGCCAAATTTATCAAACAAACATATATATGCTATGTAAAACTAATACTAGTCCAAGCAATGTACAATTCAGATTCCAAAATTAGCACACTTTCAGCTTACCTTTGTTGGCTCTAAATTCACTAGACCACAGGCACGTGCGGCCACCCCATTGCAACCATGTGAGATAGCAACAATCCCAACTGAATCCGGACCAGGCTGATCAAGAAAAGAACGCATATAGTTAGTGACATATTGATCACTGCTTCTTTGAAGCACTTATATGATGGCAAAAAATGCTGTCTTATTGGATGTTATTCAACCTTCATCCCAGGCAACTGGACCCAATCGACAGCAGTCCCCGTAGCCTTTGAGAGGAACTCTGCCAAGGTCTCCTCTGCAATGGACGGGAGTCTAAAAGAAAATAGAAAAGCATTAAAAGAACAGAACAGCAAGATAGCAAGGTTGCTGCGTCAATTTCAAGCTTGCAATACAAAAGCGACAAAAGAGGCAATGATCTTACCCAGCAGGATTACTTGCATGTCTCAGAGAATTCTGAGGAGTGGTAACAACTGATTCACAGCTTGTGTCGTTGGCCAATGAGGCCTGCACGCACAAAGAGACAATTATAAATCAATAAAACTTTATTTTCTGGAACACCATCAACATAAGTCCTCACATAGAGGACCAGAGATGAACTTGACAAATATAAAATACACAGAAGATCTTAGGAATTCCAATGTAAACACAAATCTTACTTTCTGTAGCTGTTGCCGCATGTAAGCATTCTCATGAACAAGCTGGGAGACCTGCTTCTGAAGGCGCTCGTTCTCCTCCATCAGAAGCTTATTCATCGCAGTCAATTTTCGATTAACGGCCTGAAGCCGAGAAGCCTCCTTCCTCTGCTTATCACGACACCTGGAAAAAACAAAGACACCATGTTCATTATCTGATGCCTGCATATGCAGTGTCGAAATACACGAAATAGTAAACCCGCATATAGAAATTGCTATTTTGGATAGATTCTAAATGCAGTCCCATATACATGCAATGAAGATCTAGGATCAGAAAAAGGAAAAGTAAAGAACTTTAGAAAGCTCACATCTTGCATTGCTTTCCTAATAAAAATTCCTGGGCTCTCTTCACAGGAGCAAAGAAATTATACAGTAAAAAAAAAAAAAAAACCAAAACCAATAAATACTATATGCTAGAAATCCAGAGAGAAAACCACAGGTTGGATAAAAATCATATCTTTACTCAAATTACTTCCACAAGATTGATTACGCCAGAGACTGCATGAGCTCACTGTTCTTACCTTCGATTTTGGAACCACACCTTGATCTGCTTGGGCTCGATGTTGGATAGGATGGGGCACTCCCGAATCAGCTGCTGCCGCCGTATCGAGCTTGGCTTAGGGCACTCCGCATAAACCCTCTCGAGCGCCTCCACCTGCTCCGGCGTATACCGAACGTACTTCCCCGCATCCATCGCCTGCTTGTCCAACCCCCCACCGCTCGCGCCCCGTGCCGCCACCGCCGCGGCCATCGCTCACGTCCCCTCACTCTACTCTCCCACAGATTCAGAAGCCGCACAAAGTAAAGCAAATGCCCAAAACAAGAAGCCACCCAAGTAAGTACTTCCCCTCTCCGTTCCCTTTCTCTTTACCTCCTTTTCCTTTTTCACCTTATAATGCCGAGATTCTCAAGAAAACCCTGCATTGGGTTAGGACAATAAGGACGAGAATAACTTGACCACAAGATTCCAATGAAAGAAGAGAACCATATTCCAGGTTGCTGGCTTTAAAGGCCTCAAATAAGCTTCCTTAAACAAGCTTAAAAAAAGCCAAAAAGAGGCCCCCTTTTTTCCCTCCCTTAACAGAACCCCCCCTCCTCGTCCCCTCCGCAAAAGAAACTAATCAAAGCAAACCACCGCGCAAAAAAGGAGCTTAACCACGGCCAAATCAAACACTAATCTTTCTAAAAACCTCCTAATCGGATCAAAAACCCCCCGCTTTACACGAGATTTAGGGCAAAGAGGAAAATAATCACCCAAATTCGACCAAGAACCGAGCTTTCGAGCTCGGATCAACGGGGGAAGGCGAGATCGAGAAGAGAAGGGTAGGATCTTATCTGATCTGATCTTACCGGCTACGTCGCGAGAACGGCGCTTTCGACGGCTCTCTCGGGCGAAAGAGAGCCCGGGCGATCGCCCATCAGAGGAGGCTCCACGGGCGCTCGCGGGGCTGCGAGGACGAGCTCGGAGAGGGCGCAGATGAAACCCTAGCCATCCTCGAAGACGAGGAGAGAGAGAGAGAGAGAGAGAGAGAGAGAGACACACACACACACACAAATCGATTATAGGGTTTAGAGAAGTGGAGAGGGGGAAAAAGGTAACGCAGCTTTAAAGAGAGAAGAACAGAAGCGAACAGTGTAGTGGCAGAGAGAGAGAGGGTTCAGTGGATAGAGAGAGAGAGAGAAAGGCATACGAAATTACGAAAACGCCCTCGAGTAAAGAGGCTAATTCCAGTTTTAGAAACGTAACGGGTGTTGCATAAAGTTGTAACGGATGGTGTAGGAAATTTGCCTTTCTCTTTTAATTAAGAAAAATTTTCAAATACCACCCTGTAGTTTCATACTTTTTCATTTTGATACCCTATAGTTTAAATATATTATTTTCGTATCTTAGATTTTTTTTTATTTTTTATTTTTGTAATTAGTGACGAGATTAAAATTGAAGGTACTAAAGTAAATATTCGATAAACTATAGATGGGTATCTAAAGTTTTTTTTGTATATGATTTAATAAAAAGTTAACAGAGGGCTGACGAAAATAGAAAAATGAAACCGCATGTACTAAATTGATATACGTTAAATTATATGTTATTAAAGTAAAAAGTGCGAAACGATAACGATGATATTTAAAATTTATCCTTTAATTAAAATAAACAAAATTAATAAATAATTTTGAAAAATATGTTAGGTTAGAACTTCATGTATGCGAATGAGAATAGCTCGCATGAGATTTAAAATTTATGGGACTTTAATTTTTCTGTAAAGAAAAATTTTGATTTATGTAATTTTTTGTTACAGTAAACTTATCGGCAATTAATATAGAGTTAATTATAAACATATCAAGAATTCTTATAAAATTTAACTTTTTATCTTTATCCGTGCAAAAGTTCTACCGTTTTTAAATATACCACTGCTGTAAGAATTCGTTATAAAAATAAAAATATAGTTAATCATAAATAAAATACATAATCCTGGTTAGTGGATGAGATAAATTTATCGTTTTACTCCTCTTATATTATTGGGTAAAATATTTTTTTAGCAGAATATTTTTGCATAATGGACATTTGGAGAAATATATTTATAAGAGTAAAAATATTATTTTACTTATCTGCTGTTAAAAAATAAATCGTGCTTTAACGATAACAAATCAGGAGGGCATATATGAATATCACTAGACTTTTATAGAGATAAAAATGAAAAGTTGAACTTTATAGGAATATATTTATTATTTTATATATTTCTGAAGAGTTGTATGCAATTAACCCATTAATTTATAAAGTAATGATTTGACAATAGAGGTTGTTTATTATAACAGTAAAAATTTTTTGAATTTTCGTAAAGTATAGATATGTGGTTAGGTTAAGCAGTTAATTAATAAATATTTTATTTGTTTATGCTAAGATGAGATTTGAATTATAATGTGGTAAAGATAAATATTTTTAAAAGATAATTAAAAAATATGGAGAATCCAATTCTCCATTCAAATAGTTTGAAACAAATATGCCTAAACACCGATTAAAATTAAAAAGAAAAACCAATAAATACATTACTAATGATCTCTGGATTAGGGATGTCAACGGGTCGGATTTTTAAAAACCCGAATCCGAATCCGAAAACCAAATTAAAACCCATACCTGGACCTGAACCCGACGGGTTTTAAAAATTCATACTCATATCCGTTCCCTACCAAAAACCCGAAATCCGAACCCGAACCAGAATCCGGACTCGGCGGGTTTTAAAAATCCATACCGTTGAATGAAAATCTAAAAGATAAAAATTATTAAATATTTTATATATTATATAAATAAATAAAAATAAAGTATGTATGTATATAATTTATTCGGGTTCCGGTTCGGGTTTGGGTCGGATAAATACAAAATCCATATCCATATACATATCCGTCGGGTTTTTATTTTCTATACCCATAACCGAATCCATAGCCGTTTAGCTCAGGTAAACCCGCCCCATTCGGGTTCGGGTTCGGATAATATTTCGGGTATCCATACCCATTGACAACCCTACTCTGGGTCCCTTTGACAGTTTGACCACATATAATAAAGGGTTAATTTCATACAGATCCCTGCAAACATGTCAATTGTAAATATATTCCTACAAAATTCAACTTTCGTACGTTGTTCCTAGAAAAGTCCTAATATTTTCAAATATATCCCTCTAGTTTGTTACCGTTAAAATACTATTTATTTTATAAGTAAAATGATATTTTTTTCATCACAAATATGTCCCTCCAAAAGTCCCAGCTATTAATTAAAAAGAGATAAAAAAAAGTCAACTCATATCATTAACTAATTAGGGTTAAGTATTTTACTTATAGTTAGTTAATTTTTTCTAACAGATCCGAGCGACAGTGATATATTTGAAAATATCAATATTTTTATAGAGACACAGCAAATGAAAGTTGAACCATATAGAGATAAATTTGCAATTCACTATATTTATAGGGACCTGTATGAAATTAACCCTACAATAAACAACAATAGGGATGGGTAATAATGTCATTTCACATTTTGATCTCAGGGAAGGAGTAAAGTAGAAGAAACGAATGAGAAAGAGATTGCTTCTGCAGTTATTTAAAAAATATATTTTTTAATTTTAATTTTTTGTAGATAAAATTTTCTCAGCTACCAAAAAAAAAAAAAAAAACCTAACTCAAAGTAGAGCTAAATTTTTAAGTCTAAATACAGAAAATTTTTGCACACTACAAATTATTTATAAAAAATAGGATTGATAATCTCAACAGATAAATTTTTTATGATCGCTGAGTCATGATTAGTGAAATCTATATTTTCTTGGTCAGTCATTAAAAACAACAATCTATAAAATAATTTGTTCCAACTGCTCATTAATATTGCACGAAAATAGAAGCCTTTAATTATAGCTTTCTTAACTTATGAAATCTTAAAACCAATTACTTATCAAAATCTTCATATATATATATATATAGAGAGAGAGAATTGAGCTCATTTGCTTTTAAAAATATAAAAACTCAACGTGCTTGTGATATTTTATTCGTCGGATAGCCTAATAATTTCATATAGTACTAATAAATGAAGCTTCAGAGAACGCACTATTAGTGATGCTACATGGATCTTAAGGCAATTTGATGGTTAAAAAGTCACGAGCAGAAATAAAAATACAGAAGCTTAACTCTTTCTCTCTCTATATATATATAGAGTCCGGCTGGGATACTATCGGTCGCATTAAGGACTTGATACTATCGAATTTTTTATCGTTAGATTTAACTTTTTAATTATTTTTATCCGTTAAATTATACTATTCAACCAACATCTCACTCAACCCTAGGGGCCCACATTATTATAATCGCATATTTCTCAATTCAAGAGCTAAAAAACTAATAGTATTAATACTTTGGTACTATTAATAGTAATCCAGCTTAGCTATATATATATATATATATATATGAAAAATTTTATTAATGAAACTAAGGTAAAAATATATAAACCCTAATTTTTTTTTTTAAATTTCTTACGTTTTAGGATGCACGCGGAAAAAGAAAGTATCGTACCAAAGAAAACATTCTTTTTTCCAACAAATATATTTTATTTAATTTATTTTACAAATTATTGGCTAGACAAAATTCACTGATTGGTTGTACGGCTCGGAGAGGGCTTGTTTTTATCCTCTTTGTTTTTTAATAATGATTTAATTAATTAATAACTAATATTTACTCCACCCATGGTGACCAAAAATAAATAAATAAATAAATAAATAAATAAATAAATAATAAAAAAGGCACTGAATCTTAAATAATTTTTTAATAATTAAAAAAAGGGACAAAAAAATTAGAAAATGGTGGGGCCCAGCATGCCGAAAGGGACGCGACGTTTTTGCGTGGGCAACGAATAACTGAAAAGGGTGAGCATGTCTCGCACTATATATGCACTTTGACTGTTTATTTTAATTTATTTTTATTTTTATTATTAAATTAAATATTTATATTTAAATAATTTTATAAAATAAAGAGAAAACTTTAAAAATTCTTCTTGTGGTTTCACTCTTTCTCACTTCAGTATCCAGTAGTTTAAAGTGTATCAAATTAGTACCCTGTGGTTTTGCACTTTTTCACTTTAGTACATTATGGTTTAAAGTGTATCAAGTTAGTACCCTATGGTTTCGCACTTTCTCACTTTAGCGCCCTATGGTTTCGCACTTTCTCACTTTAGTTCCATGTGGTTTAAAAATCACAGGGTACTAACTTGATACAAAAATAAAACCACCAAATACTAATTTGATACAAAAAAAAATCAGATAGTACTAACTTGTTACACTTTAAATCAAAGGGTACTAACTTGATACACTTTAAAACACAGGATACTAAAATAAAAAAGTACGAAACTATAGGAGGGTTTTTGAAGTTTTTCCTAAAATGAATAAACAAATATTCTAAGTTAGTGTTTGATTGAGAGATAAAAGAGGAGGACCTAAACAAACAAACAAAAAAAAAACAAAAGGGGGGGGGTGGGACAATAATCCTATTCCTTACGTAGGAATAGGGGTGGGAACAGTTGTTTCCACTCTATTTAATTTTTAAAATTTAAATTTATAACTTGAATTTAAATTTTTAATTCTAAAAATTTATAATTTATAATTTTAAATTTTTTAAATTTATAATTTGATATTTTATATTTTTAAATTTAGATTTAGTCTTAAATTTAAAATTTAGAACTTTGGATTTTTAAATTTGAGATTTAAAAATTATAATTTTAATTTTGAATTTTTAAAGTTTAAAAGTTATATATTTAAATTTAAAAATTTAGATATAAAATTTTAAATTTTAAATTCAAATATAACATAAGAAGCAATATCATTATTTTCTGTTTATAACTATCCATTATTCTTTTTATTCCATTTTATCTATTCAAATGTTATTTTTCTTATTTCTGGAAACATCTTAATTTCCATCCAAACATAAAATTGGTCTATTTCTTGTTTATATCTGAACTTATATCTATTCCTGAAATAGACAGTTCTTGCTTATATCTGAACCAAATAGAGACGTGCATGGGATTATGATTTGTGCATAAAAAGTTTGTGGGGTTGAGAAATTTTGCAATTTAAGTATTTTTTTTGAGAAATACAATTTAAGTATTACTACTTTGGTTTGTAGTGCCTATTTTACTATAGAGAAGAAATTTTCAACATGATTTGTATCCAAGTGTTAGATAAATGGTTACGTTAGCTAGAGTTTTATGTATTTTTGAACAGCCCTTATATTATATTTTACTTGGCTAGAGTTTTTGAAAAATTATTGTTTAGATCAGATAATATGCGCGTAATATTCTTTTGCAATATGAAACAATAAAGGTTTTAATTAGATAAAATTAGATTTTAGTTTATTTGTGGAGACAAAATAATTTTAGACCTTTTTATTTGTCAAATATCTTGGGTTTGGGTCCTTGTAGATAGGGAACTCTAATCTTCGTTTAGTTCGGATATAAGCAAGAATTAGTTATTACAGAAAAAAGTATAAGTTTGGGAATAAGAAAAAATAGCATTTGGATGAAAATTGGGTTGTTTCCGAGGATAAGAAAAATAGCGTTTGGATAGATAATATGGAATAAGAAAAATAATGAATAGTTATATATAGAAAATGAAGGTGTTTGTTGGAATAGTTATACAAGCTTATTTTAGATACTCGAAAATTACTATTCTCTGATAAAAAATTTGTGTTTAGATATAAAGAGGGATAAGGGATTATCCCTCTCCTTATCCCTAATCCAAACGCTACTAAAATAATAGTGTGTGAATAAGTTTCTAATTTTTACAAACAAAAAAAATTTAATTAGGAAATTCCTCTGCTGCACCGTACTTTGTTTTCTGTGCATAAAAAATTTAAATAATGTGGACTTTATATTTTAGGTTTGTATCCAATAGGTTCAATAAATTAAAATTTCAGTTAATTTTTTTACAAAAATGTTATAGATGATGATATGATATTAAAAATATTTAGGTTTTCGCACGAGAAAGCTTTTTCATTGTTCCTCTTGAATTTTGTTATCTAAAAATATGTTTGAGCGAGCTTAAATTAATAATGTTATAAATGTATTATCTTAATATGCTGTCGTTAAAAATAACAAAAAAAAAATCTAATTAAAGGGTCTGATGTGAGACAAAACTAAAATACAGTATTTAAATTATTTAAAGTTTTTTATATTGAAAAGTATTTAAAACACAAAGTAAAATACAGAATGATTTTTTATAAATTAAATTTAGGGAACAAAATGTCCACTCACTTACCATGTAAGTGAAAACAACCTCATTCATAATAAATGCTTACCCGAATTGAGATCTATAGAGTACATGGAATTTCTTTTGTCCTTATTTGAAATTGGAAAGTGTTATTAGGATTAACCCCCTCAACAACTATAAAAAGGACAGCTAAAATTTGACTTGACGATGTCGGATCATTGGCGCTAATAATTAATTCTAAAAATTCGAACGATTAAAAATACGTAATCAATTTATTTAAAATATATAGATATAGTGCCCACGAGTCTCAATTGTGACTCGGCCCCATGACCTCTGATTTTGATACCACTTATCGGATCGTTGGCGCTAACCATTAATCCTAAAAACTCGAGCTGTTATAAATACGCAACCAATTCACTTAAAACGTACAGATACAGTGCCCACGGGTGTCGATTGTGACTCGGCCCAACCAGCCTCATACCACTTCGAACAGGATTCAGCCCACCAAGCTTCACGCCATTTTGAACAGGACTTGGCCCAGCATGGCCTCCCGCTATAGGGCAGAATGCTGGTCCATTTAAGCCAACAGATGAATGTATGAAACCAAATGTAAGATTATGACATTTTATAGGAGCTAATTTCCGCGGTCTCACACGCAGGGTTTTTTATTTTTATTTTTACACTGCTTGATCTCGTAGTTTGTCTAAGATAATATCAATTAGAGTCGTTCGAATGATTGGTTGATCCTGAATAACCAGATTCTCTGGTGTGTAGAAGAATATATTAATTCTTGAAGGATTTATAGTCACTGTTTAATAAGTAAACGAAGAAAATTTTACCCTTCAAATGCCTACATTTTGTTATTTTGGGCCATTTAAATCGCGATAGATATTAACTAAATAAATTCATGTTTACTTTATTTAAGGGAGATCACTCAGCAGTGGTGCACCGAGTCCAGGCAATATTTCTCTAACCCAATTTAGTTGTGGCAAATTAAATCAAATCAAATTTTTTATTTCACTGTAGAAATGGTAAGGATAAAACTCCACTTTCGGCGTAAGTGGATGTATATATATCCGTTATTTGGTTTCATGAAAGTCAAAAAATATAACGTAACTCGAGTTACATTTGGACCCCGCATCCGGTAAAGTGACTTTGCGAAAGATTCGAGGGAGTCTCTTAGACCAAGTATTAAAGCAGGGGCTTAAGCGCTTAATACCCACTTTACTTATATTGATTACAATTTATCTTTTAATAAATTACAGAATTGAGTTTCATCAAACTAAACACGGATACAATCTTCATACTTTTGACTTAGGTCAAAACAAACAACAAATATAAAAGGTCATTGCAGTGCAAAACTTTTTTATTTGAGTGGATCTCTGAGGTTTAATTTCTGACTCTTGAGAAAGTTACTAATGTTGCTGTTTACTTCGATACTGAGGTCACGAGATCACTCGAATTCTCACTCACAATTATATGAATATCAACCCATCGACTTCAGTAGGGTACGGCGTAAATCGTTTTTTTTTTCAAAACTCAGAAAATTTTTGCTCTTCGACTTAATTTCTACTTCCAAAGTGTCCCAAAACTTAAGCTCCGGTGTAACTATGCTTACAAATGAATTTTGTTACAATGAGAGGGACATCACAAATAGTGTTAAGCAACACCATGAACTTGTCCTTTTCATGTGTCACACACTCTTGCTTTCAATTTGAGAAATATATATGTAGCCATTGGGGGTCCTCCATCAAATCTCTCTCTCTCTCTCTCTCTCTCTCTCTACTTTAATGATTCAATCACTGTTTATTCTGTTGCATGGGACCTTCATTTATTAGGTTGCAAGCTGGCCCAATTTTTTAATTGTATCAAACAAGCATATAAGCTTCTTTTCATTAATAAAGGGAAAAATAATGCAAATTTGGCTTCTCTTGGATTGCTATTGCTGTGCAAAAATATGTAACCCATGTGCATTGTGAAATAGACCCTCAATTATTTTTCTTCTGATTGATAATTGAGAAATTAAAAGAATCTAAAGTTAAGACCAATTTTAAAATAGACTTGAGGGTGTCACTCTATATATTTTTTATCTGCTACTGTATTTCATGCTCCTACTTTAAAATAACCTCTCTTTTTTCCTTTGGTGATCAATTTGTTTGTTGTGGACCTCTTTTGCCTTTGAGTGCCCAACACTCTTCTGAAGCACTGCAACATCCAAATTTACCCCCCTCCCTCTCTCTCCCTCTCTCTACCTTTGATTGTTCAACACACTTTCATATTTCATATTACTTGTTTTCATGCATGTCCTATAGTTCCACTCTTTTGAGCAGTCTCTTTCACACACACTCTCTCTCTCTCTCTCTCTCTAAGCCTCCACATTGCTGTGTTTATAAAATGTTCTAATATGTGTAAGTAGGTACAAGGTAACTCATAAATAAGAAGCATTTAATATGATCAAACTGACAGTGTGAATGCCAATTAGATTTAATGTACTTTATCTGTCTAAGAACCCTGCTTAATTCACTAATTCGTAGGAAGATACTGACTTTTGAATTTGAAAAATGTTTCACATCTATAAGAAGCATTTAATATGATCAAACTTACAATGTGAATACCGATTAGATTTAATGTACTTTATCTGTTTACAGCACATCTGGATGAACAAAAGGTACAGATAACAATGACCTTCTATAAATATATAATTACACTTGCCCTCATATTGTAGTTGTATTTGGGTCCCAAAATAAAAAGGAGGATTAAACTCATCTTCTCTTTTGGTTGACACATTACATGAAAACAAGTAAGAAGCACCTACTTTTGACTCACACTTGGCTCACTCTAGATAACAAATGGGCCTAAAATCTTAATTGATAGGGTAACAAATTGATATTATTGGGTAGACATGAAGTGCTTCATTTATGGTCCCTAACTATGACAAGCTTGGGGAACACATTCTTCAACTTTTGTCTTAATTTGGCTCATATCCTTATCATGTGACCCTCGGGTCCACATTATAATAATGTGATATAGGTATTTATGGCTTAGATCATGTTCAATATGATGTGGTTGGACTCTTATCTAGCTGGTAAACATCGGATACCATGTTAATTTTTTTTTTGACAAAAAAATAGCAAGCTACCTGTTTCATTTATAAAGAGATATGAACTTGGTAACATAAGTGAGGCAGCCAAGGCCTCAAGAAAGGAGAAAACAAAACATCAAAAATAGAGAGAGAGAGAGAGAGAGAGAGAGAGAGAGAGAGAGAAGAAGGGAGAGGAGGGTTAAGCTACAAGTATATAATTAGCAGCATTGTTCTAACCAATCCTGCCTGAATGAATGTATACTACGGTGAAGAACTTGAGTTGGGCTTGAGCCTCGTCCCCTAAAGACAACACTATTTCTTTCTAGCCAGATTGCCCACAATGTAGTTGAAAATTTGGTGAGTTCATTTATTCGACTGCGGTTGTCAATCTTGTTACAACATTTCTCCCAAAACCCTGTTACATCGTACTCAGGCGATGTGGCATGCAAGTCATTTGTAGAGTAAAAAAGTAGATACTGAAACTAGAGACATTTTGAAAACAGATGGTCGCAGGTTTCAACTTCATTGGCACAAAGCACACATAATTGTTCTCATATCCAACCCTGCTTAAAAAGGTTGTCTGCAGTGAGCATCCTTCTTTTGAGTACTAACCAGATAAAAACCATAACCTTCATTGGAATTTTAAGCTTCCAAATGTGGTTACTGTGCCGGCCTCTCAAACTGCCATATGAAAGAAAGTTATATAAGGATTTGACAAAGAAGTGGTCGTTAGGGGCCCATTGCTAGCTTATCAATTCGGGATTGTTACGCACTTACATGTTTGCTAACACATCCTTTATTTGTGCAATCAAGCTAAGTGTTGGTGGGGAGGGACTTGCTAATTCTCTTAGAATCATGGCCCATTTCCATTCTTTTTTTTCCCAGCAATCATTGACTGTTAATTCTTTGTTCCGGACATTCAGAAAAATATGCGAGTAGGTGGAACATAGAGGGGCATAATTGACCCAGTGATTCTTCCAAAATGCTAAGTTTTTACCATCTCCTAAGGAGATAGATATTCCACATTTGAAGATGGCTCTGCATCTAAGTATGTCCCTCTACCATTGCGTGCATGGTTCGAACGAGGATCCTTCTTTAGGCGGCTTCCTTCTGGTATAATATAATGTCTTGATTAGTTTGTTCCAACTGTTCTGAATGGAATTTCCACCACCATTTTGTTAGTAATGCTATATTCACCACCTCCAAATCTTTAATCTCCAGTCCGCCTTTTTTTTTTTTGCTCTTACATACATTTTTTCAGTTTACAAGACACAACCCGCCCCTATTCACGAGCACCTTTTCTAGAAGAAGGCTCTCATGAGGCTTGTAATTCGTTTAAGCACCTATTTAGGAGCTTTGAAAATAGAAAGAAAGTAATTAAGTTGGCAAGTTAGAGAGAACTGAGTTGACAAGAGTTAGATGTCCGCCTTGGGATAGAAGTTTTGATTGCCAATATTCATTTCTTTTGTCGATTTTATAGATTACATTTTTCCAGCATGCTTTTCGCAGGCTTTTGGCAGAGAGCGGTAGGCCCAGATATCGAAGAGGTAGTGTTCCAACCTTATAGAAGATACCATGTTAATGTTAATTAATATTAATATGTTGTTGATCATATTGCATTGACCAATATTTGGTGTTGAACACTATCAATCAAAGCAAAAAATAATAAAACTATATATATATATATATANGCTATATTCACCACCTCCAAATCTTTAATCTCCAGTCCGCCTTTTTTTTTTGCTCTTACATACATTTTTTCAGTTTACAAGACACAACCCGCCCCTATTCACGAGCACCTTTTCTAGAAGAAGGCTCTCCTGAGGCTTTCAATTCGTTTAAGCACCTATTTAGGAGCTTTGAAAATAGAAAGAAAGTAATTAAGTTGGCAAGTTAGGGAGAACTGAGTTGACAAGAGTTAGATGTCCGCCTTGGGATAGAAGTCTTGATTGCCAATATGCATTTCTTTTGTCGATTTTATAGATTACATTTTTCCAGCATGCTTTTCGCAGGCTTTTGGCAGAGAGCGGTAGGCCCAGATATCGAAAAGGTAATGTTCCAACCTTATAGAAGATACCATGTTAATGTTAATTAATATTAATATGTTGTTGATCATATTGCATTGACCAATATTTGGTGTTGAACACTAATCAATCAAAGCAAAAAATAATAAAACTATCTATATATTGCTAACTATTGTAGAAAATAGGCAGAAAATGGTGATGTTACTAATAGAGCTATTTAATAATAAGGGTTAGTTACATATATATATATATAGCTCCTTGTGAACATATCGAATTGCAGGTATATCTTTACAAAGTTTAACTTTTTATATTTATCTTTAAAGTCCTAACGTTTTTAAATATACCCATGCTGTTAGCATTCGTTAGAAAAATATAATTACCCATAAATAAAATATATAATCCTAATTAGTGAACGAGGTAAATTAATCTTTTTACTCCTCTTATATTATTTATAATGGTAGAAAAGAAGAAGATGGCATTTGGAGATTTTTAGGGGACATTTATGCATAATTCTAACAGTTGAAATTTTTGGAGGGACATATTTGTAATAGTAAAAATATCATTTCACTCATTTAAAAAATAAATAACACTCTAACGGTAATAAATCAAAGGGGCAAATATGAATATCACTGAATTTTTATAGGAACAAATATAAAAAGTTGAACTTTGTATGGATATATTTGCTATTCGATATGTTTAAAAGTAGCCGGACTTTATGAAATTAACCCTAATAATAACTACAATGTGCATATTAGATTTTCTACTAGAGTTGTTGGCTAATACCCTCGTCTTAGGGCTAGGTGACTTAGGGGTGGCAATCCAGCTCGTTGTTCGCGAGCCAGCTCGTGTTCGGCTCGAAATGAGCTCGAGATCGGCTCGCTCGTTTAGTAAACGAGCCGAACACGAGCTGGATTTTTTAACTCATTTAATAAACGAGCCGAACACGAGCTGGGGTCAGCTCGCTCGTGTTCGGCTCGATAACAGCTCGAATGCAAATATTTTATATTTATATAATTTATTTAATTTATATTTTTATATATAAATAAATAATTATATATAATATATATTTTTATTATTTTATTTTTAGCAAAATAAAAATATAAATGCGAGCTTAATTATAAGAAGACTCATTTATATATAAAGTTTCAACTATTAAATCAAAGTCTAATTGATAAGATTTGATAACTTTATTTTTTATATATATTTAATCTAATCTTTTTTAATTTATTGCTCGTTGGCCAGCTCGTGAGCCACGAGCTGAATTTTTCGGCTCGATATTTTAACAAGCCAGCTCGTGTTCGGCTTGTTTAATAAACGAGCTGAACACGAGCAGACCCAGCTCGCTCGTGTTCAACTCGTTTACACCCCTAGGTGACTCCATTGTGAGTCCCTTTTTGGGCGATAATGACGCGCACACACTAATTTGTAGTAGTTCTATTTCGATTGAGGTGTAATTTGCTGTCACTTACGAAATCAACAAGGGGACAGTGATTTGATTTATAAGACTAAGACAAAGTTTCTAACATCACTAATTAAAGCCGACGAAAACTAACTACCTGATTTAAACAGCTCATCAAATTCCATGAAGGACAGCGTATGATTAGGGATGCAAACAGATCCGGGTTGGTAGAACTCCCGCCCCGACGGGGGGAGTAAATGGGAGAAAATAAACTAATTCGGTGGGAACGGGGTAAATTTTACGATCCGAGACGGATTCGGTTTGACCCGTCCCGAATCAGCACCGTTATGATTCACCCCGAATCCGTCCCGAAAATTATTTATATTTTTAAAAAATATTCCTACAAAATAATATATTTATAAAAAGTTCAAAATACAAATAAGTTAGTACTTTCATTTCTAATGTATTTGNCAGCTCGTGTTCGGCTTGTTTAATAAACGAGCCGAACACGAGCGGACCCAGCTCGCTCGTGTTCAGCTCGTTTACACCCCTAGGTGACTCAATTGGGAGTCCCTTTTTGGGCGATAATGACGCGCACACACTAATTTGTAGTAGTTCTATTTCGATTGAGGTGTAATTTGCTGTCACTTACGAAATCAACAAGGGGACAGTGATTTGATTTATAAGACTAAGACAAAGTTTCTAACATCACTAATTAAAGCCGACGAAAACTAACTACCTGATTTAAACAGCTCATCAAATTCCATGAAGGACAGCGTATGACTAGGGATGCAAACAGATCCGGGTCGGTAGAACTCCCGCCCCGACGGGGCAGTACATGGGAAAAAATAAACGGATTCGGAGGGAACGGGGTAAATTTTACGATCCGAGACGGATTCGGTTTGACCCGTCCCGAATCCGCACCGTTATAATCCGCTCCGAATCCGCCCCGAAAATTATTTATATTTTTAAAAAATATTTCTACAAAATAATATATTTACAAAAAGTTCAAAATACAAATAAGTTAGTACTCTCATTTTTAATGTATTTGAAAATTTTAAATTTTGTTTTGAATTGTGATTGATATTTTTTATTTTTATAATTGATATTGTTAAATTATATATATAATATTAATTTATATTTTACAAAATATTAATAATATTATAATTTTATAAAAAATATTAGTTTGCGGGACGGATTCGGGGCTCCGGCGGGGGGCGGGTTACGAGGTGGGGCGGATTATGGGATGTATTTTTTAACCCGTCACGGGTTCGGGACGGGATTTTGCTAGTCGGGGCGGGAGGCGGGGCAGGGCTCCCGCCTCCAGATCTGCCCCGTTTGCATCCCTACGTATGATCAATCTATAGCTTATAAAGCAGACCCTCGACCCAAATTAGTCTTAACATTCGTGCTCACCTGTAGTGAGCGCATGCTGAGTATGAATCATGCAATAAACATATAGACGAAATATTAGATAAGAAACACACCGTCACATGGTGGTTGTGGAAATTGAACTTAGAATTATTTGGAACAGAGATCGAGCTGATACGAATTGATCTGTTCAAGATTAGACCCCCATAAGTTAAAAGAACTCTACAAAGCCATTTGATTTTGATGTACAACTTGTGCTTAAGACCACTGACCGTCCCTAGAGCAAGTGACAAAGGGTTTGGTGGTTGGTATCCGAGACCCTAGTTCGAATCCTAATTGATTCACATTTCTAACTAAGTTTGTTTTTAAATAAAATAAACGAAACGGATAGCGTGTTATCTATCTCTCAAAGCAAAAAAAACTTGTGCTTAAGACCATTGTGACATTAGTAGGCATGATTGGGCCTCTTTAAATATACTAATATCTGGCAATTTGTTACATAAACTTTATGGTATCCTGAACTAATCATAAAAACGAATAAACGAAGTAGGTAACATGCTATTTTTTTCTCTTAAAAGAAAATTCTCATTTATTGGCCCAAATTGTTGGAAAAAATTTAAAATTTGCGCGTTCATAGCTTTGCTTGGCCCGGTCCAAACAAACGATGGGCCATTTTAAATCTGGGCATGCATTTAAAATTTAAAATTTAGAACTCGACTAGTTTATCTTATAATTCTATAAAAAGAATTATTTAAAATCTAGAGTTTTAATTTATTATTTTGAATTTAAAATATTCCGTCAAAATATTAGTCAAAATTTTAAAAATTAAATAAAAAGACGGAAATTTCCTGCGAACACGTGCGTCCTCACGTGAGTGCTTTAAAAGTCGTGTACGTCTGGAAACTTCGATCCGCGTTGACTGATTCGTATTTTCTCCGTGATATTATTAATTAATTAATTAATTAATTAATTAAATTTTCTTTTATTTTTATTTTTCGTGTCCCGCACGAAATAGAGCACCGCCCTGGAGATAAAAAAGCTAGGGTTAGGGTTCGAGAGCTAGGGTTTGGTGTTCTCCTCCCCGCGGCGCGAGATCGGCGAAGATGATCGAGGTGGTGCTCAACGATCGGCTGGGGAAGAAGGTGCGGGTGAAGTGCAACGACGACGACACCATCGGCGACCTGAAGAAGCTCGTGGCGGCGCAAACGGGGACGCGCCCGGAGAAGATCCGGATCCAGAAGTGGTACAACATCTACAAGGACCACATCACCCTCAAGGACTACGAGATCCACGACGGCATGGGCCTCGAGCTCTACTACAACTGATCCCCGCGATCGCCATGGCGAAGGTCGATCCCAGAGCCCTGCCCTGATCGATCTGTAGTATTTTCTTTTGTTTCGATAAATATGCGTGATTTGGTGTGTTTCGATATAGATTTAGTAGATTTGTGATATGGATGCTGTGGATAGCCTGTGGAATGTGGAATTAAAGAACTTGGTTGCGAATTCCGTGGATTTAATGTGTTTTGGCAATATGTTTGATGTTTAGTTGATCGTATGAGTTGAGCTTATGTGCGATTTGATTGTCTGATTCGGTTTGTAATCCTTTGTGAAATTGCTTGCAAAGTAGGTTTTGATCGCAAATTTTGCTCTAGTTTCCTTATTGTTTTGCTTAATCCAATACGAAGTGCTTTGTAGAATCTGACATTATGTCTGTTATGTTACAGCTATAAGATCGGGTGGATTGTGATGCGGATGTGAATGGTTTGGAGAATTAAAGAACTATGTAGGAATTGTATGGATTCAACATGTTTTTGTGTTTTAGTTAATCATATAGGTTCTGTAGGATTCTATCTGTCCACCTGCAAAGAGTAATTAGCACCACTTTCAATCTCACATGTCATTGCTTTTCTTAGGAGATCAGTTGATTTATGCGTGAATTATTGTAGATCTCCTTCACGGTAGGTGTTTGTTAGTAGCAATAATGAAAAAGCAACATTTGGTTTCATATTAGGGATGATTTTGATCTACGTCGTATGTAGGGAATCCCCCTCCTATGTGTAACCTTTTCTGTGCCTATATTTGGCTCCTCTCTTGTAAATAGAGATGCTTCGTTCTGGGTCTTTGTTTGGGCAAGGTCAGTGGAGCTTCACCTCGTAATTAAGAGGTCGTTATTTGCGACTCGAACTAGTGTAGTAGATGCATTATGCTAGCAGTAATTGTCGTAGAAAAGGAATAGCTTTTAGTGAATTTTTAAATCAAACCATCCCCTGTTACAAGATCATACGGAGTTTTGACATTAGTGGCAACTTCGTAACCTTTTTCATTATTTCCTTTCGTGTCGTCAGCTTGTTTAGTTTTCTGTTAAATAATCGGCTGCATGTTTTCACATGTTCGAGTATTCCCCATCTCAAACTTGAATCAATAACGCCTGTAATATTGACTAGGGTACTCTTTAATTCGCAGGATGAATTGTCAATGCTTCTCTTGTCGCCTTGGCTGATGAACTCGGCGGTTTATGAACTATTGAAATAGTTGTGTATGAGCTCTACCGCTTGTATTCGACCTCTGTTGGTGGATTGCTTATATATGATGTAGTCTAATAATACCGGTCTTGACTAGAAGTATTTTGTATATTGTACCTAATATATGTGGAAAGCTGTGTGCTTGATTTTATGCTTACTATGAGGACATATTCTTGCTACTTATGCATGTCAAAACAAATAAAAATTTACAAATATTATTAAAAAATTATTTTTGAGGTTTAAGGTCTAAGTACAATTGTAACTTTCTATTGATTTTGCAATTATATGCACATATATTTGTCATAAGAAAATATTATCAAAAATGATATAAATGAAGCGAATAAGTCATTATAGTCATAAAAAAAATGATATATTTGTTGCAATATTTTTTATAAGCTATTATATATATATATATATATATATATATATATATATATATATATATATATATCATTTTTGGTAATTTTTTTTTATAAGCTATTACATACTAGGGTACTATTAATTTGCAGGCTGAGTTGTCTAATGCTTCTACTGCAAGCCAAAGTCTTAGACCGCTGATCCGGTCAAAAATTCTCCTTCGGGAAGCATACGAGAGATAAAATGGCTACGAATGATGACTCTCGAAGTTTGCGCTCACTACAGGTCAAGCGATTCGGCTGATGAGGGATCGGATCAGTCGGGTTCAATTCTACACAGTAATTTTGGGTCGGCTGGATGAGCTGAATTTGAGACAAGCACTGATTCGGCTGAAGAGCCAAACTACTTATATATTGCTCAAAGTCGGTTGATACAAGAAAAATATAGAACTTAAGTATGCCTCTACAGCGAACACTCCTGAAAAGAGATCTAATCCTACAAACTACTTCTAGGAAAAGCAGTAAATGCAGAGAAAAGAGAAATATTACAATTGAACTACTCCCAGAAAGCAAGAGAAAATGCGTTGAATTGAGAGTGGTATTCTTGTTCGCAGAGAAAAAATACCCTCTTTCAGGCGTCTTCTGTTTATTTATAGTTCGCCTGTTATTATTTAGTTACTCCTGTGATCGGCCACCTTTCCAATTTCGTGGTCATTACTAGCTGATCTTAACCGCATGTAACCGCATGAACTTTAACTAATGATTTGATGCGGTTCTTTCTCTGTTTTTGGTGCACCATCTATTACTTATTCCTGGCTTCAAAGGCCCTGATTGAGGTGCATTCCGGTTTATTACGTGGCGCGATTTCTTTGGCGCCAACGGCTTCTCTTCTCGCTTTGGCTCAAGAACTCGGCGGGTTATGAACTATTGAAATAGTTTCATATGAGCTCTATCGTTTGTATTCAACCTCTGTTTCATATGATTTTCTCCTGGTTTTAATGTTTTTCGTAAATGCTCGAGATCATTAGAGCCTGCTCTGATCAGTTATAAATTTTGCTCTTTAAACTTGTTTAGGTCTTTTCTTGTAGAGCGTAGGAAAAATGTATTAATCCGACCGACCCAATAACAATTTGCTGGGCTCAAATTACTAGGCTAAAATACTTAATCCCAATTATTATTATTATTAGCATGCGAGGCCTCCTGTATTCCAATCAGAAGTATTTTCCCAACCCGACTCGTCGAATCCAAATAAGAACAGACAATATATAACAAAATTATCAGGCAATATGAGATCCTACGGTGGCTCTTACGGATTCAAAAGATGGCTCCTACCAAATGGTTCCTATGGTAGCTCCTACGGATTCAAAAGGTAGCTCTCAACAAATCTTTTGGTGCAGTATTTTATCCCGCATAGTACTTAACTCTTATACATATTGTAACAGCCTAACCCGTTAACAATAATAGCTTG
Organism: Ananas comosus; assembly: GCF_001540865.1. NCBI lineage: Eukaryota > Viridiplantae > Streptophyta > Magnoliopsida > Poales > Bromeliaceae > Ananas > Ananas comosus. The sequence continues at coordinate 1,520,488 of NC_033628.1, forward strand.
TTGGCTCCAAACTATCGGCCCAAAATACTTGATCCCAGTTATTATTATTAGTGCGCGAGGCATCATATATTCCAATTCGAATCATTTTCTCATCCGATGAGACTATTAGGGCGTTATACAAAAATTCAAAACAAGCTCACTGTGAGTTTGGTATATTTGCAATGCACAATGTATTGAAACAATGGTTGTTGTTACCGACCGTCCCTAGAGCAAGTGGCAAAGGGCTTGGTGGTTGGTATCCGAGACCCAAGTTCGAAACTTATTTGATTAACATTTCTGGCTAAGTTTATTTCTAAATAAAATAAACAAAGCGGGTAGCGTGCTACCTATCTCTAAAAAAAAAATGGTTGTTGTTTGGACTGGTTGGTGTTTATCAGGAGCTTATGTTTGAGTGGCTTCATATAGAATCATAGATTCAACTTTTAACACCACCAATCACTGGCATTAATCTATTTAATGGTGTTATCTTAAACAAATTTAAACTTTCACATGTCACGTACCACATCACATCCTGTTCAAGTCACATAATTAATGTTGAGAAAAAAAAAAAATATAAGCTGAGTTATACCATGTGGTATACCTATTACAACCACTTCATTTTGGAGATGTTGTATTTCACTTCTTATCAAACACTTATTAAAACTTGATTCAAGCAAAAGTTTCTAACTTACAAGAGTTTGGATCCAATAATATTATATATTGCTTCATATGAAACTAAACAAAGAAAGGAGAAGGATAAAGAGGGAGAGATCTAGTTAACAACTCTTGATTGGTCGAAACAAAAAACAAAAAAAAACACAAAGGGAAACAAAAAAGATGATCTAGAACTCCACTGTAAAGAATCAAAATATACATGGTAATAAATATAGTAACCTTTTTTTCCCCTATCCTATGGTGGTTTAGGTACTCAAATCCTTTTTTTTTCTTGTCACCTATAGAGTGTGTCACTGACCAAATGAAGTTTTGGAAGCTGGAAGAACTTCATTCGCATCTTTCGTCTCGTCGCCGTCGCCGTCCTGATAACGCCCTGAATTCTTCGCACCCAGAAGCGGCGACGCCTCCTTGTCAACCATCTGGAACAACATGAATCAGAGAAACTAAGTTTCGAGTCAACGATCAGCGAATCATCCAGTAAGAAACTTATGTTCTAAATTCGGGCTCTTCGAGGGCGTAAAGATGTAAGAAACTGAAGTTTCTCTTCCAGGTTTAGCTAGATACTGAATTCGCGAAAGGCACTTGCGAAAGAACTCTCATGTTTCCATGAACTGATCATAATTTCAAGGAGTGTGATACCTGAGTTACGGGCAGGGTGTCGTTCGCGGATTTCTTCTTGCTCTCGAGCACCGAGTAGTAGGAGTAAAGAGCCATGCCGAAGATGGCGATGAGAATGCCGACGATGTTCTTCGCGGTAAAAGGGTCGCGTAGTATGGTGTATCCGAAGGAGAGGATGAGGCAAGTCTTAAGGTGGCCGAGCACCTGATACGTCACGGGAGATGTCGTGCCGATCACTAGGAAGGTGCTGAAGTTGACGGATACGGCGATCGAGCAAGAGAGAATAATGAATCCCTGACACACGGTTCGCGAAAAATAACGAATGCGACACTGTTATATAACACCAGAAATGGGCGTGTGCGGCGCAAAGGCGCTTACCAAAACCTCGAAGGTGTAATTGAAGGCTGAGACGCTGCGGTTAGTGAGCATCCGATCGACGAGAGGGCCAGTAGCGAACAGCACCGCGGCTTGGTACAGCGAAGATTGGTATAGGAGCTGTGTGGAGGAGACCTTGAGCCTCTTTTGTATTGTGTTTGTTAGCTTGTTTTCAGATACAATGTTAAGGAAGTGCATGCACTCTCCTTATCAAACAAATCATGAGGAAGTGAAGATACAATTGCAGTATAACTTCACCACAAACTTCGAAGTTATGAGCTGTAACATAGTTCTCTAGTAAGAAGGATACGATTTGGCTAACGCAGGTCGCTGCGATGGTAAGGACGGAGATGACGGAGCCGAGAAGATTGAGCTTGAGATCGGTGACGGACGCAATGCCGACTCCGAGGAGCAAGATTAGAAGAGATAGCTTGATACTCTGGCTGGTAGTTTAGTATGTGTGTTAAATTTTTCAACCAGTTTTAGTTTCTTTCACAAAATTGTGAATGCAAAAGTGTTGCTATTAATACTTCAACTTGGGTAGGATTAGTTTCTGGATTTGGATGTTGCATGTAGCCAATGACTTGTTAAATCAATTTAGCTCTATTTTTTAGGTGCCCTGGAGTTGTAATAGAGAATTTGTTTGGCAGGTTTTTACCTGAACTTTTTGTGGAGAAAGACAGTTTCCAGCAGGACTGTGAAGGGGATGATGGCCAGCTTTGTCATCTGCAAAATGGTTACAACAGCTTCAGTTAGAACAGGAAAGAAAAAACATTATGAATGCATAAAAGGGCCTGCTTAGCATTCAGAATTGGATCGGATACGACGAAAGATACTGGAGAAGAGAAAGGATTTGGCGACTTGGAGGCGTTAAAAGTCGCGAGAAGGTGAGTTCAGTAGGTGCATCAGAGTAGCTAATCATCACACCTTTTTTCTGACCGTCATTCTCTCGTCTTATCCTATCTGTTCCAGTAGATCCCCTGGATGGCTAGGCCCGGGACGGAACAATGGTAATAAGAAGAACTGAGAAAAGTCGGAAATTAATGTTAGTACGGGCCTGGTAGAAACCGATGGAGTTGAAGCCGAGGCAGAGGTTGAGGAGGCCGATGGAGGTGCCGTTGAGGAGGCCGAAGAGGATGACGGTCTGCGTGTCGATGGGCTTCGCCTCGAAGAACCGCAGCCGCTGCGCCACGTGCAGCGTGCAGTACGTCACCAGCAGGTGCCAGCTCGTCAGCGTCGTCGCTGCTCATACGTACGTTAGCAGTTTAAGCCACCAATCAACTACGTACTACTACAGGTTCTCGACCTATTGTTGCTATTCTTATGAGCTGTTGATGTGTTGACATAAATAATACCGTAAATAGGAGAGTGCATGCACGAGAACAAACCGAATAAAAATCCGAGGGAGCTGATGAGATACTTGTTGCAGATGACAATCGCGACCGAAGAAGCAACCGAGAGCGCGAGCGAACCGATCACGCTGATCTGTGAACCCGACCCCTCCGCCATTTCTTCGGGCCCCCAAACTCTACTCTCCCAATACCTTTATACCTTCCATGAAAGAATTATTTGCCATATATAACAAGATTCCTACCTTAATAGAAAAGGTATGTCATGTCATAAGATTCTTAGGCGCCAAACTTGCACAAGTATATGTTGATGTGGCTAGAGATGTCAACGGGTCAGATTCGGGGCGGATTTTTAAAAATCCGAACCCAAATCCGACTCCGAACTCGAACCCGAACCCAACGAATTTTAGAATTTCATATTCAAATCCGAACCCGACCAAAAATCCGAAACTCGAACCCGAAAATTTGAATCCGAAACATCAATATTTCAAAATATGTTATATTAAATCTAAATTTTTAAAATACAAATTCGAATATAACATCAAATATATATATATATATATATATATATATATATATATATATATATTATATAATNAAAATCCATATCCGTCGGGTTTTTATTTTTGATATTCATATCTGAATCCATATCCACATCCATCGGATATATCCATTTCATTCGGATTCGGGTTCGGATAAAATTTCGGGTATTTATACCCATTGACATCCCTAGATGCGGGGTTCAAATAATTGCTGCAAATCAATTAATGATCAACAAAAACAAGTTCTTAAATACAAATTGTAATCTTAGGTAGGATTTCATGATCCTTACATATATATAGTTCCGACGAGTTAAGATATGGCTAAAATGCAGATAATCCGACTCCATAATTATATCGCATGCTGCACTTTACTTCATAGATAAAATAAATATGTACGTAATGTCGGATTGTTGGCGCTAACCACTAATTCCAAAAGCTCGAGCCGTTAAAAATACGCAACCAATTCACTTAAAGCGTACAGATACATCGTCCACCGAGCTCAGTGGCTTGGCCCAATGCGCTAACCATTAATTCCAAAAACTCGAGCTGCTAGAAATAATCAATCAGTTCACTTAACACGTACAGACACAGCGCCATGGGTCTTGATTGCAGTTTAGCTCAACCAGCCTCACGTCACTTCGAACATGACTCGATCCGATCTAACCTTCCGCCATTTCGAATGTGACTTAGCCTAACCTGAATTCTGACCATAGGGAATAATGCTGGCCTCTTTGAGCCGGCACTTAAGTGATTTCCAGCCAATTTTACTTAAAATTAGATCATATTTAAGAGCGGGCTTGGTTTTATTTGGTCCCAAACAAGGCTACGTTTGTATAAATCCATATTTAGGAAATGGCAATTTTAGTGGAAGGTATTACAATAGCGGCATTGTTAATAGATCTAAAATTTACTGCTGATAGTAAAATTGACCAAATTCAATAAATTCAATTAGTATAAAGCAAAAAATGGCTGTAAAATATACCGTAAGTCAAAAGTTCAGAGAGAGATAGAAGAGACTATTCATATATTTTACCCTCAAAAAAATATGATACAAAATGAGAGTTGAGAAATGCGCGGTGCACGAATATGCAGATACACTATGTCTCATTAAAACTATTTGGGCGCCTAAGTTTCAAATCAAGCCAAAGACCAAGATAATTTAGGCTTACTATCGGGAACCAATGACGCCACGCCACATCATCCACTTTGATGTACTTTGTATAGTCCAAAATAGAGATAAGCATAAGCCACATTACTCCATTTTATTTTGACACAAACAACTCTTTTAATTCATTTTTTTTTTTAAATATCTTTTTAAAGTTGTTTTATTAATTATAGCAGAATTGAGAGTTGTAACACATGGTTACTCCCTTATCAAAAACAAATGTAATAAGCTCCTTAATTATCATCAAATACATATGCATGGTGGGATAGAATTAATAAATCCGAACCGTCGGATTAGTCGATCATCGTAAATTTTAATTAATTATAATCAACCATCATATTAACATGATAAGAAACAATAATAAAAGCTATATTTTGTAACTCTAAATCGAAAATATATAACATGGAAAGAAAAAAAAGGGAAAAAGACTTATTCTTTTTTTTTCATGGAGAAAGGAGATGACGAAGAAACGAAGATATTAGAGACATCAAATAATTAGCAAATAATTGTAACAAAAAAAAAAGAAAAAAAAAACTCACCTTGCTATGGATATGTTTCTTGAGAGAGAGAGAGAGAGAGAGAGAGAGAGAGACAAAGAAACGTTGTTGATATGCTTCTTCTTCTTATTTGTGGAGTTCAATTCGGAGTTGGCTTGATTAGCGCACTAACGCCGTCAACTCGCCGTTAGTATATTCCACACCCCTCGCAAACTCGGTCATCAGATTATAAGTTACTAATTCATTGCATTGTATATCAAACGAGACCGGAATTGAATTATGTGAAACAACGCTTATACTCTAAGCTACCGTTTGGTTCGGGGTTAAGAAAAAACTAGTTATTCCAGGGATAGGATTAAGTTTAGGGTTAAGGTGGGGTTATTTTTGTGTTTGGTTGAGAATTAGAATTAGTTCAGGATAGTGAAAAATAGTGTTTGGTTGGAGTAGGTGGGATAAGAAGGATAGTGAGTTATTATGAATAGAAAATAGTGTTTGGTTGGGCTTTGATGGGATTAGCTAACCCGGGATAATCTATTTTTAGAAGTGTTTGGGAATAAAATGGGCCTTTACGTCTGAGCTCGAGACTTTTTAATCGGCCTATGACGTGGGCTTGAATTAAATGAGAGAAAATTAATATGCTAGGAGCCTGGCGTGATTCGAACTCAGAATATCCTGCTCTGATACCATGATACCATGTAAAACAACCGCTGTACTCTAAAAACTTAATCTGTTAGAGAACGGTGTTTAAATATTTTTATATTTAACAAATTATGTATATTTTTATTATGAGAAAGGATTATTCAAGCGTATGCAACTAAAAACAAACATCAGTGTCGAGAATTTTTTTTTTAATTACATAATTCTGGTATGGGAAGTTTGAAATTTTATTAAATATATCTTAATTAATTTAGGAAAAAAATAAAAATAGTTATGTGTTTATACGATAGAGCCACTAAATATTGTAAACTTATAAATTAAAAATAGAAATTGAAAAAAATATCAATAAAGCAAGGTAAAAATATACAGAACTTATCTAAATTATGGACTATTTTGAATCGGCTATTTAACTTTTCAATTTGTTTGATTTAAATCAGTCAACGATATTTTGATTTTAATGTTTAAATTAATTATTTACATTAATAAATTATATAAAGTATACAATTAAAAATTTGAATTCAAAGTGCCGATGACTGACTCAAATAAAATAAATTAAAATATCGAATAGAAAATTAAAATTTTGAAAAATTGAATAACCAATTTAAAATAGTTCATAATTCAAATGAGTTCTATATAGTTTTAGCATAAAAAAATTAGGATCTGTTCTCAAATGGCCAATAGTTGAGGGGGTCTTCATTCATTTTCCAAAGATTCTTAACGCCGTTAAGTTGCTGACACGAGGCATAACGACCGTGGGCCCGGTGTACGGCCCAAATTTAAAATATTCCTCGCGGGGCCCACCATGGGTGAGACGTGCGAATTTGTAGGGGACGCGTGAGATCAAATCTCCACCGTCCATCATCAATTTCTCCTATTAGTTTTTTGTTACGTCGTGATAGTCAACTATTTGAACTCATCGCGTTACCCCCCACAGTTGCGAAAAATCTCAACCGTTCATCACATGATTTTGCGGACGAGTCCATCGTGCTTAGAATGGGTAAAAAATGCATAGAGGCCCCTCAACTTGTACTTCTTTAGAATTGGGTAATTTTCGTAAACAAAATTTGAAAACTATATAAAATTTATCGCTGATTTCGCCAAATTTAATAATTTTAATTATTTTTTAGTAAATAAAACTGGGTCACTAAATTTCATAAAATTTTTAGCTTAGGTAAGTATAAAATCTCAAATAGAAAAAAAGGTAAACATGTATAAAACTTGCCTGAATTATATATCATTCTGTTTCGGCTATACCAAATCTTATTAAATTTTTTTATTTTGGTACATAATTTTAAATTATTTAATTTAATTTTTTTGATGATTCTTTCGGTACAAAATTTAAGCTAATCATTTATTTTAATAATATATATTAATCAAGTACGTAAAGGTAAACGATGCATTCAAGTTTTGAAATTAAAAAGTCATTGTATAGCTGACTCAAAATAATAAATTAAAAAGATAGAAAATAAAGTAAAAAATTTAAAGATTAGATAGTTATATCAAATTGATGATAGTGGAGGTAACTTTTATACATTTTTATCCAAAAATGTGAAAAAAAAGTTGAGGGGGCCATTTGAGATTTTTCCCTATAAGTCAACTCCCATAACTAGTCACATGTAGACATGCATATTAATAAAAATAAAAATAAATACTGGACATGAAACCCCAACTATTGTCTCACATATTTATTTTATAAATAAAATGAATAGGTTGGTTGAATCTACTATTGTTATATTAGCTGGCTATGTGCATTGGTTACAATATGATTTTGGAACAAGATGTTGAAATATATGTGCACATCTAGATGTAGATATAAATTAAATTAAATTACACATTTGTATATATAATAATTTGAAGCATCATGCATGGTTTACTATATTGGAGATTAATACATGTGCCGTGTAATAAAAGAAGAGAGAAATGTGTTCTAAACTTTTCATTCAAGCGCTTCAGAAACTTTATGATGTATAGTAAACGAAAATGCGAAATTTTGTACTGTGATTTTTCGCGAAACATTTCGTAAATTAGGCACCTATCTAGCTAATCTGCATTATTGTTATTTTTTTAAGGGAATTAATGTCACATCATCTTTGCTTCAATAATTTTGCTTATGAATGTCACCCTTGTGGGGTCTATGAGTGCTGAGTACATGCAATATTTTGTTGATATTAAAAATGCTTATCAGAATCTTGTGGCAGGTGATGACCTGCTTAATTAACAGTTTCCAAGACTACAAATGAGATCATAAAATAATTGTAGAAGTACACAAAAAAAGAGGAAATTATGTACAAATTGAAACAGGATTGAGATAGCAACATTACATGGATATATTTGTGCACTTAAGGGTGCGTTTGGTTCGCATTATGAAAGATTACTAGGAATAAAAGATATCTGAGAATTTTATTCCTATTCATTCTATTACTAAGAATGTGGAATACCTGTGTATGGTTCGCATGGTAATATTAATTAGCCATGTTATTTAATATTACAAAAAATATACAATTAATTAATTAATTTATTTATTTAATTTTAAATAATGTTACCAAAAGTTTCAACATCTTTTTAGAAAAAAGGAAGAGAGAGTATAAGTTAGAGAGAGAGAACATAATTAAAAAAATAGAAAGAAAAATATAGTCGAAATTAGAGGGAGTGACAGAGTTGAAATTTTAGAAAGAGAGAGAGAGAGAGAAAGCTTAGTTTAGAGAGAGAAAAAAAAATTGAATTTTAGAGAGAAAAATAAGTTTAGAGAGAGATATAAGGTTAGAGTGTAAAGAAAAATAATATCAATTAGCCGGCGGGTAGGAAGAAAGAAAGAGATTAGACATATTATGATTATCCTAATCCATTAATATGAGGATATCCACCCTCTCTCAAGAGAATGAGATTAGTACTTTAGGGTGAATCTTATTCCCAAGTGAATCCAATATTACCAACCAGATTACTTAGTGCGTTTAGTCAAACACCGTCATATTTTTTTATTCCCATTAGATTACTAGAAATCTTTAAAAGATAGTGCGAACCAAACGCACCCAAAAGTCAATTAAGTTACTTGGATTTGAAATTGCCTCTTAATTGTCTCCATCATAAACCATGTATTTGCATCATATTTGATTCTTGTATGGATCTCACAAGAGTCCAATTAATTGCTCTCAAAAGGAGTAGGTTTTAGTCTAAGTTGTGGGGCATCCCATGATTTGGATATAATTTGGCCTCAAGTGTGCTCAAATATTCAAAAGAATACTATTTCATAGTTTGAAATAGAACACCAAATTTGGTTGTACGTATATATTTATATTAATTGTTAGGTAAAATTGTCCCATGTCTCATAGAATTAAACTAAAGAATTTTATTAGTGTATAAATATAATGGGTACAAGAGTATCTCCGTCAATCAGCTTAAGCTTTTGGATTGGTTCTGTTAATATATACTCTTAGGTATCGTTTGGTTCGGGGATAAGCAAAAAGTAGTTATTCTAGGGATAGGTATAAATTGAGGTATAAGCGGGGATTAGATCAATTTTGCGTTTGGATGAAAATTGAGTTATTCCTGAGAATATGAAAAATAGCGTTTGGTTAGGTAAGATGGAATAAGAAGGATAGTGGGTAGTCATAAATAAAAAATAATGATATTACCCTCTCATTATATTTGAATTTAAATTTTTAAATTTTAAATTTAAATATTTATATTTTAAATTTTTTAAATAAGAATAGGGTTGGAACAATTAATAAAAATAATTTATTATAATAAAATTATAAATTTGATAAAAATAAATATTTTAATAAATTTATAAATTTTTTATTATTAATAAATTTATAATTTTTTTAAAATTTCTACTTAAACTTAAATTTAATAAAAATAATTTATTATAATATTTAAATATAAATAATATTATTAATATAGTACAATTAATAATTTTATAACAAAAATATATAACATATTATATTTATATAATTTAGTTTTAATTCAATTCATAATTTTAGTTAAGTTTGAAATTAAACATTGGAATAGCACTATTCCATCAAAATAGTAGAATAGCAAATCTCATGCTATTCCGGAATAGTCGGGAATAGTAAGGTTTGACTGAGATAAAATATCCCGGCCAAAAATTATTTTGTTTGGCGTAATAGCAAGGATAACTTCTGTTATCCCTGCTTATACCGCCAACCAAACGGACTGTATAGGCTTATTTCCTACGATATCAATCTTTTGAATAACATGGCATCAAAACTAATTTTAAACTCCTTCGTTTTGTGAGGTTTGTGGGTACTTAATTAACTCGTCTATCAATTCCATGCGCCTTTTATATCTATCATGATCTTTTGAGTAAAATGGTATCATAACTAGTTTTAAACTTGTTATAGTGTGCTTAATCTCCATCTCAACATTTAATGGGTTTAATCTCCATGTCCTATTTTACCTATTGATTCTATGCGTCTTCTATATCCATCGAATACTTTCATATTCATCGTACATGTGGGTCAGTAACCACGCGATAGACAAAAAAAATTTTATATCCATCCAAGCCTGTTTTCTGAACTATATATTGATCTGTTGGGTAAAAAGTTTAAGCACTTAAACATAGTATCAGCTCATTAACTAGGGATGCAAACGGGGCGGATCCGGGGGCGGGAGAGTTCCCCCACCTCCCGCTCCATTTCTTATCGGGGCGGGGCGGATTCGGGGCGAGTTACTTTTCATTTTATTTTTGGCTCCCACTTACCGCTCCATTCGGGGCGGATCGGGGCGGGAGCCGGATTTTTGACGGATCGGGACGGATTGAAGGAAGAAAAAAGTCTCCCACCTCCTGTTCCATTTACTTGGCGGATCGGGGTGGATTCGGAGCGGGTTATATTTTTTTATATTTTTTGTTCCCACTTACCACCCCATTTGGGGCGGATCGGGGTGGAGCTCCACCAACCCGGATCCATTTGCATCCCTATCATTAACCATGTGTTAGATGCAAACTAGTTGAAAATTTTGTTTAATTTTGATGGTGTTCTCTACCTAAACCTTGAGTGTTTGGTAATCTATTTGCAACTTCAAAAAAAAAAAAGCCTTTTTTTCAATTATATGTTGCAGCTGAGGCAACTAATCTTTGATTCCTTAAATTATTTCAGGTTTGTTTTTAGTGATTTAGGAAGAAATAAAAGTTGGTGGTTGGTTGGCTTGTTTCATCATCTTTTTTTTTTCTTTTTTTTTTTTTCAAAGGAGAAAAAAAGATTTAGCTATAGAACTAGTTTTGGCTCTAATAAGTGTTTGTTACAGCAACTCATTGTTGATTCATATACAAAGAAAGAAAAGGAGTAGGTAGTACTAGAACCAATTGAATTGAGAAAAATGTACACTCAAACAATTAATTTCAAAAATTACTTGTTTCCTCCACAAATAAAGAATCAATAATTAAAAACAAAAGCCTTGTAATTTAGCTTCTAATCAATTTTATTCGGAGTTCGACAGTAAAATTTGTATAACCAACCAAGAGAATTTCAGCAATCTGAGGAACTCCATTTGCTTTTTTTGGTCTCACCAGTGTCTTTATCTTGAGGATGCATCGAGTTTTTCGCAGCCAAAAGCGGTAGTTCATCCGCCTTTTCCGCCATCTGCAGGAACATCAAATGCATGAACATAAGAGATTTATACATGAGATCGATACCGAACGAAGCATTCGAGTTTTCGTTCTGCTTCGGCTAAAAATTCTTTGGAGAGGAACCAAACATGCCTTAAAGTTAGTGATTTGTGCTCTAATACTATCATTTAGCAATGATGTGATTATATAAAGTAAAATGCGCAAAATGTACTTGTGATATTGGCAAGGCACAATCAGTGGACTTCTTATTTTTCTCGCGAACCGAGAAGTAGGAGTATAAGCCCATGCCGAGAATGGCGACGAGGATGCCTATGATGTTCCGCGCGGTGAAGGGTTCGTGCAAGAGGATGTAGCCAAAGGAAAGGACTAGGCAGGTCTTGAGGTGGCCGAGCACCTGGTACGTCACTGGCGACGTCGTTCCGATCACTAGGAATGTGCTGAAGTTCACCGACACCGCGATCAAACAAGATAGGACGATGAATCCCTACAAGTGATTGGCGACAGAACGAAAAAGCATTTGTGGTTGGTTATCAATTCGCAATTGAGCAATGATTTGAACTATTTCGTAGTGAAATACATACCAAAACTACAGGCGAGTAACTGTACGCGAATACGTTGCGCTTGGTGAGGAGCTGGTCCACGAATGGGCCAGTCGCGAACAAAATAGCGGCTTGGTACGGTGCGGATTGGTACAGGAGCTGCGTCGAAGAGACCTTCAACCTCTTCTGTATTGTGTTTGTTAGCTTTGATTTAAATCGATTTTAAGGTTAAGGGCTGTGCTAGAACTGGAGATATAAAACATGTGTACATTGAATTTTCGATGTTTCGAACAACATATATGTATGGTAAGATATCGAAGGATACGATTTGGCCAACGCAGGTTGTAGCGATGGCGAGGAGGGAGAGAACGGATCCGAGAAGATTGAGCTTGAGATCAGTAACAGACGCAACGCCGACTCCAAAGAGCAAGACCAGAAGAGAGTACTTGATATTCTGGCTGCAAGTTCAGCTTACTATCAGTGGATGAGTCTGACATGTATCAATCGTGTGCGTAGAAATTTTCTGTACATTATTGATGTGACAAAAGATTCAGCAGTCCTTCTGAAGTTAGGTGTGCATTGTTGATTGGACATCATACATTTGAAAAAGGGTGATACTTTTAACATAGCTGCAGGTTTTGATATTTGAAGATACATTCATTGAATACGTCGCGATGTTTTAATGAATCTAATCTGTAAGTTTTGATACTTGGGCTCGAGCTTATATTGAACCTAACCCCGACTAATTTCGGTGGTAGGAAAACAAGTTCCGGCCCGGAGCGATTTTGGATGAAGTAGGTAGGTTTGGGTTAGGCCCAAAAACAACAGTAAAGATGCATGATCAACTAAATTTTATAAGTTCTCTATAGACAACCTGAATGTTTTATTCAGAAACAGAGTCTCCAACAGCACGGTGAACGGTATGATGGCCAATTTCGTCATCTGCGAGACATGGTGGTGTTATTAACCTATCAGAATTTACTACTGACAGATAGATACTTTGAATTCGGGCGTAAACTAATACCAAAATATCTGTATAACCTGGTAGAATCCTACGGAGTTGAAGCCCAAGCTGAGGTTGAGGAGGCCGATGGATGTGCCGTTGAGGAGCCCGAATAGGACCACGGTTTGACCGTCTAGTGGTTTGGGCTCGAACAAGTGCAGCTGCTGCGCCACGTGGAGCGTGCAGAACGTCACCATCAGGTGCCAGCTCGTCAGCGTGGTCGCTGTTTCAAATTATAATTCGCCATTCAGAATTGGATCAGATAGAATAAAATAAAAACATGAATGCTTGGGACGAATTGGCTTATCTCTACTTACGTACCGAAAGGGAAGCCGAGAGAGCTCATGAGGGCCTTGTTGCAGATGACGATGGCGACCGACGACGCGACGGAGAGCGCCAGCGACCCGACCATGCCGAGTTGAAACCCCGACATCGTCGCCGGCCAAGCGGGGTCTGCCGGTGCTTCTTCTCTTGAAGTTTTGCAGCTGCAGAGGTGCAATAACAATGTAGCCGACACAATTGCAGTACACCATCAAAATACACCGAATAAATTCGCCTAAAATGTTACCTTAATATTTCAGAAGCAGCTTCCTTTTATACTAGAGAGAGAGAGAGAGAGAGGGAGAGTTTTTGGGATTATGTTGGAGTGAGCTCTTGTAGCATTTTGCTTTCAAAGTTTTGGCACTGTTCCCATCACTTTGGTTGCACTTACCTAATCTAATTAAAAATAAGTCAATTGCGTAAAAGTATATTATGTAAAAGATCGATCTGATAAAAACAAATTATATAACTGGAAAGATCCAAAAAAAAAAAAGAAAAAAAAGTTGACAACTTAATGACTCAAGATGCGAGTGTAAGAGTATAGGAATCGATAGATATACTCTTGGGGCTAGTCCCGTTTTCTATCGCGTCGATCTTTTGCGTAACATGGTATCTGAACTCTGAACTCTGTAACGTGTTCTTCATATCCAGTATATGCGTGTAAAATATATTTCTGAACTCTTTTTCTATCAGATTGATCTTTCGGGTAACATAATTCACAAATGTATCATTTAGGGTCTAGTGTCTTTGTATGCAAGACATGATGGTGGAGTGGAAGTTTCAAACCCAAGTGTAGTAGAATGCAAGCAAAGGCCATGGCCCAAGAGCTCACTAAATTATGAGGGGTGGTTGGTGTAACTTAGAATCCACTCAATATATGTGAAAAACAAATAACATTAATCCAATCATGCTTAGTTAGAATCACTTTGTCTTTACATGTTATAATTAACCACTTAATCCCCTCTCTTATACATATGCTATTTTTTTTAAATTTATTTGAGTTTTTATGCTCAACTCTATTAGTCATTAGCTGTTAATTAGTCTAGTTTTATTTGCTAACAAATAATTAAAATTATTAAACTTCGTGAAATTACTGATGAATTTAATAAACTTTTTATTTTTTTTTGACTAAAATTACTTAATTCTAATAAATGAAGAAGTTAAGGTCGAGTCCCTTTCATAAAAATTAAAATGGAGGGGGCCATTTCACAATGGGCTATAGTTAGAGGGTCTCTATACATTTTCACTTGCCAAAGATGGCAAATTTTATATGACGTGTGGCGTGATGAGAAAATCCGATAAAATAAATTTTATATTTATTTTTTTATTTGATATCATGTTTTGAATATCTTAATAAGTCAGTTATAATATATTTTTTAATTACAATCATACTGAAAAATAAAAAAAATATATTTCTATACACGTTCACTCGAATTTTATTTAAACATGTCAAAATATCATCACGTGAACACGAATTTAGTACAAGTATTAGAATATTCCTTATTACTAACTCGTAACGAAATAAATTATGTATTTCATTAATTATTTATAATTTTTGATGTCATGGTTACTAAGGCTTGTTTGGAAAAATATATTGTTTGTTTCTGTACGTAATATTGCGTTCCATAGATCGCAATGAGTCGGTTACGATATATTTTTTGTGGTTCCAGCGGAAAACGCAGAAGCATATTCTTATATACTTTTACCTTAATTCTATTTTATTTAATAGCGTTTGATAAATCTCAATACCAAACTAAGTCTAAGAAGAAATATTTTTAATTCAAGACAAGGTCCCACTGGAAAATATGACAGTGTGTGATCTCTTTTATTACTTCTCAATTGTTTCCAAATCGATTCAATATTGCTCATGCTAGTTTGATATTATCACAACAGATAAATATCAAGAATAGCAATATCAATTCTCCTAGGCAATAAAAAAAAGTACCATTCTATGTAGGCTTAATGTTTTACGCTCAAGATCTTTTCTTTTTTTTGAGAAATAGGTAGCAAGCTACCTGCTTCATTCATTAAGCAAAATGAATTTAGCTTATAAATTGGAAGCAAGTAGGGCCTCCGAACCGAGCCGATGGAATAAGAGAAAACGAGAAAAAAAACCAGGTCCGTGTGACCAAACAAACAAGGGGAAAACAAAATAAACAAAGGGGAAACAAAGGGCAAAACACGGGAGAGTATCAAAGTGCTTCGTTCCAGGCTTCGATCAAAACGGCGACACGTTCGAGTGCCCGAGAGACATTGAGAGGTACGTCGCGGAAGCAAATGTCGTTACGCTCCGTCCAGACAACCCACCAAATTGCCGCCAACTTGGTTAAAATTTTTGATCTTCTTACGGCCTCGGGGATGTCCGAGGTCTGAGTCCATAGCTGACGTACATCCCTCACATCCGAATCAGCCGCCACTAATGCTCCTGCTTTAAAACGAAGATATCTGACGACGATACAGTCGTGAAATAGATGGTCACAGGTTTCGGCTAGTAACACACAGAACCTACAGTGCTAATCCACAAGGCACCCTCGGCGAATCAGTCTGTCTACTGTAGGTAATCTCTTTCGAAGTAGAATCCAAATAAAAACTTTGTGCTTGAGCGAGATTTTTAACCTCCATAGTTGATCATACAAAGTATTAATCTGTCCTCCGTCGGTGATGAATTCATAAAGTGATTTGACGGTAAATTTTGGCTGGCGGTCCAAACGCTCAAAATCTTAATGATCTAAACATAAGTTATGATCTGCTCATTCGTGCTTGGCTCAATATAGCTAGTATATATATATATATATTACAAACCAAATATAAAAAGACTTATATTTTGTCAATTTTAATTATGAAATTAATATTCTAATCTTTTGGTTTTCTTTTAACTTTTTACCCAGCAAAAGGAATGGCAATATAATTTACTGTTTATGAGCAAGTTCCTGTTCGGCTTGATAATAAATAAGTCGAACACAAGTTAAATTTTTCTGCTTAATATTTTAATAAATCAACTCATGTTCGGTGTGTCAAGTGTCAACAGACCTAATGCTACGTGGCAACATCGTGGTCATCTACAATGTAGTGTCATTATGAATTATTTATAAAAAGAACAGACACTTTACAACTTGCTAAAGCTAGCATTCTAAGACTTGTTACATGCAAACCAAAACCCTAAAACAGTGTAGAATTTTCTACAGCTTTGCTTTGATAGTGGAAAACTCTTCTTTCACTTTCTCTACATGGTGGTAGCAATTTCAATATTCCCCACTCAATTTATTTCCATACCCTTTCTCACCTGAAAAAAAAAACAAAAAGAAAAAAGAAACAAGAAAAGATATAGCAAAGTGGAAATGTCGGCAGGAATAAAGTCCCAACTTTATTCTTACTTAATTTATTCTTTTTTTTATATATATTTGAGAGTAACACCAATGTTTTTGCACTCCCATGTATATATATATAAGTTTAAGTAGCTCATGAGCTACTTAAATAATTCTCCAACACTCCAAATCCCTCTAAAACTATCCCAATTATTTCCATCCTCTTCTTATCAAGTTATAATAATAATAATAATAATAGTTATAATAGTGCGCATATAAAGCGTGAAAATGTCTTTAGTGTTGGTGATTTCCTTGCCTTGTGTCATCGTAGGTTTGATCCTCTGTTTGTGCTGCTACATGCTGGGCCGGTCCCGGGGCCGGTTTTAGACGGCGACGGCGACGGCGACAGTGACGGAGACCGCGACGGAGTTATGGCCCTGGCCCGGCCCGAGAGCCTGCGGGCGTGCCGCGGCCGACCGTAGAAGAAGTGAATGATTTACATGATCAGTAATGTAGTGTATGGTATATATACACATGAATATGTGACATGCATTTTCTTGTGAAGTGCATTGTTTTGTGTTTGTATTTATGGATGTAATGTGAGAGAATGGTTTGGTTCTATAAATACCTGCATGGAATTTTCTTTTTTCTTTTTTTAAATTTTTTTGGATTGAGTGTCGTCTAATGCTAGTATGCAAAACGGAATTGGAGCGAAAACATGTAGAGTTGTTGTTCTCTGTTTTCTGATGGGACACTGCCAAATATGTATTATAATCAAAGAAAAGTGTGATACGCATAAAATATTTTCTCATCGTACTTTTTCACTGTACTTGATATAATCTCCATGCAATCTCAAATGAAGCCTTATTAGGCCGGGTTGGGCTCAGCAAACCGGATTTCCTAATTGGGCTAGGCCAGTGGGCCGGGTCCGGTTATGAGATTCGTGCTTTTGTTTCTCCAAAATACTGTTTTTATTAACATATATAATATATAGTGACATGAAAACTAATTAATAGAATTCGCAACATGTATGCTGAGATCCGTATAAAGAGTCTTTAATACTGCTGTAATATGTCAACACATTAATATATATATAGAGAGAGTGTTAAAGCTGAAATACTATTAAATAGTATTTGAATTTTTTTAGCCGTTATATTTATATTTTAATTTACAATTTTTTTACCTAAAGGTTAAAAAGTTGATAGCGAAATAGTCAAAATACTAGTAGTATTTCAGTTGAATTATATATATAAGGATATTAAAAAAGGGGAAAACTTCAAATACCACTTTATAGTTTCGCACTTTTTTACTTTAAAATTATGTGGTTTAAAGTGTATCAATTTAGTATCCTATAGTTTCGCACTTTCTCATGTTAGTAACCTGTCATGTAAAGTGCATCAATTTAGTACCCTGTGGTTTCATTTGTCTCTTTTCGTCAGCTCCTCTTAATGTTTTGTTAAATTATATACAAAAAACTTCGGGTACCCTACATAGGTTTATCGAATATTTGCTTCAGTACTCTTTAGTTTTAACTTTATCACTGATTTTTTTTCCTCCGTTAATATTTTGTTAAATTATATCTAAAAAACTTCAGATACCCTATCTAGGTTTATCGAATATTCATTTTAGTATCCTTTAATTTTAATTTTGTTACTGATTTAACGAAAAAAATTAGTGAAATAGATAATAAAAAGAGAAAAATAAAACCACAGGTGTGACACCCCAGTAGTCTTATATCAGATAGTTATGGCTAGATGTGAGAGTATGTAAGCTTAATTGGGCTAGACGTAATAACTGGGCTTAACCATTTTAGGCCGATGGTTTGGCCCAATGAGTTATTATTGCTAGCGGATCGGGTCGTTATATTTAGCGAGGCAAGTCTCAGTATACTAAACGACAGGAGATAAAACCTTGATTGGACAAGTCTCACTTTAGTATAGTTATGGCTAGATGTGGAAGTATAAAATCTTGATTGGATACATTTTAAACCACAGAATACTGAAAATGTGAAATCATACGAGGTATTTGAAATTTACCCCAAAAAAAATTACAAATATGTAAAAATAATAAAGAAAAAATAATGCAACGTGGTCGTTCGTAGCATGGAGCCTACGTGAAAAGATGACACATCAAGTAACCTTTTAGGATGCAATAAGTGATACACGACACGTATATAATATAATAATATTGTAGAAGTTTCTACAACTTTTGAATTAATAATGTGGCAAAAAAATAACCTCTCATATGATTAATTATTAATTAATTAATTAATTACCTATCTCACTCAACAGTACTCTCTCCTCTCGCTTCTTCCTCAATTCTCCTCGATCAATTCCCACTTTACAAAAAGAAAAAGAAGAAGAAGAAGAAGAAACAAAGAGAGAACTTGATTCAGATACCTTGTCATGCACAAGAGGTATGAAAAAATTCCACTTTTTTTTTTTTTTTCGACCCGTCGATTATAGGTCCTTTTGAAATTGATCCTTCAATTTCTTATTTATTTATTTATTTTTCCTTCCGAAGATACCTGTAGGTTTGTGCATGCACACATAAATTAGTGAGCACTCGATTGATTACTTAATATATATATATATATATATTTTAATGCCTTATTGATTTTTTATTTTGTTCTTAGTTTGAATTAATATATGTTGAACTGAATAATTTTATTAGCTATTAGTCGTTAATTATTAGTATTTTTTCGTTGAAAAATTGATTAAAATTATTGAATTCTATGTAATTTTAAATTTAATTAATTAATTAATTAAAGTTGTTTGAATTGAATAAAAAAAAGTACACACACACACACGAATCTCGTACAATTTTTTATTTTAATTATTATCATCATTACCTGAAGCTAAATTCCCGCAAAAATATACAATAATTAATGGATATTTTGGGGGGATTTAATTTAATTACTGGAGTAAAACAAAAAAAACAAATCCAATTTAAGTTATTGTGAGTTATTATTATGAATTTATTCGTGCAGGGAATAGTAGTTACTTAATTATCCGGGGAGGATCAATCAATAATATGGGATTCGTGTTGGTGATATCCCTACCATGCATTATTCTCCTGTTGATCATCGCGCTCGCTTGTTATCTTCTGGGCAGGTCACGGGGTCGATTTTAGAACACAAAATAAAATAAAATAAAAATTAGAACTAATTATTGGGCCTCGGCCCATTAACCTTGGCCCAAATAATTAGGTCCAGTTAGGATTTTGTAATTTTGTGATGTGTAAATTTGTATTTACTTAATTAGTGAAGTTTATTTAATTTGCTTTGATGTCAATTTAATTAGTACCAAGTTGTGCATTGTAAAGTGTGTTTTTTTCTTTAATTGCAAGTTAGAAGCTCGATTCTTGAAATATCACAATAGTTGTAATTATTCAGTATAAGTATATTTTACTTATAAAATGATTTATCCTACTCGGAAAAAATGACTTGGAGGAGCTTTTATTAAGAGCAATAGTTTAAGGACTACAGTTACTTAATCTTCCCCCCCCCCCCCCCAAAAAAAGTGATTTTACTGCTCAACCTTTCAATTTATTTAATTTGCGTTAGTCAACGGCACTTGACTTTAAAATTTGAATGCTTTGTTTATCTTTACATATTTAGTTAGTATACTTTATAAAATTTTCCGCAAGTATAAATTGATTAAAGTAAAAAATTAGTTTAAAATTTTGAAGTTAAGTTGCTTTTGGTCGACTCAAATTAAACAAATTGAAAAGTTGGACAGTGAAATTTGAAAGATTAAATACATATTGTATATTTGAAATGATGTACAGTACAGATAAATTTTATACATTTTTATCTCTTTATATTTTGTACACCCTCATCCCCCTAAAATTAAAATAATAAGAGAAAATAAAAAAGGGTGCACCATTGGGTTGTGTGGAACATGTAGAGCTCACATAGTTTGTCATGTTGTAATACAAATGCAATGTGAGGTGATTTAATTAGTGTATACATAGTTACATACTCCAATGGAGAGAGAGATTGGTGAAGCATGTCACATGTGGGTCTCTTATCACCACCTCTCTCTTTTGACACATGTGGTGTAACATGAGGACATCTTGCTATCAGAGTTTTAAAGTTATTTTCAATTTTCAAAACTATATTTAATTTCGATCATTAGGGACCAACATGAACAAGAAATTGCAATTTTGAAGGAATTGGAGGAAAAAATTAAAGGAAAAGAAAAACCAAGATATTGAAGGGGCATTTGTGTACATAAATTAATCAAGCTGAATTTTCAAAAGACAAACAATAAGTTACATTTTATGAAGGGTATATTGCACAAAGATAGTTTTAAGGACACCATTATGAAGTTTGGAAGAAACTATTTGTAACAAGCTAATGCACCAGTACTAATAATTTGTTGGGCTAAAACTTTCGACCTAAAATATATACCTAAAAAATTTAGTTATTACTAGTAGGATTTCCGGTCCTTATATTTTCAACATAATTTTTTTTTTTTTCATCCGATGTTAGATTATTGGAGCGTTACAGGCTTTTCCTATTTAAACCATAACGCTCTCGTTAGGACCAAATCTAATCACACGTATAGACCAGAATCACACATGTGGACCTACCCCGGTTTCAAGATTGGCTCCCTCTTAACACGTGGTATAGTATTTTGTCCTACGTAGCACTTAGCTTTTACACTTTCGCATGATATTCATCTCTGATATTAAATATAACGACTCGATTTACTAACAATAATAACTCGTTAGGTCCAAACCATTGGCTTAAATTGCTTAAGCCCAACTACTAGCTACTACTAGGATTTTCGATCTTTATATTTTTAATTATAAATTCTTTTCCATTTGATGTAGAGTTGTTGGTGTGTTACATTACATAAAAAATACACTAATATACTACACTTTTTTTGGGATGTTTTCAGGGCGGGCGGGGCAGGGGGGAAGCACACATAAAGACTTTTGAATTTTTAACATTGGTAATTAAACTCCTAAAGTTTATTAAATAGTTCAAAAGGCTCTAATTTCAAATCGAAATAACTAATTATATAGCTGTTTTGATCACATGTCTAGTATATATTCTTATAAAGCTTTAAAACATCAGGACATTCTGCTCTGATACCGTTTGAAATTAAGTAAAATATCAATTTATCTCCAAAAATCTTAAGCTTTAATGGAGAAGGGTGTTTTAATATATATCTCCACTTGAGCATATCTTAGTCATTAGCAAACAGATTGGTTGGTGGATGTTCTCCCACACATGTTATCTAACTTCCACTTGGTTCAACATTGCCAAATGAATCAACCTGCCTCAACCTAACAGTTTTAATTTAATTTGGTGGTAGGTCACCAAAGGAGTTGAATATTACACTTCCACAAAGAAATTAATGGTTAGGTAACTTACATGCATGGTCATGTTCAACTTCATCAACTGCACATTTTATATTTTTTTTGAGAAAAAGATAGTAAGCTACCTGCGTCATTCATTAAGCGTGATGAACTAAGTAAACAAGATGGAAGCATCTAGGGCCTCCTAGAAAAGCCGAAAAAACCAAAGAAATCAAAACAAAAGGCCAAAAATAAACATGTAAAAGGAAAACAAAAGGACGTAGCTAGGGCAGGTGTTATCGTGAGTCACATAACGTCAGTCTAGTCCTTCGACAAAGACTCAACGCGAACAGTGGCCCGACTTGCGTTGGGAGGCATCTCACGAAAGATAGTGTTGTTGCGCTCGGTCCAGACAACCCACCAGATCGCCACCAATCGTGATAAGCTCTTCACTCTCGACACGGCATTGGGGTTGCAAGATATCTCTTTCCATAGACGCCGAACATCCCCCGAGTACACTTCGCTCGCCTCTGTGCCTCCCCTGCACATTTTATATTAAACATCTAAATATAGGTTTAGTATATGGATTCCAATTAAATAAGAGGACGTGTACGCACTTTTCTATTCTAATACCATATAAAATAATTAATGTTTTTATAAAGTATTTAAGATATCATCATTGGATGTGCTGTGCTTCACTAACAGCACCACATATCTAGCTTAGTGGTTTTGTAGTCCATCACTTTAGGCTCTAAGCCAAATTTGTCAATTTGGTACCATTGTGCAACATATCTATGCATGGGTTGGATATTATTATGTATATAAAAAGGAAAACAAAAAAATATCTATGGTTTTAAATCTTTGGTATACTAATGTGGGAATTTGTTGAATTGAAACATTTTTAACATTTTCTGCATTTTAATTAGTCGAATCTTTAGCCAGTTATGGAAGAGAAGATCAGGCAGATGAGTCATCGACATCAGAGATGATTTACTCTCTATTCCATCTTTGCAGCAGATGCCAACCGCATTATAAGTTGCAATTTTATCCGGATTTAAAATTTTCTATCATTCAAAAAGTGGTCAATCACCAGGTGGTGCATGGTCAACGACTGAATATAATTCTCTGATAATAACTCCTTAAAAAAAGGTTATTTGTCGTGAATTGTCATCTTCTTACAAGAAAATGATGGGCAAAATCACTATCCTAGAGTTTAATAACAAGTGAAAAAGTGCTTCTTTATAACATTTTGAATGCTAAGGCTTTGTATTTTAATATATTGCCATATTGGTGAACAACATATAATGAAAGCATCCATGTTGTTTTTTATTTACAAAGCAAATCACTTCTACAAGAAAAGGTATAACATAACAATATATAATTGCAAAATAATGATACATGGAAAAATGCATTAAGTTTATGGGTCTCTATATGTGAGTGTTCCTATGATTGTGACTCTTATTTGTTTGAGATTACAGGTGTAGAGATTGTGCAAGAGATTTGATCATGCATTAATTTAACTTTAATCCACATGCTTGGATAATAATTAAGAAGCAAATCATGTGTGCCATCCTTGGTATATTTTATTTTATTTTAGTTCATATTTTTTTGACAAAGCAAGTAACTCAGAAAATGCAAAACCATGTGATTTTGAATAAATAAAAGGTGAATTTCTTAACCTCAAAAAGTATAACTTGGTCGTAAAGTGATTCATAGTCACGTGTTGGGGTAAAAAATAAACCAATGAATTATATTACGTGCACACGCTAATAAGCAGAGTAGATAAAGAATAAGAATTTGAAATGTTAAGCATTGGGTACGAGGAGAGTTTTAAGTCGAAATCTCTTAGAATTGAGAGGTTTTAGACTAAATCTATTACAGATACTCTATATGTTTTTCAAAAGATTAGTCTGATAGAAAACGGTCAAAAAATAGCCTTAAAAGCAAATTTATGGATTCTAACCTAATTGTTGACGAATATATCAACCAAGAATCGTTTACTCCAAAAGTGATTCTTAGGTCGCTATTACTACCTCATAAAGCATTAAGTTAAAGCTTTTTGTGGGATAAAATAAAATCACTTTTTGACCACAACAATTACAATTTCAAAGATAAGGCTAATCAAATATAAACAAGATCAATGAAGTAAAATTGGACATTTTATTTTATTTTGTGTTTTATTTGCACCTATTTCAGTTGCATTAATTATTGACTCATTAGGAAATTATTGGCTAATTAATTATTTACCTAGTTAATACATTAGCATGAAGGGAGCATGACAATAGCAAGTAAAAAAGTCTCAAATAAAATTTGTCGTATTTCTAACACAAAAAAAATCATTAATAGGAATCTTTCATTTTTTTTTAATTAAAAATAGGATTTGTTGTAGTATTTAATTCTAACAAAACTATGAAAATTAATATTTATATCGGTTTTTTGCACCATTAATCTCTTACTTTTTTTTTCGATTCTTTTATTTTTTTTCTTGCAATTAGATTCTTAATCTTTAAAATTAATTATACCATAGTCCCCCAACTTTTATCCTTCTTTGCACTTTGGTCCCTGATCTCTCCGCTAATATGCGCGCCAAAAATTGTCTCAACCGCTGCAAATAATTTTTTGGAACGTTCGATGTTGACATTGAGTTTTTTAAAAAAAGTTAAATATTCGAGGGCTAGCGAATTTTGCTGATTAAAATCAAATTGAAATTGAATATTATAAAGATTATTTTTTTAAAAAAAAAGAAAACAAAGGGTTAGATACCGAAGTATAAAAATGTAAAAGCTAGGGACAATGGTGCAATTAATTTCTCTTTCGGAGTTTGGACGTACGCTGAGGACAAAATTTGAATTCAAAATTTGAAGGAGTAAAATGAAAAAGTGTTTGAGCGAGTAAAAACGTTCTCTCTCTCTCTTCTCACCAACCACGGGACTTGCACTACTGCCACGTGTCGACATCTTATTCCCTGAACGCTTCAGATCGGACGGCCCAAATCATTTTCAAACCAACCCGCACTTTGACCTGGTGACCTCCCTTCGCGCTAGAATCTATTGCGTGGACCCGGTGTACCGTGCGCACCCTTTCATTCCTAAAACCAATTATGAATGTTACATCAAAGTGAAGTATCTAATTTATTTCGTATAACTATTATGTTTACGCTTTTAAATGTTTTAGATTTTATGTATTAGAACTATATTTTAAAAAAAAAAATCAAACTTTATAATACTGCGACATAATTTACTTAAATATTTTAGAAGCAAATAATTTTTTAATAATTATTATAAAATTCAAATAGTATAAATCGTGCTTGAGTCGATTCGAACACTCATTCACAACTTTGCGCAGATATATAAAATTAATATAAGTCTAATCAAACGTGGCCAGTGGTGCACAAGGTGGCATCTTAGATACTTCCAGTACCCAATGAGAAACTGCCACGTGGCGGTAAGTAAAACCCCCGGAACTCCACCCCAGAACCACCCCCCCTCTCTCTCTCTCTCTCTCTCCCTATTTAAACCCCACTTCCTTTTCTCTCCATCCACGCGTTTAGTGGAAAGTCTCAGTATCGAAAACGACTTACTGTCTTGATGGAGTGCGACGCTAACGGAGTCGTGACGGATCCGTTAGGGTGGGCGGCGGCGGCGGCGGCGGCTGCGGAGAGTGGGAGCCACCTGGAGGAGGTGAAGCGAATGGTCGAGGAGTTCCGTGCGCCGGCGGTGACGCTGAAAGGAGTGGAATTGAAGATATCGCAGGTGGCGGCGGTGGCGATGGCGAAGGCGGTGGCGCCGGGGGTGAGGGTGGAGTTGGCGGAGGCGGCGAGAGGCGGAGTGGAGGCGAGCAGCGAGTGGGTGATGGAGAGCATGGCCCGGGGGACGGATAGTTATGGGGTCACCACCGGGTTCGGCGCGACCTCGCACCGGAGGACCAAGCAAGGCGGCGCGCTGCAGAAGGAGCTTATCAGGTACAGCTGATTAGTCAAATTATTATTTTTTATTTTCTCGCCAGCTTTGTAGGTAATTATAATTAGCCCGACTTTTTGATTTTTAAACATCAATTTTATAGAGGGCCAAAAAAAATACATTGGGCAGACAAAGAAATTAATGTCTACAGACAACGCATCAGCACATCTCATCTTGTGTTTTAATCAACACTATCCAATTATGAATGAAAGTTATTAACAACTTTTGGTAAAATATGGTGTATGAATATACATATGTATGAATATACGTACATATGCACGACAATAATATTTTTATTTTTTAAGAAATTAAAAAAATTTCTAACGGGTGACCAACTACCCACTCAACCCTAGAGGGCCCACATCATCCTAACCGCATATCTCTTAATTCAATGGCTAAAAATCTACAAGATATATATATACTAATAATAGGCATGAGAATGTTTAAATCTAAAGAAATATGAATATATAAAAGCTGATAATTTATTTCTCTACGCCCCAATCTTACTATTACCAGGGGATCCAACTCAGCCACCAACCAACTTATCATATTAGATTATCTATTTTTATTAATTTTCTCATCTAAATTGCCAGCTTTTAAAGATCCATGTTTTTTTAAATATGAGTATCTACATACCATCAGCTTGAGAACGAGGATTATCTTATATTCTGGAAGAGAGAGAGAGAGAGAGAAATATATATATATATATATATATATATATATATATATCTATATCTATCTATCTTAACTCGAAGATACGAAAATTTTCATGGTTCTGTAACCATNAGGAGTTCCGTGCGCCGACAGTGACGCTGAAAGGAGTGGAATTGAAGATATCGCAGGTGGCGGCGGTGGCGATGGCAAAGGCGGTGGCCCCGGGGGTGAGGGTGGAGTTGGCAGAGGCGGCGAGAGGCGGAGTGGAGGCGAGCAGCGAGTGGGTGATGGAGAGCATGGCCCGGGGGACGGATAGTTATGGGGTCACCACCGGATTTGGCGCGACCTCGCACCGGAGGACCAAACAAGGCGGCGCGCTGCAGAAGGAGCTCATTAGGTACAGCTGATCAGTCAGATTTTTATTCTTTTATTTTTTTGCCAGTTTTATAAGTATTTATAATTAGTGTGACTTTTTGTTTTTTAAACTTAAATTTTATAGAGGGCAAAAAAAGTAAATTGGGGCATGCAGACAAAGAAATTAATGTCTACAGACAACGCAGCAGTACATCTCATCTTGAGTTTAAATCAACACTATCCAATTATGAATGAAAGTTATTAAATAACTTTTGGTAAAATATGGTGTATGAATATACATATGCATGACAATAATATTTTTATTTTTTAACGGGTGACCAATATATATATATATATATATATATATATATATATATAAAGGGAGAGAGAAAGAGAGAGTAGGTCTTGTGTTCTTTTAGGAGCACGAATTCGATTACTATACACTTATGAATATAATTTTTTTTGTATTCATAAATTTTTGACCGTTAAATCTATTCTTTTAATCATGTTTATCTATTAGATCATACTATTCAATTAATCACCTACTCAATTCTAGTGGACCACTATCATTCTAACCGCATATCTCTTTATTCAATAGTCGAAAATATAAAGTATAAAGATGTCTAAATTTATAAGAGTATAATAATCCTATATATATATATATATATATATATATAAAATTAAGTTATTAATTTGCTCGATTTGTACTTTCTCTAAAGGTCAACCAGCCAAAACCGAACCGAAGAATGAGTTGCATGAGTAGGAAATACCGAAATAGCGAACGTCACGGACTCCAATAAGAGTACTCATTTTGTGCTTTTAGCTATATAGTCTTTTATAACAAAATAATATGTATATAACTAAGTTAATAGTCAAATAAGTCTGTATCTAAAGTTATTAGCATGTAGGCCTCATATAAATTGATCGGAATCAGTATTTTATCCGATATGAAAGTATTGAGAGTGTTACACATATATACAGTATATACTAGTGATTATAAAAAGTCGCATAAGATATATAACTAAGATACTAAAAGGAACAAATTTATCTATCAGGTCAGTATTAAAGGAGGTGGCTTCATGTGTTTTTTGGGGAGATGATAAAGGCAAAATCCGCATGAAAATTAAGAAGTATCAAATAATAATAATAATGGGAATTAAATGACAAATATAGATGTAAATGTCAACAATAAATAGTAAAAAAAAGAAAAAGAGAAGTGCAATTAATTGGAATAATTTCCTTACCTACATTGGTGGCACGTCATGGATCTTGTATCCATCCTTAATTTGTTCTTGTCCTTTTCCATGAGTTAGTCTTATGCATTTTTTGGAAATTTTTAAAAAGAATATATATATATATATATATAGAGAGAGAGAGAGAGAGAGAGAGCAGGACTGCTGCGCTCTCAGGAGCTGTTTTCGATAATGGAATTTTCGAATCGACGATCGGCTCCGTTAGACTTGATCTAGCGTATTTGAAGTTTCTAGAAAATAATTTTTGCGGTTTTTCGATATTATTTATCTAGCAATCGAAAGGATTCAAAATCAATAATTTTTAACGGCTGAAAATAAAAATCCTATAAAAAGTGGTGATATAGCACTAAAATTTTCTATCAGAAATATTGATCTTGTTGTAGATAGTATAAAGAATTTTGTATCAAAATTTTATCTGATTTAAATACTTCTACACCGTTAAACTTGAAAATAGCAGATATCAACCATTAAAAATTATTGATTTTGAATCTTTTCGATGACTAGGTAAATGATATCCAAAAATTGCAAAAATTATTTTCTAGAATTTCAAATACCCTAGATCAAGTCTAATGGAGTCGATCGTCGATTCGAAAATTCTATCATCGAAAACGGCTCAGGAGTACGGCCTGCTCCTAAGAGCACAGCAGCCCTGCTATATATATATATATATATATATATATATATATATATATATATATATATATATATATAGAGTGAGGCTACTATGCTTCTGGAAGTACGGAACACGGAACCTTCCGTGCTTTCAGGTAGTTTTTCATATTGTGACTTTCGAATCGTCGATCGGCTCCGTTAAACTTGATCTAGAGTATTTGAAGTATCTAGAAAATAAATTTTGCAATTTTTCGATATCATTTGCCTAGTGAACTAAGGGGCTCAAAATCAACGGCTGAAAATAAAAATCTTACAAAACGTGATAATATGACATTAAAATTTTAGATCAAAGATATTGACCTTGTTTTATATAGTATAAAGAATTTTCTATCAAAATTTCACGCGATTTGGATATTTCTACACCGTTAAACTTACAAACGGCTCACCACGCTCTTTAAAATTATTGATTTTGAGCCCTTTCGATCACTAGGCAAATGATATCGAAAAATCATAAAATTTATTTTCTAAGTACTTCAAATACTCTAGATCAAGTTTAACGGAGCCGATCGACGATTCGAAAGTCGCAACATCAAAAATGACATGAAAGCACGGAAGGCTCCGTAGTCCGTACTTCCAGAAGCATAGTAGCTTCACTCTATATATATATATATATATATATATATATATATATATATATATAACATTGAATATCTTTTGTGCCGACACTATGTAAAATAATATGAAATAACTATTTATCGCTGAAAGATTATGCTAATATCTTATTTATAATATTTATATTCGGGAAACTCCGCTCTCAGTTCTTTTCTTTTTTATTTTTTAATGGCATATTGCTCAACCTCTAATTTTTGCTTATTTAAATTATTCTTGTTAACTAGCTTATAAAAGTTTGATAGATTTTGCAGCTATGTTAGCTGTTAATTATTAATTATTTTTGATTTATTTACTGAAAGATTAATAAAATCAGTGGTGATTCAGTAAAATTTTTATTTTTAAAAAAATTTGAAGTGAAACAGGTATCAATAAATATATATATTTAGAGTTGATTGAGAGTGTTAATTTACAATTAGTCCCTACTTGAGGGACTCCCTGCATATTTTTACCTTAAAAAAAAAAGAAAAGAAAAGAAAAAGAGAATAGATCTACTACTACTACTACAGGGATATTATTATTTATATAAGTAGGATCTAATTGCAATCAAGCATGTAGCTGTACAAAATATGAATTTAATTAATATTTTATTACATGCTTACCAACACTTCGCAACAAATCTAATCTGTGTCATAATTTTATATTTATTTTTTTTTTTTAGAGATGAGTAGTGGTTGTGCTGATTTGTTAATACACCTGATTAAGAAAATTATTATCTATTAATGCAAGCTTTGACCCACTAATAATATGATTTAAGCTGGCCAATTTAATTTTTTTTTTCCTATTACAGATATTTTTTATATATGAATAAGAATAATTTTTTTTTAAAAAAAAATTTCGACTTTAAGTTAAGCTTTTTATGTTGTCTTTTACTTCTATATCCCATGTATTGATCATAGTTAGTTAATTTAGATTCGGCAAAAATTTGGTACGGTTCTAATACGCATAAAATTTATTTTCTAATTTTTAAATTTGTTAAAAAATTTGGCTTAAAAAACGGATTCAGTATAAAATATAAAATATAAGATATAAAATATAATAGAATCTATATTTAAATAAAAAAATTATAAGCTTTTTATTCAGATTTTTAATAATTCGTGAATTATTCGGTTGGCCTAAAAATTTGCGAATAATTTTATTTCTTTGGAAACAATTCGTAAACGGACTATTTAATTCAGATTTTCAATAATTCTAAAATTAACTAGCAAAGGTATTGATGGCTATGCTTGTTTGTTCTAAAATTAAAAATAAAAAAAGAAGAAAAAATTGCTTAACAATATTTTCTTAATTTTCAGATAATTTTAATAAAGAATTAAGTGCCAAGGTGATTCACAATTTCATGTGAATAGTAGGGGCTGATAAGCTATTACATGGTCTCAATCATGCATATGTGTGTGAACGTTTAGGACTTTCACAAGAACTTTAATAACTGTTCCATTCAATGATTGGAATAGTNATATAGAGTTGATTGAGAGTGTTAATTTACAATTAGTCCCTACTTGAGGGACTCCCTGCATATTTTTACCTTAAAAAAAAAAAAGGAAAAGAAAAAGAGAATAGATCTACTACTACTACGGGGATATTATTATTTATATAAGTAGGATCTAATTGCAATCAAGCATGTAGCTGTACAAAATATGGATTTAATTAATATTTTATTACATGCTCACCAACACTTCGCAACAAATCTAATCTGTGTCATAATTTTATATTTATTTTTTTTTTAGAGATGAGTAGTGGTTGTGCTGATTCGTTAATACACCTGATTAAGAAAATTATTATCTATTAATGCAAGCTTTGACCCACTAATAATATGATTTAAGCTGGCCAATTTATTTTTTTTTTCTATTACAGATATTTTTATATATGAATAAGAATTATTTTTTAAAAAAATAATTTCGACTTTAAGTTAAGCTTTTTATGTTGTCTTTTACTTCTGTATCCCATGTATTGATCATAGTTTAGTTAATTCAAATTCGGCAAAAATTCGGTACGGGTATAATACGCATAAAATTTATTTTCTAATTTCTAAATTCGTTGAAAAATTCGGCCTAAAAAACAGATTCAGTATAAAATATAAAATATAAGATAATTTATATTTAAACATAAAAATTATAATTTTTTTTATTTAAATTTTTAATAATTCACGAATAATTTGCGAATAATTCAGTTGGCCCAAAATTTGCGAATAATTTCATTTCTTTGGAAACAATTCATAAACGAACTATTTAATTCGAATTTTCAATAATTCATGAATTAACTAACAAAGGTATTGAGGCTCCGCTTGTTTGTTCTAAAATTAAAAATAAAAAAAAGAAAAAATTGCTTAAAAATATTTTCTTAATTTTCAGATAATTTTAATAAAGAATTAAGTGTCAAGGTGATTCACAATTTCATGTGAATAGTAGGGGTTGATAAGCTATTACATGGTCTCAATCATGCATGTGTGTGAACGTTTAGGACTTTCACAAGAACTTTAATAACTGTTCCATTCAATGATTGGAATAGTAAATATTTGTGATTCTCATATTTTTATTTTAATATGATAATGATATACATAACTAATCCAGAGAATTTTTGTTTTTGTTTTTGTTTTGTTTTTTTTGTTTTTTTTTTTGGTAGATTCCTCAATGCCGGAATCTTCGGTTCGGGCCCGAAGTCCGAGCAAACTTTGCCGGCCTCAGCCACGCGGGCGGCGATGCTGGTCAGGATCAACACACTCCTGCAGGGCTACTCCGGGATCCGCTTCGAGATCCTCGAGGCGATCGCCGCCTTCCTTAACTCCCACATCACCCCCTGCCTCCCCCTCCGCGGCACCATCACCGCCTCCGGCGACCTCGTCCCCCTATCCTACATTGCCGGCCTCCTCACCGGCCGGCCCAATTCTATCGCCGTCGGCCCCGACGGCCGATCACTCGACGCCTCCGAGGCCTTCCGCCTGGCGGGCATCATGCAGGGCTTCTTCGATCTGCAGCCGAAGGAAGGCCTCGCACTCGTGAACGGCACGGCTGTCGGCTCTGGCCTGGCCTCGATCGTGCTTTACGAAGCCAACATCCTCGCCGTCCTGTCGGAGGTGCTTTCGGCGATATTCTGCGAAGTGATGCAGGGTAAGCCGGAGTTCACCGACCATCTGACTCACAAGCTGAAGCACCACCCGGGCCAGATCGAGGCTGCCGCGATCATGGAGCACATTCTTGACGGCAGCTCGTACATGAAGGCTGCGAAGAAGCTCCATGAGCTCGACCCGCTCCAGAAGCCAAAGCAGGACCGCTACGCCCTCCGCACGTCGCCGCAGTGGCTCGGGCCCCAGATTGAGGTCATTCGGGCTGCCACCAAGTCGATCGAGAGGGAGATCAATTCGGTGAACGACAACCCCCTCATCGATGTCTCGCGGAACAAAGCGTTGCACGGAGGGAACTTCCAAGGGACGCCAATCGGCGTTTCGATGGACAACACCCGCCTGGCGATAGCCGCGATCGGAAAATTGATGTTCGCGCAGTTTTCGGAGCTCGTCAATGATTTCTACAACAATGGTTTGCCTTCGAACCTCTCCGGCGGGCGAAACCCGAGCTTGGATTACGGGTTCAAGGGAGCGGAGATCGCGATGGCGGCATACTGTTCGGAGCTCCAGTTTCTTGCAAACCCGGTGACAAACCACGTCCAGAGCGCGGAGCAGCACAACCAGGACGTGAACTCGCTCGGCTTGATCTCTTCGCGCAAGACCGCGGAGGCAGTGGAGATCCTGAAGCTCATGTCGTCGACCTACCTGATCGCGCTGTGCCAGGCGATCGACCTAAGGCATTTGGAGGAGAATCTGATGCACGCGGTGAAAAATGCAGTGAGCCAGGTCGCGAAGAGGGTCCTGACGATGGACACCGCAGGCGAGCTCCACCCTGCGAGGTTCTGCGTAAAGGATCTGATCAAAGTTGTCGACTGTGAAGCGGCTTTCAGCTATGCTGATGATCCGTGCAGCCCGTCTTACCTGTTGATGCAGAAACTCCGCCAGGTGCTCGTCGAGCACGCGCTCAAGAACGGCGAGAAGGAGAAGAATTCGAACTCTTCAATCTTCCAGAAGATCACCGCCTTCGAGGAGGAGCTGAAGGCGAATTTGCCGAAGGAAGTGGACGCTGCAAGGGTTGCATTTGAGACGGGGAGTTCAGCGATTCCGAATAGGGTTAAGGAATGCCGGTCGTATCCGCTCTACAGGTTCATAAGAGAGGAGCTCGGGACGGAGTACCTGACCGGCGAGAGGGTGCGGTCGCCAGGCGAGGAGTGCGATAAGGTTTTCGCGGCGATCAACGGCGGGTTGTTGATTGATCCTCTTCTTGAGTGCTTGAAGGATTGGGATGGTGCTCCCCTCCCCATATGCTAGAGAGACAAAGCCCAAGTATGAATCAGTAAAAAGAGGCAATAGCTATGGTGGATTTTAATTACTTTTTTTTTTTTGGTATTTTGGGGATGTATTCTAATGACTTATGTAATTCAAGTTCAAGGGCAAATGAAGTACATAACCAGATGGCTTGTCGAATTTATTCCCAGACAAGATAGAGTTTTCATTGCCTTTTTTGTTTGCTTAAAAGAATATAAGCAGTATGTAGAAAAAATTGGTTACAAATTGCATATGTTTATGCAGCAGAAGCAGAAGCAAGACGATCAGTAAGTTCAGAATCTGAATGAACAAATGAAGAAATACTCTCAAATATAGAATTCGAAATAACCTAACAATGTGAATCAGAAGTTGTATGACAAAACAGTGGTGACAAAAACAGAAACAATACTTTGAAATTTGGTTGCGAATGGAAAGGATGCTAAACAATGAAACACACTATCATAATCAGGATTTTGCATGTAGGCGTAAGGGAGATCCATTCTCTTTCTCCTGTCCTAACTGCTATTTCATACATGGTTGTGTGGTTAATGGTGAAAACTCGAAAGTAACCGCAAATAGTCATCTTCGTGCGGTCAATAGAAAACATTTGAGTCTTTACAACCGAGGCTGTTGGAAATTTCGATAATCTCACAATAACAAATCTTTAGATCTCCCGGAAGTAGAAAAAGGGTTCAATGCCAAGGAGGTAGAGCAGGGTCGGAGATCTATATGAAGTCATTTTACACCACACAAAGCAACTCCTGTTACCCATTTCTTAGCATACTTAAATGCCCCACCCCTTCTTCATGGGACTCCTGAGAAAAAAAATGAAAAGATAGAAAAATCAGCAGGATAATAACTGATAGAGTAGAACTAAGTGCTCGGACTAGCCGGCAGATTCTTCTTCGAATTAATTGGTCTGCTTAGAAAACTACAAGTCGAAAATACTGCGAAGCAATATAGAAAACTCGCTTACAAACAAATAATAAGTTTCACTATTAACAAAACCATGCATCAACTAGGTACAGATGTTCCAGTTTTTCCCTTGACTAAATCTTACTAGAAAGACTATCAAAATTCATATACAAAGACATCTCATAATGTGTCAAGTAGCTGGGACCCTCAATACAGATATTTTCACTCAAGTGGCTCATGGATCTAGAATCCTCATGAATAAATGCTGTATCATGCTCATTTATTTATCATCTAACCACCGCCTCTCAATTCCCAGTACTCCTTTTGATGTGAAGTCTAACCAAAAAAATTCAGCTTTACTTGGGAGGACAAATAGAATGCAAGTTGTTTCAATAGCACACAAGTATGTAACTAAAAGATAAGGGCATACTCTTTTAGAGTCTAGATTGAAACAGAGTAGATGCCAAGTATGTGATAGCTTTCATCCATCTGCAAATGATGCAAGGAACACATAACCGATCCAGCATTTATTAGACTCACTATTTTCTTTAATGGATTCATAATGGTCTTATCAGATTGGCTCAACTAGAAGAACATGGAGGAGCAAAAGATATTGGTAAAGCGTATTTCAAACCCTTCATTTCTGATCTCGTCCCTTCATTTGTATCAGTGGTGAGATCTTAGGAGAAAGTTTGATCTGCTCTGTTTATTCCACAAAAGATTTGTAATCATCCAATCAACCATCGCTACCAAGCACATGTATGTATTAACAGCGCTTTCTCTCTGCTCTTTTCTACTTTAAGTAACTACAACCCTTGATATGATCTACCTAACCCGATACATGGGGTTGATTACAAACCAATCCCATATGGGATCACCAGTATACAGAAACTTTCTCCTATCTTAGAGGTCTGGTCTGAAAGCTTAATTCTGATTGACTTTTATTCAAGAATACTGAAAATATGAAAGACGACTCCATAAAACAGATGAATAAGAATGATGAAAGCTATTCTGAAGATGGGATAGAAGACATCTTCACACATATAAACTACTCAACTTGGTGCTTAGTAGCCTTCGGGATCGATAAGAGCAGATCAACCTAACAAAATCCTTCCTATTGACTAATGTTAGTGAGCCAAAAAAAAAGGATGCTAAATTGTCCATCTACCAAACATAGGTAAGTCGAGAGAAGTAAATCCTACTTTGCCATTCAACTTCAGAAAAGCTAAAGAAAGGTTTCAAGCATATTTTGGCACTCTTCGCTTAGAGGCTAGATAAAGTGGAGCTTAAGCTAGGGTCTTTGTTACAAAAGTTAAAGGCAAGCATACAGCATGAAGTTAACTACAAAAAAAACTGCGAAGAATTTTCCCCCCAAGACACTGAGTGCTAACAAATTAGTCATTTGCCAAAATGCTGACAAAGCAGCCCCTATAATGTCAACCATCTTTGCTGAAGTCTTTCCAGAAAGGCATGCAACTCTCAAACTACTACCACTATAACACAATAATGCTGTGAAAATAAATGTCAAAATTGTCATCAGTTTCCCTACTCCACAGCTTTAACATCGCAAGAATCAAGGTGGTTTATAAAAGGGACTCTTTGTAAGCTGTGGTGCTTAAACAACAAGGATAGAGGGGATCACAGAACACTTCATATGTTTGTCTCGACAGTCTCGTTATAGTGTTCTTTATTTCTTCTACAATCCATAATAAGCTACTTTACATGGCTTCTTAGTAGGATTAGGGCACATTTAAAGCAACTGATCTAGCAACAGAGTCGCAATAACGGAAAGTGAAAAACACTGAATAATTTTGATTTTGCTATGAAACTTCAAACAGACCTAAACCCCCCAATACTGAAAGAACTGGAAGAAAGAAATTAGAATATTAAAGGTTGCGTGAACAAGGAAATAATGATTAAAAAGCAAATAATGCACAAGTACCACGCAAAGAAATTCTGTCTCTTTTCTGTTATTCAAAAGGAACTGCATCACAGATTCAGCAAATTAGCGCACACTTGTACAAAACTTCACTAACCCCCGTTGGTCGAACCTTTTCTCACTTGTTCTTCTCCCTGGACTGACTTCCGCAAGCAAATGATGCACAGCTATGAGTACATAACATGAACCAGAAAATAAGAAATTTGAAAGATATATAGGCCTATAGGGAGGAAATCAAAAGGGAAAACTCTGTATACATATCCCTGCAGAGTAAAAAAGTTTCAAAATTGTCTCTCAGAAGCTTCAATTAGTAAATACTTCCCTCTAAATGTTCAAGATTTGCACATTTATACCTTTCTGTGTGTTGACTGGTTGAAGTCAGCTTTTTAGTCCTGTTAAATTGACCATTTGATCCTTAAGCAAATATCTTTTTAAATACTTTTACCATTATTTTTCATTTCTAATGTCTCTATGCAATGTCTCATGTTATTCTACATAAACCCTACATCCTAAACCTATAAAAAGAAAATGTTATAAAAAACAAATCTTTACCATCATAAGCGTTTTAACAGAGAAAAAAAATTAGCTGCAACATTGCGAACTTTTAAAAAATTAATGGGATATATTCGACAACTAAAACTTCACATCAGCAAATCTCCAATTTCCAAACTTTGCAGCGATGTATATACACACATGTTCCAAATTAAATAAAACAGGAAGAAGTAGTGAGCGATTGGGAACACGAGTACACGACGATTACAAATTTGGATCGAAGGAAGCGGCTCTAGTGCGCCTTGCTCCGCTGGGGCTGCTGCGACTGCGTCTGCCGATCGGTGGCCAATCGGTAAATCCAGTACGCCTGATCACCATGGGAGGAGATTAGAGAAGAAGATGAAGAGGAAGGGGCGGAGTAGGGTTAGCGTTTAGGGTTAGGGTTAGGGTTAGGAGTTGGGGGGAGGGTGCGGCGTACCAAGGCGAGGACGTGAGCGGCGATGAGGACGACGACGAGGAGGGGGACGACGTCGAGGAACCAGGGGCGAGGGATCGGATGTGGATCCCGCGCCATTAATTGGATGCGAAGTGAGGACGAGGACGAGGACGAGGACGGGGACGACGACGAAGGGTTTCCACTTTCCACTCCCGAGGGATGGTTTATAGTCGCGGTGAACCAGGTTCACCACGTCAGCACCTTTCATTTTCAGTCACCTGTAACAACCTAACCAACCATCCAACCCACCCACTATATAATTATTAATAATATCTAAAAAAATATTTTAAAAAAAAATTACAGAATTAAAAATCTATCATCTATCACCTGTACGGTACATATCGATTCTAAATTTAAAGAATCCGGTGCGCCGGGTGCATGAAAAATCTGCACCGCAGGTTCCAACGGGTTAGTTATGATTTTTTTTTTTTTTTTACGCGCGCGGAACCGGACTCGTCGAACCGCAAAAAATTTAACCGGGCCCTCGATCCCGATCCGTACGTGAAATATTCCGGAATGCCAACGAAAACCCGCAACCAACCTCACCCCCAACCCGATCGAGCCATTTGGTTTGGTGGGCGACGATGACATTTCCGCATCCCTACACCCACCCCCTCTCTATAAATATCTAATCCCAAAAAAGTGTCCCTCCCACCTCCCTCTTCACACTCGCCCCCTACCTCACTCTCAGATCCCCCGATCTCTCTCTCTCTCTCTATCGATCGACCTCGCCGAAGCTCGGCAATGGCGTACGAGGGCATTCTCTTGGGGATGGGGAACCCCCTCCTTGACATCTCCGCCGTCGTCGACGAGGAGTTCCTCAACAAGTAATTGCCTCGATCTCCTCTTTCTGATTCCTCTTCTTTCTTTTTTGTATATTTTAGGTTTGATTTCGTTCCCTAGAGGTTTAGATCTCGTTATCATGGCCCGATCTCGGTAGATTCAGCTGTGGATTTGAATGCATCGTTTGATTTCTTCTTGTGCGTGTTCTCTTCGTGCGTATTGGATGTTAGTAGGGGTATTTAGCAGATCTTATTCGTAGATCTACGTTGGTGATGGGTTTCCTTGTTCTTTTAGTATTTTGTAGAGTCGTTTATCCCTAGTTTGTTACTGTGCGTTGCATAGAATCGCTTGATGTTTCGCCTAGAGATGGAGTGGAGTGTTGATGGAAGAGGGATGTTTGTTGGGAGGTTTTAGGCTGTTGTCAGGTTGCAACGTTGTCAGATCAGGTTAGATTTTGACTTAGGGTAATTAACATATCTATTTTGCCTACGTTTCTCTTTTGTTGCTGATATCATGGCAGTGAATTTGGTATCTTATTAGATGCTTCTCTACACTCGGTTTTTCCCCTTTTCTTTGTCCAGAAAGGTTTTTCGAAGATTACGATTCTTTGATTACTTAATCACTTAGATTTACAGTAGAAATGGTGCCTGAGTTAATCGTCTAACAGAGTTCTCTAACCATTCTATTAAATCTTCGGTAGTCATGGAAGCCACTTTAGTGTGGGTGTAGTTGCTTTTGTATGGATCATAAGCTGCAATTAGTCATGATCATCTCTGAGTAATATGTGGGCTTCTTAATTTTGCCATATTTGTGGCTCACTACGTGGACTGCTTGATTATTTTTTGTAAAATTGCAGCCTTTTTATATATAAAATTGCATAGACTGACTTCTCCAGAATGTGACATTCCAATTTGTCTTCCCATTCCTTTCACTAATTCCCTCTTTCTTGTGAACTCAATCTTCTTCCTCTCAGTTGGTGTTGTATGTACAAATTGTTGTAATATTGCATAATTTCTGTCAATCCAGATATTCGATATGTACTAGTATCTTGATATTTGCATAGCTACAGAGAAAGGTTAGGATATTGTTGGTCAGGTCATTATGGGTCTTATTTGTTTCGTCTTTCCTCAGATATGATCTCAAGCCGAACAACGCAATTCTAGCGGAGGAGAAGCATTTGCCAATGTAAGTTTTAGTATGAAATGGGTTCTTTTTGTTACTTTTACTTTTCTGAAGTACCAACTACCAATCTCTCGTCTGAAAACAAAGAGAAGTAGAATTCTTTCTTTATGTAGTCACCTCTAAGCTTAGGTGTTAGACTTTGTCCTTCAGACTGAGCATGTAACTATGCCATCTTCTCTATGTATTAGCATGATTTCTTGAAAATAACTTAAATTGCCGGTTCTGTTCTGACAGATCTAATTAACTTTATGACTGACATTATTCCAGGTATGATGAATTAGCCACGAAGTATAGTGTTGAATACATCGCAGGGGGTAATACTTCTACAATTAATTCTTTTAGTCTTAGTTCATTCATAGTGAAATCTTATCTAATTTCATATGCTATGGTTCTTTTGTATGTTTCTAATATGAACAGGAGCCACTCAAAATTCAATCAGAGTTGCTCAGGTATTCTTTACTTAATGTCGGTAGGATTATAATGTTGATAGTGTGCCAATGATCAATGTAACTTATCCTTTATATCTTTTCTAGTGGATGCTTCAAATTCCCGGTGCTACGAGTTATATCGGCTGCATTGGAAAAGACAAGTTTGGAGAGGAGATGAAAAAAAACTCTAAAGCTGCAGGTGTCAATGTAAGTAGATGTTTTACTTTTGCTAAAATCTTCTTAGATGCTATCCTTTGCATTAATTAACCCATGGCAACCAAGTTCATTTTTGTACTGGTCAATAATTAGGTTCACTATTATGAAGATGAGAATGCTCCAACTGGTACATGCGCTGTCTGTGTTGTTGATGGTGAAAGGTCTGTATTTTTTCTGGGTTGTTGTACCAATACCAACTATTTTTTCTTCTTTGTTTTTTCACACTGCTGATAATTATTTGAATGCCATTTTCATCATTTTTCCTTGGTTGATATTTTACCGGATTATTGCACTGGGATCTTTCATAAATATATGGTTTTGAATTGGAGCTAATGGCAACAAAACCTCCATTATCGGTGATTACTAGTGCTGATGATGTAAAATGCCTGTTTGGTTCGTCTTTTGAATCCATTAAAATTGTAGACTTTGGATAGGATGATATTATTAGAGCTTCCATTGACTTACTTCTGATTATAAGTTGTCAGATGTCCCAGAAATCTAGAATGCACAGCTGACATATTTAATATGTTCACTATTGCTTGGTTGTAGTTAACGCCATTGTCCCTATCATAAATAAACAGGTCTCTCGTGGCGAACTTGTCTGCAGCAAACTGCTATAAATCTGACCATTTGAAGAGACCAGAGAACTGGGCACTCGGTATTTTATTCATGCTTGATGGAAATTTTTAAATTTTAACTGCTTAGATAGTCAGTCGAAGTTGTTCTATTATTTTAAAATTTTCGCTACATCTAAGCTTCGCAGTCCGTATGTTAGTTAAAGCCATAAAAGTGGCTGTGGTCCTTTTTGTTATTTTATTATGCTATATAAGTAACGTATTAATTTGGTGGCAGTTGAGAAGGCAAAGTATATTTATATTGCCGGCTTTTTCTTAACTGTTTCGCCGGATTCTATTCAACTGGTAGCTGAGCATGCTGCTGCAAATTACAAGGTACAAGCAACTGGAGGCTTCAAAAACTTTGCTTCTGTGGGTAGTGGAATAACACTGATCAAAGTATGATTTTCTTGCAGGTATTTATGATGAATCTTTCTGCTCCTTTTATCTGCGAGTTCTTTCGTGATGCCCAGGAGAAAGTTCTACCGTAAGTGTTGGACTCTTCCTTTCTTTCTTAATTGGAACTAAATTTGAGCATATATTCTATGCAAATATGAAGTTTGGGAGTGTAGGCATAGGAAGTCATCCTCTTTTCCTATTTCTTTACAGAATTTTTTATGTACATTTATTAATGTGCAGCTATGTAGACTATCTTTTTGGGAATGAAACGGAGGCGAGGACCTTTGCGAAAGTCCGTGGGTGGGAGGTAATAGTCTTTCAGTTTCTGCTGTACTGACTTGTTATTGGACATGTTGCTGATTGATTACAATTAATATGTAGACTGAGAATGTTGAGGAGATTGCTCTTAAGATATCAGCCTTGCCTAAGGCATCAGGAACACACAAGAGGATTACTGTGATCACCCAAGGAAGTGATCCAGTAGTTGTTGCTGATGGTGGGAAGGTTAGTTTTCTTGTTGATCATATGACATTTCTGTTTATAATTTGATGTCTAGCCCATCATTTGTCTCTGCACAGAAGCTAAGGTCCAGGAGTTGCATGTATACTAAGTTTTATCATTTTCCTGTATCTGTAAACAAGGAATAATGTGGAAGAAGTTTTATATTACTGATTCTATTATTTATAGTTCTTTTTGGCTTTTTAGTTGGAGCCATTGGTAGATTATGCTTTAAATTTCAAGTTGTAGCTACTTTCAAGGCTCGATCAAAATTCAAGTGACGTTGACCTTACCATTTTATAGTAGGGACTGCCTCTGTTTTCCATATGCCAACTTTTCCTTAACTACCTTAATCTATATATACATTAGCGCTTTGCCTCTTTCTTGATTATAGAGAAAGTTAGGAAATAAAGTCCTAGTTGCATCGGTTATAACGTACTCACAGTGAGGTGAGGCCTACCTTTGGCATCGATAAGAGCATTTCTCAGACATTCATGATGCACATTCAATGGACCTTGTTCTTTCTGGTGATCTCCTTATAATGTCCTTTTATTTCTCAAATCGTGATGCATGATGCTGGCATTCTTGCTCACCGAAGTTCCTTTTGTTGGTTGACTTTGTTCTGCAGTATTGTTTGCCTATTTTTTTCATAAGATTTTCTATCGTTAACTGGTAAATCACGTTAAATATAAGACAAGAAACTCAGTCCATTCGATATGTACCTGCTCTTTTGATGCCATAGTATGCAGAGCATTTAGTTTATATTAATTTTCTGATGTTAATTCTTTCTTACTAAACCTTTTTCATAGGTTAAAACATTCCCTGTGGCCCTTTTGCCCAAGGAGAAGCTGGTTGATACTAACGGCGCAGGTACTTTCTGAATTTTTAGATGCATAAACTCCCTATATTAGTTTTCACTACTATAGTTCTTTTTTTTTTTTTCCAAATAATATTGAATAATTCTTTCGAAAACTATCTCTTATGTCTGAGAGGGGTACTTTTCTTCAAAGCTTCAGCTCTTTTTGGCTTGTTTTCTAAGTAGCAGTTTGTCATCATATATCGGGACTCAAGTTTCGATGAATTTGTGTTGTCGTCATATGTTATTCTTTTATGTTTGTTTCTGAAGTACAGTTCTCTTTGGTTTCTGAAATTTCATTTGATTTGCTATCAACTATTTCTAACTAAAGCATGTTTTTTAGGTGATGCATTTGTTGGAGGATTCCTTTCTCAACTGGTTCAGGAGAAGAGCATAGCTGACTGCGTCCGTGCTGGTAATTACGCGGCAAATGTCATAATCCAACGATCCGGTTGCACGTACCCGGAGAAACCCGATTTTAACTAAATCATTTAAACAGTACTTAGAGGGGGATAAATCTGAGGCAACTTATCCATGGTAGTTTTTCTGAGTCTTTTCCCACTGGAACCGTTATACTTCTTTTCCATAAAGCCATATAAATGGCTCCATCCTCTTTATCTTTGGCTGTCACCATTTTTCTCCTAAAGCGAATGTTTCTCAAATTGTAGGGTAATTACGCCGCTGTATTCTTATCTCTGTACCAAATTGGATTTTCATATTTATTTGCTTGCCCTTTTGATTGAGCATAAGAGGTGGAATCTTTGCATTCAATAGATGGCTGTAGTTTTTTGTTTCTATTTTATGGGTTCTCTCTTTGAAATTGAGATTCTAGATGATCCAACTGATATGACACCGAATTTTAGTTGTAGTTTGCATTTGTCGGATACATGACGGTAAATTTGATGCCAGATCTGAATTTGAGATGGTGATTCACAGATTTTTGATAGAATCCTCGTCCTTCTTGTTACTTCCGCTGCACTTGAAATTGCAAGAGCCAAAAATTGTATTTGTGGCAAGTGTTCGCTCCTTCGCTGCACTATTAAAGAAGAGACAATAAAATAAGGGACGGATTAATACCAGTGTAAGAAAAATTGATTACTTTGGTCCACAGGAAAAGTGGCGTCGGTCACCTAGTAGACTTTTATAAGAGGCAATTGAACAGTTTTCGACCTTTTTATTTATCCTTTTTAAAAAGTTGATATTAAAATTACTTTTTTAGTCTTTTAAATATATTTTTTGAGTTAAATTTTATTTGTGCACTGATAGGAATAGTCGTTATTTTTATAAAATTTTTATTTTGTCCTTTCAATCATATTCCTCTATCGTTATTAATTT
The DNA here is from genome assembly GCF_001540865.1 of Ananas comosus. Lineage (NCBI taxonomy): Eukaryota > Viridiplantae > Streptophyta > Magnoliopsida > Poales > Bromeliaceae > Ananas > Ananas comosus. The sequence continues at coordinate 1,564,433 of NC_033628.1, forward strand.
TTTTATTTCTATTTAAGTTAGCAGCAAAAGAAAAATATTTTGATTTTTTGACTTTTCAAATATATCATTTTTTATCGTCAATTTTTTTTATTTGTTCTTAAGGAAGAGATCAAAATATATATTTTTATTATTTTTTAATTATGATATAAATTTAAGGCCAATTTGCATAAAAAATCTACTTATTTTGGGCTTTTGCAAAATCGGGCCATCTTTTTGGCTTTTGCAGATTCGGTCCGCTTTTTCAGCAAACTGACCAAAATACCTTTATATCTTTTTCTCTTTTCTCTTTCTCTCTCCTCTTTTTTTCTCTCGTTCTTTTTTCTTTTTCTTCCCAGCGAAGACGGAGCGGAGGTGCCCTTATACCTTTTTCTTTTCTTTTTTTTCTCTCGTTCTTTTTTTTCTTTCTCTTCCCAGAGAGCGGCGAAGACAGAGCGGCGTTGCCGCCGGCGCCTCTACCTTCCTCGCCTCCGATCCCCCTAAGGCCGGGCTGTGACTTTTTTTTTTTTTTGCATTTTTCTTTTCTTTTCTTCTCTGACTCTCCTCCACAGTTTCCGACGACGGCGCCTCTCTCGCTCTTCCCTGCCCTTCCCGTCTCTCCTTCTCCCTCCTTCTCTGCTGCCTCCGACGACGATGCATCTTCGCCGACACCGTGGGAGATCACTTACGGCGCCTCGCGCAGTTATCAGAGTGGCGGGTTCTTTAGCGCGCTCATCACCGACACGCCGTGGCTATGAACAGAGAGGGTGACAAAAAAAAAAAAACAGAAAATGAAATAGAAAAAAATATATAAAAAAAGGACTGAGATGAAAATTATGTAACTACAAAATAATACAAGTTGCAGCTACTTAAATGAAACTGCATCTTTAAAATATAATTACACTTTTAAAATAAAATACATCTCGCTTTGAAAGATATTACACTGTTTCTCTTCTTATTGCACTTTTCATAATAGAACGCCATCCACTAAGATAAAAATTACACTCTTTAAAGAGAGCACGTTTCTCCTCTTGTTGCACGGAAGGGGGGGCGGTTGAACCCACATGTCAATTTTCGTTTCTCCTTTGAATTGCAATTCTCCTTCTTGTTACACTATTTTTTATCTAAACTGCACCCATTTTAAGAATGGTACCTTATCACTGCTTCTGCCCTCCTTGTTGACCACTGTTTTCTCCTCATATGTTCTCGTCCATCTGTTTTATCCTCTCTTTCCATATAATGGGAGACATAGAACAGTGTAACGTATGCTGCAACAAAGGAGAAGCAGTATAAATCATCTGTTTAAAGATGTGTAGTTTTAAAATAAAAAATAGTGTAACAAGTTATTAAAAAAAATGGTGCAATAGAAAAGAAATGCAACCTCAACATTTTACTCTATAAATTAAGTCACTTCATTCAGCTCAGATCATTTTTAACTGCTTGTCTCCTCATTTGTTGCACTGTTTCTCCTCTTTGGTTGCACTGATTTTCTTCATTTCTTTAAAGGAATGAAAACAGAACCTGCCACAAATGGGAGGGAGAAAAATGCCAACAAAACTAAGAATGCTGCGAGTATCAAATATCTAGTTAAAGATGATGCTCAAGATATATAATAAAAATATTCCTGATAATACGACGAACAAAAATTGGTGCAACAAGAAAAAAACTTGCACCCACTTTAATACTTAGAACTGCCACCATTAAGGGTGACTTTTCTATAAACCCTGCTTCATGCTACCTTGTTCATTGTTTTTCTCTCTTTTACAAGAGTGTTATCGTAACATATGAGTTATTTTTCAGCAAAGAGATTTTGTAAGTAGAAGCAGTATACAAATATCTGTTAAAATGTGTAGTTTGAGACGATGAAGATAAATCATAGGTAAACGCCGGTTCGCCGCGGCCGCTGCCGCTGCGGCGACGGGATCGGGCTGGGGGTCCGCGGCGGACGCGGCGTCTCGACGTCGTCGTGGGAGAAGCAGAGGCGCTGGTCGGCGGCTTCTGCGCGGCGGCGGGAGGAGGGGCAGCGCCGACGGAGAAGAACACGCGCGGCGCTAGTGCCGGCGCCGGTTGCCCTTCCGCCTCCCCCTCCTGCGCCCTGTCGCTTGGCCTCCCCTTCTTCTTCTTCGCTGTTGTCTTCTTCTCCGCATCCAGCCCGACCCCGTTCGCCGCGGCCGCTGCCGCCGCGGCGACGGGATCGGGCTGGGGGTCCGCGGCGACGGAGGAGAGGAGGAGGGGGTCGCGGGCGGTGGAGAGGAGGGTGAGGAGGGGGGCGATGGTGAAGAAGGATGGTGAGGAGGGAGACGACGGTGAAGAAGAAGGCGACGGTCCGCCTTTTTTTTTCCGCGAGAAAAAAAAAAAAGAACGACAGAAACTAAGAGGAGAGAGAAAGAGGAAAGAGAAAAAATAATAAGGGTATTTTGGTCGGTTTGCTGAAAAAGCGGACCGAATCTGCAAAAACGAAAAAGGTGATCCCGTTTTACAAAAGCCCAAAATAAGTGAATTTTTTATGCAAAAAGGCCTAAATTTAATTTTAATTTAACCTAGATAGCTTAACCGGTATTAACAAGAGAAGTATTTTTAAATAGCAGAGAAATATATAAGGTGATACATTTAAAATAAAATAATAAAAATAAATTAAATATTTTAAAAATTTTGAGGGGTAGGAAAGCAATTGTTTTGCCACTAATATTATTCACTTTATAATGATTCCCAATACAATTCAAAATTAGTGCTTGAAAAAGTTGGTCTCGTTGGATTTCGTGTTTGTGTTTAGTTTTTAGGGGAAACTTTAAATACCCATGTGGTTTCGTATCGTCTCACTTTAATATTTTGTGGTTTAAAATGTATCAAGTTAATACCATGTGATTTCACACCTTTTTACTTTAGTACCCTGTGGTTTCAAGTGTATCAAATTAGTACCCCATGGTTTCATTTTTGTATCAAATTAGTACCCCGTAGTTTCAATTTTTTTTTTTTATTATCCATTTCAGGGTATATAATTTAACCAAATATTAAACCGCAGGTACTAAAGTGAAAAAGTGTGAAACCATATGGTACTAACTTGATACACTTGAAACCACAGAATACTAAAGTGAGAAAGTGCGAAATCATAGGATACTAACTTGATACACTTTAAACCATAAGGTACTAAAGTAAGAAAGCGCGAAACCACAGTGTACTAACTTGATACACTTTAAATCACATGTTATTAAAATGAGAAAGTACGAAACCACATAAAGTATTTGAAGTTTCTCCTTATTTTTATAAATAAAATTTAATACATCAAAAGGCATAGGAATTTTATATTTTCGGGTGTTTATTTCGCAATAAAAAATATTAATGTACTTTTAAAGCTTTTTAATAAAGTATTGTCTTTCACTTATTAGTGAGGTATACAAAACACTATACTTACTATAAATTAATCGACTATAATCATAACAAGAAAAATTATTTTAATCCATCTGAGCAAATTATAAATTTATTGTTTACCGCGCGCACGCACGAGCCAAACTGGGAAAAGAGCAAACTAATCAATGTGCGTACTTAACGGGCTTGCGGCGAGTTCCTCCCCTCCGAACCTAACCCGTCAATTCGTGTCCAAATCCGAATTCGAATCCGAACCCGTTAATATGATCTCACCTCACACGGGCCCCACCCCCAAAATGTCGACCGTGATTATCCTCATCCCCTCAATCCATTCATTCATCGACAAAGCATCTCTCTCTCTCTCTCTCTCTCTCTCTCTGGTCCTAAAAAAATAAATCTCGGTCCGGTCGAGCTGGACCGGCCCCGGCCTATGGCCGACCGCTCCGACCCGGCCCGCTACGCCGCCCGCTCCGCCGCCGGCGTGGTCCGCCGCGCCTGCCGTCCTTCGTCCTCTGCCTCCCTCCTCCTCCTCTCCTCCCTCCTCTCCTCTCTTCCGCTCCGCCCTCCTCGCCGGAACCCTAATCCTCTCCTCCGTCCCCGACGCGACCCACCGTCGATCCCTGCTCTCCCGCCTCTCCCCTCCCCCTCCTCCCCTCCGCACCCCCGGCCTCCCCCTCCTCCCCCACCTCCGCCGCCGCTCCCCACCCTTCCTCCACCTCTCCCGCGCCCGGAACCCTCGACGACGACTTCTTCTCCGATCCGACCTCGCCGCGCCGCCTCCGGCGACCGCCGCAGCCTCCCCTCCACCCACGCGCCTCCGCCCAACTCCTCCTTCCTCCTCCTCGCGGCCCCGGCCCCGCCTCCCCAAACCCTACCCAGTTGCCTCCCCCTCCCACTCCTCCCCCTACTTCTTCTCCTACCCCAGCCCCGACCCCTCCTCCTCCTCCTCCTCCTCCGCCGCCGCCGCCCAAATCGACGGCGACGATCGCCATGACCGGAACCTTAACCTCCGGGCCCTCGCCCGGGGGCTCGACCTCGACCGCCGCGACGCCGTCGCGATCCTCTACCTCATCGCCCTCCTCTCCTCCGCCCACGCCCTCGCCATTCTCGGCTACGTCCTCACCTACGCCTCCGCCCTCGGCGTCGTCTTCCTCGCCGTCTCCAACTCCTACCTCCGCCGCCCCGTCCCCGCCGCCAACACCTTCTTTTCCGGCGCCCGCCTCGGTATCCAGCGGCTAACAGCGTTCGTGTTCCTCCGGTGGGCCGCGCGCGACGCCCTGGTCCAGCTCCTCTGCTTCTGGTTCTTCGCTGACGTCCCCGACCAGACCGACCTGTTCAAGCTCTTCGTCCGGGCCAAGCTCATGCCTTTCTCGCTGACATCCGGAATCGGATGGCCGTCGTCGCTCGGACCCCACAATTCGGCTCTCTCGGGGTTCTCCTTCGTGTGGGCGCTGCTCGATTCCATGGTCTCGGTCATTTTCACGGTCGTGCCGTGGGTGGTCGTCATGGACCGAAACCCTCGGCGGCCCGGACGGGATGCGGTGAAAGAAGGGTGCTTTTTGGTCTCTCTTATGCCTTCTCAGGCGATCTTGATCAAGTGGTCAGAGACTCTTATCTGCGGGAGTTTGGGGAGAGCAGTGATGGTGATTCTTGCCGGAAAGCTGTTCGGCGGTTTCCTTCAATCTCTTGCAGAGGTCTATTTTATGGTGGTTTGGTTGGTTTTCTACTTCGCGGTGAGGTGTAAAGATGCGGAGTTGGAGGGACGGAGATTTGGGCCGGAGGATTTGGAGGACTGCATCAATGCCCTCCGATGAACTGCCGTCGTTGACGTTTTCTGTTGTAATTTTTAGAGGTAAAAAAAATCGATGTTGCTCTTGTTATACTTATTGATATAATTAAGCTGCAATCTTTGTTGTTATCTTTTTCAATGCCTTTGCCCTGTTCTGCGGAACTTACATTGCAGTTTGCAATTTTTATTTGAACTTGCATGTGTATTGTTCTTCATGTAGGTAGCATGTATCATATTATTATGCTCTTGATTTTTATAGCAGAAAAAGGTTTCCTACGGAGTGCTCTATGTTGTCTTAGCTTAAAGTTCATACGAATACCTAAGGGCGTAGAACTTGGATATTTGGATCGCAACAGTTCTAGGAACATTTAGTGTTCATGTACTGTTAATCATCAGTTGATTAACTGTTTTCTCTTGATTGCTTATGAGTGAGATTGCTCATTTTCTGTGAATTTTGCTTCTTTTTCATATTTCACTAAATTATCAGGAAAAAGCTGGAAAAAGGTCGACGGAATTATTTTGGACACTAACCTTTGGTTTAAGTTTGATGTTTCCTTTAAAGAGGCCAGTCTTCTGTGTTCTTTTTCGTCCCCCCAAGAACATTTCATGTGAGCAAGGAAATTGTGTTCTTCAGTGAATATATTTTATCATGAAGTGCTGAGTGCGTACTACGTTTATGCTTGGTACCATCTTTCTGCATAAATTGAATAGATGAGAACCTATCCTAGACAAATCTTTTTATGGCGAAGTGATGGTTCGCTTTTGTGGTTGGACATAGAGAAGGAAGCTAAGATGGGACCATTTGATCCAATCCATTATTTAGTGGTTCATCTACACCAGAGGGACCAGGCAAGCTGCAATAAGTGGTTTTCTTGTCGCCTAGAGATTAATTATTAGAATTTCTTTTGGTCTATTTTGTTTGATGCGCATGCCAATGGCATGTTTCAGTTCTGATGTCACAATATATATTCTTCCATGATTGTACTCTTAGGCCCTGTTTGGCCCCTGTGGCATTTCGATGAAGGTGCTGCTTGACTAGAGCTTTTTGAAAACCACCGGCATGTTTTTTTTAATACAATTAACGTCCCTACGGCTTCTTGCTAAAGTCAGAAGCAGATACTTTAAATTTTAGTCTCGCTGGCATGCTTTTTTGGCTTTATATTTAACAATGCCTAGCATTTTTTTCTTGACTTGATAAGTTGTTTTATTTGAAAGCAGGATGCTTCCTAATTTTAGATGCATGCTCATCAACATTGGATGTAAAGTAGCAGTCGCATCAGTGACGGTGTCAAGGTAGTGATTGCATATGTAGGCATTTTGTGTGAACAAAATATTTTGGACATGTACGAGGACCGTAAGGGTTGGTAGTTCTGTTCGAGGTCTCATGAATAGAGGATGATGGTGATGGACACTATAAAAAGGACTGTATTATGATGGCATGAGAGGTTTCTGGTCGCCGAGAAGCCGGACCTTAAGAAGATGAATAGTTTGAAGAGAAGACTGTTTAAGAACTGATTGACAATGTAGTATAAAAGAAATAATACCCTCATGTGTATTAGCAGCTGTGCCTTCAAAATTCAGGAAATCTTGTTCCTTTTGTGTGAACTCGCCAGTTTCTGGTTCCTCCTTGTGGGGGCAATGGTCACAGGGAGTTTGGCAGCAGTATCACTTCGTTGATTTAAACAATATCTAATTTTTTTTATAATTTAAAATCTAAGGAGTTATCAATTTTCTTTCCTTTTTCTTTTTTTTTTCTTTTTTTTTTTTTACAGTTTGCACTAAGTTTTATGATTTAATGTGGAGCTCAAGTTACAACTCAGAATGGTATTGCTATAACACCATGCGTCCATGCCCCTATGTTGCTTGAACTAATTATCAGATGATCATCACCTGCCAAGATTGTAAGGTGCTTGTAGGTGATGCATTTCCGAAGTCTTTTTGTTATGATGCTACAAAGAGAGATCTTAACTTACTGTGCTCCAACTGTATTTAGGCATCTGAGTGCTAATTATTTGATTTCATGATGTTGTTTTCTTTTATTGCTTGTTTCCTGTGTCCCGTGGTGGTCATATTGGATGTAAATGGTTTACATATCTTTTTGCAGATGAGCTCTATATGATCGATTTGGTGTATTTTTCGATGATGAGTTACCCATGAAAACCGGAATTTATTATTTGCAAAATTTGCTACCTTTCTAGTTATTATGCAGAAACTAGCATATAATTCAAGAGAATGTTTCAAAACATTCTGTGATGAGTAATGGTAACCCACTACTCTGAACTTGCCTCTCTAATTGTCTTTGTGTTTTTCATAGTCTTTTGTAACATGGTATCATCTAGCTTCTGGAACTTTCAGTTGAAACTCCAAATTAATTTCACATGTTCCTTATTTTTTGGTTCAATTTTGGGCCATCTATCTCACACTCTCTATTATGGTTCCCAGAATAGCCTTCTTATCATCTCTATTCCCTTGCATATGGCATGACACCCAAAATCATCGTTTGTGCAGTTTGTATTGTTCACGGGCCATAGCAACCAGGAAGAAGTTCTTACTCCAGGAGTTGTAGCTAAAAGTGAGTACAGTTATTTTCACTTTACCTGCTTGATTATGTGTATTTTGTATCTATTTCGTGCTTGCTAACATTGTACTAGTCGTAATTTTCAGATTTGTCACGACGATTTGATCATAGACCATCAACTTGTAATAGTACTCTGATGTTGTGATTCCTTCAGACTATTATTCATATAATAGAAAGAATATAGCAACTTTTCTCTACTTGGATATAGCATTTTAAAGTATGTTCCATGTGCATTTTTAAGTGTAAATTATGAAGAAACTCTCATTGGATGCTACATACATGTCGGCATGATACCTTAGCTATGTTTCACATATATCTTGCTTTTATCTATTTTTCTGTTTGGAGAATAACAATATCAGGAGAGAAAGTGAAGCTTCTCTATTCACTCTCAATAAAACCAAACAATCCATGTTGTGTTGCTTACAGAGTTGGGATGTTCAATGTCAGAATTTTTTTTTTTCTTAGTTATATTTTGGATTTGAAAAGGGATAATTCAAAAACATGCTAGGTGCAGGGATATGGGTCTCAACAGGATAGGGATATGTTTAATCCCTTGGATTGGGTGCTGCATTCAATGTACAGGTTATGGATAAGTCCTTATAGTAACCTATGCTTCACTCTCTCACCACTTTATGACCACCCACTTCTTAAGATCAAAACAAGTTTTAGGTCAAATCCGTAGCTAACATTTAACAATTCTGTTTTCTGTTTATTTTTTAATTCCTATATTGAGTAAACTTCGAGAGTTGAACTACGGGGAAAGAGAGTGCGCGGTGCGCAATCAGAACCAAAGCAATAAAATGACAGTTCAATAGTCGTAGCTGCTAGTACTGTTGGTAGAGATATTTAGTATCTTGTAAAATGGTCATAAACTTAAATATTCTCTGTTGTAGTTTACAATAGTTAATAGCTTTTTAAGAATTGTATAGTCATATTATATTTTTTTAAACAATAGGAGAGCAAGAAAATACTAGGGCAATTCTATTAGTAAAACTCTCTCTAACCTCCAAATCATTCTCGCTTCAAAACCTATCCAATCCAATTCTGAGTATCTAACATCGCCATCGATTCAAGTAATTGGGTTATAGATTTGGTTAGAGCTAAAATGGTTCTTCTCTATAGCTTCTCTGATAAGAAAAATAAGAGAATTTGCAACCAATATTCCCTTCATTATGGTTCTCTCTAGAGATACTCTCTCAAGCTTTGGAAAAATTAGAGATAGTAAAGTTTTTATCGAGAGCAATTTGGTGATTTCAAGTTAAAATAATATCAATGCAAAAAAAAGAAAAAAGAAAAAGAAGTTGTTGTGCTTTTCTGTAAGATAATAATGTGTGATTAGATGTTAGTATTTTTGCATGGAATGCTGAATGCTCTGCAAGATGATTCAATTTGTCTAAGAAAACTAATTGAAAGCTCGAGGAATCGCGATTTTAAGATGATAACCATTGACAACACTACAAGATAAAACATTGAGCTGGAAAATAAAATTAAAAAAAAAAACACTTCCACAAATGATGCAAACCAAGTATGCACCTTTCTTAGTTACCTACTCTTAAGCACTTCATTTATGTTGTTAGATACTTTTACAAGGAAATTAATTGCACAAAATTTGTTACACATACACCTCAGTGAAGAGAGAAGATACAGTGACATAATGAGCTCCATGCCACTGTGAAAACAGTGTACAAGCCTTAAACATGAAATTTTGTTACTGTACAAAGGTTTGGACTTGAGTTCAACCAGTTCTCTTGGTTGGTCTGAGCATATTATTGCTGGTCTCTGCATCTACATCATCTTCTTCCTGCATGAAAACTGAGATTAACCGATCGAAGATAAAAGAATCAAACTGATTCGGGTGGCGTAATATTACTTGTTAAAGTTTCTGAATGTGGCCTTCTTTCTTATTTCCTATGTATGTATGTTTTATTCATCAAAGATTCTTGAATGTGCATTACCTTCTCGCCTCCGAGTTGGCCTGTTTCCTGCCACAAATGCACAGAAGATCCTGTCGAAGCATGAGAAGCATACACTTTCACAGTATTTACTTCTGATGAAGAGAGACATGTATCTGGAACAGCACTTAGACTACTACCTATGCTTCTTTTCCGAGCAGTCGAGGATTCTGCAGTCGAGAGCGAGCGTTCGTCGATCGTTGTCACTTGCACCTGGCTGTCCGACTCTGGTTGGATTTGTCTCTGGTCATCTGCATCCTTCGATCTATTATCATCGCTCGACTTGCCCTCTACATTGTGAAAAGAGGGCACTCTTTGATCGAGCGACGCACTAGCGCACGAAACCTCCTTTCGAACCGCAACTCTGGGAATGTCCAATGTATTCATATCAATCAGATTATCAGCTACTTCTTCACCTTTCTCAGTCAAATTTGCAATCTTTTCTTCTCTGTCTAGTTTCCACATCGTCGAAACAGCGTCATCGAGGCGTTCGCGGGCTGTGTTAATGTCCACGATGGGCTTCGGGTAGTTTGCACCTAATTCGACTCCAGCTGCATCGAGCACGGAAGGTGGAGCATCCCAAGGGTGGTGGATCCATTCTGTCGGCATTCTGACGAGTTCGGGGATCCAATTTCTCACGTATTCGCCGTCCGGATCGAACTTGTGACCTTGAATCTGATTTCCAAGACAAAAACAAAAGATGTGAGCAAAAGGTTAGTTACAATCAAATGCCTATCTTTGTCATTTAGAATACAACCTATAAACTCAAATTCATCAAAGGTACAATTCAGATATTGCATACCTGCGGACTATCGAGACGGTCGAGCTCGTGCCCGTCGGGTAAACTACCTGACACATATTGCCATCCGAGGATATCGTTTTCTAAGTCGGCATCCAACAGTGTGTCCCAAAAGTACTTCATTCCCCATGTCCATGGAATCAGCAAAAACTTCACGAGAAAACTCGCGACGATTACTCGAACTCTATTGTGTATCCAGCCGGTCGCCCACAGCTCTCTCATACCCGCATCCACGAGCGGGTACCCCGTCCTTCCTTGCCTCCAACACTTGAACTTCATCTCATCTTCGCACCACGGATAGTGCCTCAGGTTCCCCATTAACGATCTTTCGTGCGTGAAGGGAAAGTTGAAACAGATGTAGCGCGAATACTCTCGAAGGCCGATCGATCGTAGGAAGAGGCGCACGCTTTCTTCTGCTTCCAGGTTGCCTTCTTTTGCCCATTGTATTTGCTTCATTCTGACGTTCCGATAGATTTTTCTCACACTAAGTTCGCCGAAATGTAGGTATGGTGACAGCAGTGAAGTTGTGGCTCCCTCCACCTTCATCCTATTTCTCGAATATCGCGGTAAGTGACCTTCTACGAATTCGCTTAGTGCTTTGTCTGCATTGCTCCATCCTGGAGACCATCCCCTACTTAACAGCGCATTACTCGGTTTCTCCGACTCATTTTCGAGACCCAGATCCTCAATCGAGCTACTTTGGATGTTGTCGATCCCTGGTCGAGCAAAAATGTGTTAGCAATGCCTGAACACTTAAATATGTTTTCCTGCATATTCGCGGCATAACTACTCGATTTGCATGCTTGTGACTTAAAACTGTTCGGTAAAACATGGTGTGCATTATGCCAGGTGCTCCGCGAGTGTCCCTTTTCCTGTAAAATGAACATTTTGACTCTCGCACAAGACTCCGACGCATAGTCGAACAGAAAAAGGGATCAAATGATCAGATTAAAATGAAAATTTTACAGCTCGAAGTTCATGCGACAGGATCAAGTCTCGAAGCACGTGGCATAACGAAAGTTCGGCTTTTTTGGGACATCGAAAAGGGGTCAGTCATGTAATTGCGAATTTGCGATATAGAAATCGTATAGGGACAATCCATACATGAATAAAATGGATGTAAATTATTATTATTATTTTTTTTGGTTTGATTTACTACCAGTGACTGGCACCAGTCTCCAGGGAGGAAGAGATGATGTCAACTCAATTGGCAGGTCCATGCACTTCTTCCAGAATGCGTCGAAGGTCGTAAACGCGTGCTCATTCGAGTCGTAGACTTCCCACGGTTCGTACAGCAGATCGGCGTTGAAGCTTTGGACAGAAATCCCGAGGGCCGTGAGCTGACTCCTGACTTTGTGATCTCGCAAGAGCGAAACCGGGTCTGACAAACAGAAATCAGATAGAAATTAAGCACAAGAAGGTATAACTGCCTTTTTCGACTACAATTGCCGACTCCTCAAATGAACCAAATAGATTGCTATCATGAACCTTAAGTTCAAAGATTGATTCCTATAGTTCACAATTTCGAATAAACTTTGTCGATTCTGCGTACCGTAGAGATGATTGAAGAGCACTTTCGTGGCCCCTATTGCACCGAGACACTGCAAAAGCGCCGCGAGGGTGCTCTGGGATCGGATCAACACGAGGGGGGAGCCGAGGGACCTCAGCGACCGGTCGAGGTGCGCCAGGGACTGCTTCAGCCACCACCGCGAGACGCGGCCCGGGTAGAACTGCGCTTCTTCGTCAGGGCACCAAATGAAGACCGGAAGAACGCCGGCGGCGTCCCTCGCCGCCGCCGCCAAGGCCGGGTTGTCCTCAATTCTCAGGTCCCTTCTAAACCAAACAACAGTTTTGTCTGAACTACTCATTCTGGTTGTTGGCACAATTCTCAGATTCCTACCTACAGCAGAAGCTGGAACAACCTTAAACCTTCTTTAGTACTACTAGTTAGCACATCAAACAAGAACTAAGATTTTCACAATAGATATTATAGGGAAGGTACCAGAAACTTCCTCATCTTATCATGGCTCAGAAATTGAGGGAGATGCTCAAAATTCTGGTAGTAGCATAGCACACAAACACACACACACACACACACACACACATATATATATATATAATGATTCATACACAATACACAATAAGAATTGCTCTCCAAACTCCTTGCAACTTCATCTCTCAAAACTCTTCATATAATTCCAAGGAATAGGCAAAGATTTATTGTTACAAACAGAAAAAAGGACAAGCACCCCTCTCCTTGGCTACGTGAAGAGGTGAGGCTATTTTTTTTTTTTTTCTCCTCTTTTTTATTACCTTCTCAGTCTGTGTGCACGTGGCATGATTTATATGACATTCATCTTACACGATGAGCGCGCGAAAGTATGTTAAGATTAATTTTGAACTATTTCCTACAAAATCAATCGATCTGTGAAAATAACAGGATCCAAAAAGAGAAAAACGCGAAGAAAATCTCCAAATTTTGCAGCTTCATTCGACTTGAACAATAGGAACCACCCTAAACATGAGTACTAGGAGAACAAAAAGATCCCATCCTATATACCTTTAAAAGCATATATTAAAAGAAGGTATTAATTAGCACCATGTGTTAAGGTACTATCTTAAATTATGGTTCAACAAAACTCCCCACCACCTCCCACCAAAATCTAGAGGACGAAGTAAAAGCTAATAAGAACATAGCTCAACAAAGCGTTGAGTAAAGTTGGGTTATTAATGCGATATTAAACTAATTAAATTGGTATAAATTATAAAGTTTTTTTTTTTTCAAAAAAAAAAACTTTATAATTTATTAGCTGCGACCGCCGTCGATCTCGTCGATCCTCGTGATTCGCGCCCACTGACGCCTCTGATAAGGATTTGAAGAGAGGAGGAGAGACCCTAGTTTCGTTTGTCGTCGCGTGTAGAGGCGCGAGTACGCTGAGCAGCGGAGTGGTGTACGAATCGACGATTGCGAGATTGACACGCGGCGCAATCACGTGGGTAGCGGGGACCACAGTGGGAAAAGGAATAAGTTAAAGGCGAAATTTGATGTCTTTTATTGGTTGCTTGATTATGTTTAAAATCCCTGTGACGGAGTGTGACCTTATTTAAGATCCTTATTAAAGAGTTTTTGAATAATTAAAATATTCTGATATAACATGCTTTCATTAATACACTTTTTTTTTTTTTTATAGTTCTCTCCTAATTATATCCTCTCTATGTCAACTCTCTTGTTATTATATAGAAAGTATTTTCATTTGAATTTTCATTCGTGCGAAAATTATTTTTCATCACTATTTATTTGGTGGAAGTTAATAACCTTGTAGCTGTTCTAAAGTTCTCTCGACTTTAATGTTTACAACATTAGCGCACAGAAAGATGAAAAACATTATAACAGTGAATGACAAAAAAACAACACTTCATTTTTTTACACTTTCCATGAAACAAAAACAAAATGACCCCCTAATCACTTTACATTACACTGAGATTGCACCACGATTTTCATATTCAAGCACTTTGTTTTCTATAATTACCACATAACATTTAAATTCCCTAGCATAAAAAGAAAAAAAAAAACCTTCCCTTGTACAATAGTAAACTATACCTCTTTCTCACATAATGATGATTCATTCACAAGGGCTACAGTTTTTCAAGTACGAAATTTCAGTATCTTATAAAATGGATTTTGTTTGGGAGCACTATGAAAAACAAAAATTGGCCAATTTATATTTAAGAGAAAAGGAAAAAAAAAAAAAAAAAAACCTACTGCCAAACTGCCTGCTTGAAGATACAAGGTGACTTCCCACTTTGAAGCTAAACAAACTAGTTACCAAAATTTTTGCATAAAAACACAATAATAATGTACATAAATAAATAGGATACAACAATGATTAGAATCGGCGCGACTAAATCACATTAGTAACACAATAGGCACCTTCTTCTAGTTCTTGGAAGATCACGGTCCTTCTCGCCTTTCACGAAAGCTCTGATGGCTAAATGCTCCGACGCGTATGTCATGAACGCAGCCAATATTATACCTCCCACGACGAACAAACCGAGCCTATCACAGAGAAAAATGTAGAACTAAAAGTTATAGGAAACAATAGAAATCACAATATGAAGTTTCTTACGAACTCATTTACCAACTTTTAATGAAGAAAAAGTTAATAGAGTTACCATAATAGAGCACGATATGCATGTAAAATGTTATAAAAAAATCCTAACAAAGAATTGTCTGTATTAAAGATCTTTAGATACTACTAGCAAGGATCAAAGTGCCATGGCACAGAGTCATAACGAAAACTTGCCGAGTACGGCACGATGTGCGCCGGACCGTACCGATTCATGCCGGTCACAAAAAATACATATATACCGACACATAATGAAATAAATTATTTATTTTCTCTAGTAACAAAATATTTTAACTGTTTATTATGTATTTTTATCAAATTTCTTAAATTTTATTGAAAAAATTACTTACTAATTTAAAAAATAGAGACTTAAAGCTGTGCCATCGGCACGGGAACGATATCGTGTAGATATCTTGTTGATACGATACTGCACGGTAGACACGGCCCGTGCCGATGGACACGTAAATCCTTGGATACTATTATAGGTAATAACAGAATTTTATGAGATTATTAGGAACTTCGGTTCCTCATGGTAATGCGCGGAATAAGGGGCTGGGCTAAGGAAGTAATTCAAACTATCGTACCTGGCAAATAGAGCAGTGACGCCCAGTAGGCATGGCAACGATGGGGCAATCACAGCTAAAAATGCCATCCCCATCCAATAGAAGCACACTACAGAGTCAAAATCGGATATGTTGCGTTGATTACCTGCATCATAAGTAAATGAATTTTTATTTTTAAAAAAAAAACTCAATAAGCTGTGCAAGCCAATAAAACTGCAGAACACCTTTTCCTGTGTGATATTCTGATGAATCAGGGTTTCCATATCCGAGTTGACTTGCTGTAGCATTTCCCCAATAGTAGACAACGCGGAGATAACTTTCAAACATAAGGAAAAATGTTACGAATATCCACTCGTACATCAGCAGCAAACCCGTCCACGGCATCACTTGACGGGGAATGACAATGAAAGCGAGCCCAAAAGATATTGCAACAGCGGTGAAGCAGATCAAGATGGAAATCGCACACAAGTAAGGAGGTAGCTTGGAATGCATGCCATTTGAAAACTGCAAGAGACAGAACAATGCATTACACAGAGGCTGCAACAAGGATTATTTGAAGAGTTAATTCTTGGTCATCAATGATTTTTTTTTTTATTGTTGCTGTTTTTGTTGGTTTAACAAGAAACAACTAGGATACTTCAATCCATAAGTATCCACTAGAGAAATAGACGTATAAACAAACTTCCATAGCAGTCTGAGACTTAATTGGTTATTATACGAGAGCAGACATGTGCTTCAGAAAGAAATGTGGATGTAATGTACTGCAGTATATTATTTAAGGATGATTACTGTATAAACATGTAGAAACTGCACATCAAATTAGGCATCTATCTAATCAATTTTTTTTAATATTCATCAACTTTAAAAATCAACCACCTGTTGATTTGAATTGGCAATGGAAGATGAAGCAACTCCAACACTGGAATAAACCGGAAGCCCCCCAGAAGATCTGTATCTGTAGTAAGCACGCCTAGCAAAACCACACAGGTTCCATGATACACCCGAAAGACCCCTGTAAATCTGCAAATTTTTCAAAAGGCATACTGGATAAAGTAGCATACATTTTCCACATTCACCTTATTCGACTTCAAAAACCTTGTGCAGTATGAAGGGAAAAGTTCCTAACCTGCAGGCATGATTGATAGTAACAGAAAAATAGAATGCAAATTGGAAGAATGAACAAGACTTTGACCACCAACTGATCATGAGGATTCCTTCCTCCACCTGTTCCTGGTAGGGATTCTTCAAGTGTTTCTCTAATAGTCTGTACAGCCACCATTAAATTAATTAATGGAATCAGCTAACTTGAGGGGAAAAAAAAATAGAACATTCATAATTATTTATGTTGTACAAAAAATACTAATACTAAAGCTAACAATATGATATAAAGTTTTGATGAATCACCTGCCATACTTCCACAGGTTTAAGAAGCCAAGCTGTCCACCAATCCCAGGGCTTTAAGGGACCAAGTGTGTAGTGAATAACTCGAAGTTCATTTTCATCAACCATCCACTGTCAAAAGTATGTGGATAAGAGCTAGGTTATAAAACACCAATCTAGCATTATCAAATAAAAAGTTTTTCTGAAGCATAACATAACTGATATAAATCTATATATAGAGTCTGTGATAAATAGTCCTAATTTAGAGACAAGCTACTATAATCAAATGAAATAAAATAGTTTAGAGACAAGTTACTATAACCTGTGCTAATGTGCACTGCAGGGCATCCATGCGCCTATGTACATACATATCTAGAAGAACAAATCTATATCTATTTTTTTTAATGCTATATGCATGGTGTTTCCATATTAATAAGCTATGACAATAAAAAGGTTATGATGATACATGCAGCTCTTGTGCACATTTTAGCATAAGGCCTGCTAGAAATAAAGAGTATCACATTCTATCATTTCAGTAATTACCTTATTGGCTAGCATGTAAAGACCAACATCCGCATTATATAGTGTAGAAAGCCGCTGCAGATCAGGTTCAGGTTTAGATTGTAACTCTTCTGACGATAAATTTGGATCAAAGACATGAGCATTTGGAAAATCAGCATAATATGAATTCAGAAAGCCTTGGTCTCCTGCAGAAATAAAATAAATTTTTTATATTATAAACTGTTCCAAACATCTGAAAGGGAAAAGAAAGAAAATGCAAAGAGCAAATATCAGAACATGAAGAACCGAGTACCCAAACAACCAAGATGAAAAATGCATCTTAGAAGGAAGTTTTTTGCACTTGTTCATGTATTTAAACATTATGGCAGTACTAATAAACCAGAACACAGAATAATCCAAGACCATAATTGCTTATTACAGTATCACAGATCTAATAGAGCAAATAGAAATTATAAAGCATCAAAGTAGATGAAGTTAAATTTTGGAGTAGACAATTTAATAAAGAAAAATTGACATGGACTACCAAACAGGTTAAAACCATCCGGTCAGCAGAAATTCTTGCTTCCGAACAAGAAATGAATGAAAACACAGACCTCCAGTATAAGAAGGCAGGGACTTTACTTTGCTCATCATATCTTTAAAGAGTGCTTCAGATGGCTCTACAACCATTACTCCAGAGTTCATTCTTTCAGAGTGTTTCAAATTTGCGCAGAACTTTCCACATTTGAAGAGATCCTCAATACTTTTCACCACGATTGTATCTGCATCGAGATAAACAACTGGGAAAAGAATATAAATCAGAAGAGCAAATTCAACAAAAGAACAGAGAGGAAAGGCAGGCCAAGCTAGACGAATTATTGAGAAAAAGAAATCAATAAAGAGTTTACCTTTTTTATACCTTGTCATATTAAAGATCTTTAATTTGGTGTAGACTCCCCAGAACCTTTTTGGCCTCACATTATTTGGATTAGCCAATAATTTTATAGGCTCCACAATCCATCCATCAGCCTACATTTTCACTTAAAAGTGCAAGTTAGTACAATGACCGCACATTTTGATGACCCTTATACATCTAGAATTTGAATGTAACAAAAAATGAAGAAGTCCAAAATTTTTCTGTAAAAGAGATATCTGGTGAGGCATTTTATCAGCAGGCTCCACACTCTTTTAAAATGAAGTTCTGCTACAAATTAAGTATGTTTGTGACTTGGTTGTACCAACAAGAAAAATAAGTAAGCATCATCTAATAAGTGAGAAATCTCCTCTTCCAATCATGATCTTGAAAGCAAGGTAAATATAAATATCTAAACTGCCTCCACTCATATGTCGCCTAGCGAAGATATACCATAGCGTAATAGAATTATGACAGTCTATTGAAATCAACAACAAAAAGAAGGCACATGACAGCACACTGCAATTTTCACTACTGAAAAAACTTTCCAGATGAAAATAATTCTAGTTAAGCCTTATTTGATTCTCTCTTTAGTAACAGACAATCATATAATGTAATAGAATACCAGCCACGTGCCAGCAAAACATGTTTGATGTACCAAGAGTTGGTGTGAATAAGCATAGGAAAATACACGTGAAAGCAAATTAGATATATGTATATGTATAGCTGCACGTGTAGCAAAAATTTCAAGATACAGGCAAATTTTTATTGCTTTACACAAAAATGAGATAAGGTTGTAAGGTAACACAAACTCTCCAATCAAATAATTATAATTTCCATAACTATTAATATCCCCAAGTATCAGAAAATTAGCTAGCTTAACATTGATATTTCTCAACTTTCAATACTGCTCAGTATATGGTAATATTGAAAAAGTGTAGTATAGCTGGGTTCCTCTCCCATCTCCAATGCTTCTGCACCTTGTTACTCGACTGTGCATAATAGAGACACTTCTACACTATCTACAGCAGTTTCTTTCTTGAGCTTGATTACTCACATAAACAAAATGATATCCAAGTGTAACTATTCTACAGCCAATCAATGGCGAATACTTGTCATTTTTCAGGTACTATACTGAAAATATTAGACCTTTTTACGTTCTCTAGCAAGGTTCACACAGCAAGAGCAAACTGATGTGGGGTTGATTTTTGATACATAAAGTTATTTCAGGTCGATTGTTTCAGTTTGGATCAAGGTTGTGCCAACATCAAACTAACTGAGGCTAATTTAGTATGAAGTAATCCTATTTGAATCAGTTAGTAAATGGATTAGTTCAAATTTGTGTTCAATTCATATTTCAAAAGTATAAGAGGCTTCCAAACGATTTTTTACTCCAAATCGAGCCCTAAAAATTTACAAATACTACGATCTACAACTCCGCCCATCACCAAGTTCCATCTTTGCAACAGCCAAATCACAAAACTTGAAACTTTCAATTATATCTACAACAAATAACCAAAGATTTACGAAAGGGAAAGCGATCGCACGCACCCTAAGAAGCTGCTTCGCGTAATCCGAGACCCCATCGGAGACGAGCACGACCATGTCCCTCCTCGCCCCCGTGTCCCGGATCGACTTTCCGAGGACGCGGACCCCGAGCACGAACTCGTCGCCGTAGAGGAGGGTGACGTACGCCTCCTCCGATTCGGCCCCCACGCCGATCCCCCATCCGAGAATCGCCACCGCGAGGGAGGCGACGACGACGAAGAACCCTAATCTCCTCATCGTCGCGCGGGGTAGGGGCGAGATTTGGGGATTTGGGGATTAGGGTTCTCCGATTTGGGGATTTAAATTGGGGGTGCGATTATTTACGGGTCGGAGTTGAATCGCCCGCCAAAGTCGTATACGACGGGATTTTGTCGTCAAGGATGGGGATGGAGTTTCTAGAAGCGTACGTAGAGCTATATACGGAAATTTTTCACATTAGTCCTTCAATTTTACCGTATTTGTTCTTCTCCATATGAATTTTGGTTTTTTACACAAGAATAACTTCATATGTATTAAAAATTATGGATTTATTTATTCCTATAAATTTTTTATTATCAAATATATATTTTCTAAAGGTAGAAATTTAGAAATATTTCCTGACCAGTTGACTATTGTGAATTGATATAATTAAAAATGTTAAAATTGATAATAAAGATATTTATACAAAAGTAGAATACTTATTTTTAACTAGTCTACTAACAAGAGAGATACATATTTTTTGTGGGAATAAATATGCAATTTGATTATTTTGTAGAAATAAGCATGCAATTAATTTTATTTTTAGGGGCAATTGCTTATATACCCTTGAAAAATTTTCGACTTTCCGATTTACCCCTTTTAGAAGACTAATATTGAAAATACCCTTTCTACGTTCCAACCTATTTCTAATATATCCCTAGAATTAAAATCTGTTAATTAACTTTGTTATCTCTGTAAAATTACTATTTTGACCTTTCAAATATACACTTCCATCATCTCTAACTTTTTTATTTGCCCTTAAAGTCAGGGGCACAAAAGGTATTTTGATTTTTGGTCTTTTCCAATATATCCCTCTACCGGCACCAACATTTCTTTTTTGCCCTTAAGTTAAGGGCAAATTTGCATTTTAATTTTTTTTTAACTGTGGTAGATATTTAACTCACGTTTAACCAAGTTAACTTAACAGAAAATAACTGCGAGGACATTTTGTAATAACGGTGGAACATATGAGGGGTATTTTAAAAAGAAAAAAAAAAAGAAGGGATAAATCGGATATTTTTAAACTTATGAGGGGTATATAGGCAATTATACCTTATTTTTTAAAAATATTTTAAAGAATATATTTGTAACAGAGAATTTGATGTGTACATCGCATGTGCACCTGATTACAGCAAAGATCACATGGGTACAGTGGGCCCACCTCTTAGTACATTTCCTCGTCAAGAGATGAATTACAAAAATCAAAAAAAAATTTAAAATATTTATATTAAAAAAATAGCGACTATCCAAATTACCATAGCTGGATTAAGATATTTAGTCATATTATACCTCACTACTTCAAATTCTAGATGTATCACATTTCTCACATTCCTTCCCTTTTTAAGTTCTGATGTTCTTATCTGGCTCAAGTATACGGCAATGTGAGACTCATTTCGTTAGTCTTATTATTCAGACCCTACATGTCGCTAGCCTTGTTATTCATATTCTGATTCAGAGAAGACTCATCTCACACTTTCGGCTAGTAATTGATTGACTATGATATCAATTGTGACGTCCCGTTTTTCTGAAAATCACCCATCTTAGAACTACTCTAATCTTAGTACGTTTAATCCTTTTAACTTCTTGAGTCTAACCACTGCCCAGTATATTAAAACCAGTTTAAGAAATTTAGTCATATTACATATCTCATAATCATGAGAAAAACACTGTCAATTTTTTTGTAAAAAATTATCTTTATAACTCAAAATGGGCCTTGGCATAAATAAGGCCTATTAAGGGCCCATCAAGATGGGCCTTATTCAGGATGGGTTTCTTTGGGTGTTCAAAATGGGGAAAAGGCTTCCAAATTTCAAAATGGGTCATAACAGTTGAGGGTAATGTTTTAAAAACCGGATCGAACGATGATCCGAAAATGTTATTGGATCACGGGTCACTAACAATGGGTCAATTAACTACTGGTTAAATCACCGACATTAGTATACTGTCAAAAATATTTAATTTATTATTTTTAATTTTATTGTATAGAATGATATGCATATATTATTATTTTAGTATTATACTTAATTATAAAATACTGTTTCTAAACCAAATTAAATAGATATAAGTTTTCAAATTTTACTTTTTGTAAGACTAATCTGTGCTAACAGACAATAAAATAAACTAAATTGATTTTAAGCCATTGGATTTTCATATCACTTGATCGAAAAAATCAGATTGGTTTGATAGTTGAACCGCCGGTTTAAATGGTTCAAAATACTTTTTTTTTTACTTATCCAATTCAAAAGGTTAAACTGAATCGTTTTATAGACTGGATCACGATATGACCGGTTGGTTCGATTCGAGTTCTAAATCACGGGTTGATGGTCACTAATCGCTTCTTGAGATAAAATAAATTCGATATCTTTAGCATAAATGGACTGCATTGAACCACTTACGCTTCGTTGGGATTGCAAAGATAGATATTGATTCCATTTGAGAAAATATAATGAAAAAATAATAATATTTTGTTGTACAAAATTAATATTATAATAATTTAAGTATAATTTAATTTTCGCAGTTTCACCAAAAAAAGGAGAATCATCTCCACACATATGCTTTTGTCATAACTTTTTTTCCATTTAATAAGACGGGGCATAATATATCCAATGGATTGGCAAATTCCAATATTTAAATGCAGATTAGATAGTCACAGCTTTAAAAATCGAAAATATGACCAAATATTATGAGATTTAAATATTACTACCTACGCACAATATGTTTCAACTAGTAGGTACTTAATTATTACCTTTCATAAGAAAATTTAATATTGGGAAAACTTCAAAAATCCCCCCTGTGGTTTCCAACTTTCTCACTTTAGTACCCTATAGTTTAAAGTGTATCAATTTGCCCCCCTGTGGTTTTGTTTTTATCTTTTCTATAGCTTTTTACTTAATATTTCGTTAAATTATATGTAAAAAAATATCAGATATCCATCTAGATTTACTGAATATTTACTTTAGTACCCTTTAATTTTAATTTTGTCACTGATTTGAGGAAAAAAAATAATAAAATTGATAAAAAAAAAAAAGAAAAACGAAACCACAGGGGGGCAAATTGATACATTTTAAACCACAGGGTACTAAAGTGAGAAAGTTGGAAACCACAGGGGGGGTTTTTGAAGTTATCCCTTTAATATTTAAATGCCTAAGTCATCATTCATGCGTGTTTCTCACTTTTTTTTCTTTATTATAACTAATTAAACCATATTTAATAATTAAAACTTTGGAGATTTATCATATTTGAATTTTAAGTCACATTTAAACGTGTTAATTAATTAGTCTCTCACCACCATGTTTATTTAAGCAATTTGGTGAACCTTTAGTAGGAGACTTAGTCATTATTTAATAATACCATAGTGAAAGGTAACAAATATAATTAAGTTAATTTGCATGCATGATCAATTAATGTAGGAGATATATATATATATATATATATAGAGTTGAGCTAGAATACTATCGGTAGTAAACGAGCCGTTTTACTACCGATTTGTTTTCGATGATAG